>NW_025728300.1:610745-916118 GCF_021461385.2 Schistocerca piceifrons | reverse complement strand
GTCAGTCATCTTGTACTTAAGTCGACATTGTGCCTTTTCTACTTAATTCCGATGCAATGTCTGTGTTTCATTGTCAATAAGAAGGTCAGAGGGATACAATAAACCAGAAGTGAAGCATCGGAATCTATAACTAGTGTCACAGGAATGGTTCAAAACATAGACAGAAAGAAGAGTCGGTCTTCGTGTACTTAAGTCGGCAATTTGCATTTAGTATTTAATTCCGATGCAATTTCTGTGTTTCATCGTCAATAAGAAGGTCCAAGGGATACAGTAAACCTCAAGTGAAGCATCGGAATCTATAAGTTGTGTCACAGGAATGGTTCAAAACATAGTCAGTAAGAAGAGTCAGTCTTCTTGTACTTAAGTCCGCATTGTGCCTTTTCTATTTAATTCCGATGCAATTTCTGTGTTTCATCGTCAATACCAAGGTCCAAGGGATACTGTAAACCTGGAGTGAAGCATCGGAATCTATAACTAGTGTCAATGGAATGGTTCAAAACATAGACAGTAAGAAGAGTCAGTCTTCTTGTACTTATGTCTGCATTGTGCCTTTTGTATTTAATTCAGATGCCATTTCTGTGTTTCATCGTCAATAAGAAAGTCAGAGGGATACAGTAAACCTGAAGTGAAGCTTCGGAATCTATAACTAGTGTCACAGTAATGGTTCAAAACATAGTCAGTAAGAAGAGTCAGTCTTCATGTTCTTAAGTCGGCATTGTGCATTTTCTATTTAATTCCGATGCAATTTCTGTCTTTCATCGTCAATACGAAGGTCCAAGGGATACAGTAAACCTGAAGTGAAGCATCGGAATCTATAACTAGTGTCACAGGAATGTTTCAAAAAATTAACAGTAGGATGAGTCAATGTTCTTGTACTTAAGTCGGCATTGTGCCTTTTGCATCTAATTCCGATGCAATTTCTGTATTTCATCGTCAATAAGAAGGTCAGAGGGATACAGTAAACCTGAAGTGAAGCATCGGAATCCAAAACTAGTGTCGCAGGCATGGTTCAAAACATAGACAGTAGGAAAATTCAGTCTTCTTGTACGTAAGTCGGCATTGTGCCTTTTGTATTTAATTCCGATGCAATTTCTCTGTTTCATCGTCAACAAGAAGGTCCAAGGGATACAGAAAACCTCGAGTGATGCATCGGAATCTATCACTAGTGTCACAGGAATGGTTCAAAGCATAGTCAGTAAGAAGAGTCAGTCATCTTGTACTTAAGTCGACATTGTGCCTTTTCTATTTAATACCGATGCAATTTCTGTGTTTCATCGTCAATAAGAAGGTCCAAGGGATACAGTAAACCTAAAGTGAAGCATCGGAATCTATAACTTGTGTCACAGGAATGGTTCAAAACATAGTCAGTAAGAAGAGTCAGTCTTCTTGTACTTCAGTCGGCATTGTGCCTTTTCTATTTAATTGCGATGCAATTTCTGTGTCTCATCGTCAATACCAAGGTCCAAGGGATACAATAAACCTGAAGTGAATCATCGGAATCTATAACTAGTGACAATGGAATGGTTCAAAACATAGACAGTAAGAAGAGTCAGTCTTCTTGTCCTTAAGTCGACTTTGTGCCTTTTGTAATTAAATCCGATGCAATTTCTGTGTTCATCGACAATAAGAAGGTCCAAGGGATACAGTAAACCTGAAGTGAAGCATCGGAGTTAGTAACTAGTGTCACAGGAATGGTTCAAAACATAGTCAGTAGGAAGATTCGGTCTTCATGTACTTAAGTCGGCATTGTGCCTTTTGTATTTAATTCCGATGGCATTTCTGTGTTTCATCGTCAATAAGAAGGTCCAAGGGATACAGAAAACCTGGAGTGAAGCATCGCAATCTATAACTAGTGTCACAGGAATGGTTCAAAACATAGTCAGTAAGAAGAGTCAGTAATCTTGTCCTTAAGCCGGCATTGTGCCTTTTGTATTTAATTCCGATGCAATTTCTGTGTTTCATCGTCAACAAGCAGGTCCAAGGGATACAGAAAACCTGGAGTGAAGCATCGGAATCTATAACTTGTGTCACTGGAATGGTTCAAAACATACTCAGTAAGAAGAGTCAGTCTTCTTGTACTTGAGTCGGCATTGTGCCTTTTGTATTTAATTCTGATGCAATTTCTGTATTTCATCGTCAGTAAGATGGTCAGAGGGAAACAGTAAACCTGAAGTGAAGCATCGGAATCTATAACTAGTGTCACAGGAATGGTTCAAACATAGTCAGTAAGAAGAGTCAGTAATCTTGTCCTTAAGTCGGCATTGTGCCTTTTGTATTTAATTCCGATGCAATTTCTGTGTTTCATCGGCAATAAGTCAGAGGGATACAGTAAACCTAAGGTGAAGCATCGGAATCTATAACTAGTGTCACAGGCATGGTTCAAAACATAGACAGTAGGAAAAATCAGTCTTCTTGTACGTAAGTCGGCACTGTGCCTTTTGTAATTAAATCCGATGCAATTTCTGTCTTCATCGACAATAAGAAGGTCCAAGGGATACAGTAAACCTGAAGTGAAGCATCGGAATCTATAACTAGTGTCACAGGAATGGTTCAAAACATAGTCAGTAAGAAGAGTCAGTCTTCTTGTCCTTAAGTCGGCATTGTGCCTTTTGTATCTAATTCCGATGCAATTACTGTGTTTCATCGTCAATAAGAGGGTCCAAGGGATACAGTAAACCTGAAGTGAAGCTTCGGAATCTATAACTAGTGTCACAGTAATGGTTCAAAACATAGTCAGTAAGAAGAGTCAGTCTTCATGTTCTTAAGTCGGCATTGTGCATTTTCTATTTAATTCCGATGCAATTTCTGTCTTTCATCGTCAATACGAAGGTCCAAGGGATACAGTAAACCTGAAGTGAAGCATCGGAATCTATAACTAGTGTCACAGGAATGTTTCAAAAAATTAACAGTAGAATGAGTCAATGTTCTTGTACTTAAGTCGGCATTGTGCCTTTTGCATTTAATTCCGATGCAATTTCTGTATTTCATCGTCAATAAGAAGGTCAGAGGGATACAGTAAACCTGAAGTGAAGCATCGGAATCCAAAACTAGTGTCGCAGGCATGGTTCAAAACATAGACAGTAGGAAAATTCAGTCTTCTTGTACTAAGTCGGCATTGTGCCTTTTGTATTTAATTCCGATGCAATTTCTCTGTTTCATCGTCAACAAGAAGGTCCAAGGGATACAGAAAACCTCGAGTGATGCATCGGAATCTATCACTAGTGTCACAGGAATGGTTCAAAGCATAGTCAGTAAGAAGAGTCAGTCATCTTGTACTTAAGTCGACATTGTGCCTTTTCTATTTAATTCCGATGCAATTTCTGTGTTTCATCGTCAATAAGAAGGTCCAAGGGATACAGTAAACCTAAAGTGAAGCATCGGAATCTATAACTTGTGTCACAGGAATGGTTCAAAACATAGTCAGTAAGAAGAGTCAGTCTTCTTGTACTTCAGTCGGCATTGTGCCTTTTCTATTTAATTGCGATGCAATTTCTGTGTCTCATCGTCAATACCAAGGTCCAAGGGATACAATAAACCTGAAGTGAATCATCGGAATCTATAACTAGTGTCAATGGAATGGTTCAAAACATAGACAGTAAGAAGAGTCAGTCTTCTTGTCATTAAGTCGACTTTGTGCCTTTTGTAATTAAATCCGATGCAATTTCTGTGTTCATAGACAATAAGAAGGTCCAAGGGATACAGTAAACCTGAAGTGAAGCATCGGAGTTAGTAACTAGTGTCACAGGAATGGTTCAAAACATAGTCAGTAGGAAGATTCGGTCTTCATGTACTTAAGTCGGCATTGTGCCTTTTGTATTTAATTCCGATGCAATTTCTGTGTTTCATCGGCAATAAGTCAGAGGGATACAGTAAACCTAAGGTGAAGCATCGGAATCTATAACTAGTGTCACAGGCATGGTTCAAAACATAGACAGTAGGAAAAATCAGTCTTCTTGTACGTAAGTCGGCACTGTGCCTTTTGTAATTAAATCCGATGCAATTTCTGTCTTCATCGACAATAAGGTCCAAGGGATACAGTAAACCTGAAGTGAAGCATCGGAATCTATAACTAGTGTCACAGGAATGGTTCAAAACATAGTCAGTAAGAAGAGTCAGTCTTCTTGTCCTTAAGTCGGCATTGTGCCTTTTGTATCTAATTCCGATGCAATTACTGTGTTTCATCGTCAATAAGAGGGTCCAAGGGATACAGTAAACCTCAAGTGAAGCATCGGAATCAGTAACTAGTGTCACAGGAATGGTTCAAAACATAGTCAGTAGGAAGATTCGGTCTTCATGTACTTAAGTCGGCATTGTGCCTTTTGTATTTAATTCCGATGGCATTTCTGTGTTTCATCGTCAATAAAAAGGTCCAAGGGATACAGAAAACCTGGAGTGAAGCATCGGAATCTATAACTAGTGTCACAGGAATGGTTCAAAGCATAGTCAGTAAGAAGAATCAGTCTTCTTGTCCTTAAGTCGACTTTGTGCCTTTTGTAATTAAATCCGATGCAATTTCTGTGTTCATCGACAATAAGAAGGTTCAAGGGATACAGTAAACCTGAAGTGAAGCATCGGAATCTATAACTAGTGTCACAGGAATGGTTCAAAACATAGTCAGTAAGGAGAGTCAGTCTTCTTGTCCTTAAGTCGGCATTGTGCCTTTTGTATCTAATTCCGATCCAATTTCTGTGTTTCATCGTCAATAAGAAGGTCCAACGGATACAGTAAACCTCAAGTGAAGCATCGGAATCAGTAACTAGTGTCACAGGAATGGTTCAAAACATAGTCAGTAGGAAGATTCGGTCTGCATGTACTTAAGTCGGCATTGTGCCTTTTGTATTTAATTCCGATGTAATTTCTGTGTTTTATCGTCAATTAGAAGGTACAAGGGATACAGTAAACCTGAAGAGAAGCGTCGGAATCTATAACTAGTGTCACAGGAATGTTTTAAAACATAGACAGTAGGATGAGTCAATGTTCTTGTACTTAAGTCGGCATTGTGCCTTTTGTTTTTAATTCCGTTGCAATTTCTGAATTTCATCGTCAATAAGAAGGTCAGAGGGATACAGTAAACCTGAAGTGAAGCATCGGAATCTATAACTAGTGTCACAGGAATGGTTCAAAGCATAGTCAGTAAGAAGAATCAGTAATCTAATCCTTAAGTCGGCATTGTGCCTTTTATATTTAATTCCGATGCAATTTCTGTGTTTCATCGGCAATAAGGTCAGAGGGATACAGTAAACCCGAAGTGAAGCATCTGAATCCAAAACTAGTGTCACAGGCACGGTTCAAAACATAGACAGTAGGAAAATTCAGTCTTCTTGTACGTAAGTCGGCATTGTGCCTTTTATATTTAATTCCGATGCGATTTCTGTGTTTCATTGTCAATAAGAAGGCCAAGGTATACAGCAAACCTGAAGTGAATCATCGGAATCTATAACTAGTGTCACAGGAATGGCTCAAAACATAGTCAGTAAGAAGAGTTAGTCATCTTGTACTTAAGTCGGCATTGTGCCTTTTCTATAGAATACCGATGCAATTTCTCTGTTTCATCGTCAATAAGATGGTCCGAGGGATACAGAAAACCTGGAGTGAAGCATCGGAATCTATAACTAGTGTCACAGGAATGGTTCAAAACACAGTCAGTAAGAAGAGTCAGTCCTCTTGTCCTTAAGTCGACTTTGTGCCTTTAGTAATTAAATCCGATGCAATTTCTGTCTTCATCGACAATAAGAAGGTCCAATGGATACAGTAAACCTGAAGTGAAGCATCGGAATCTATAACTAGTGTCACAGGAATGGTTCAAAACATAGTCAGTAAGAAGAGTCAGTCTTCTTGTACTTAAGTCGGCATTGTGCCTTTTGTATCTAATTCCGATGCAATTTCTGTGTTTCATCGTCAATAAGAAGGTCCAAGGGATACAGTAAACCTCAAGTGAAGCATCGGAATCAGTAACTAGTGTCACAGGAATGGTTCAAAACATAGTCAGTAGGAAGATTCGGTCTGCATGTACTTAAGTCGGCATTGTGCCTTTTGTATTTAATTCCGTTGTAATTTCTGTGTTTTATCGTCAATTAGAAGGTACAAGGGATACAGTAAACCTGAAGAGAAGCGTCGGAATCTATAACTAGTGTCACAGGAATGTTTTAAAATATAGACAGTAGGATGAGTCAATGTTCTTGTACTTAAGTCGGCATTGTGCCTTTTGTTTTTAATTCCGTTGCAATTTCTGAATTTCATCGTCAATAAGAAGGTCAGAGGGATACAGTAAACCTGAAGTGAAGTATCGGAATCTATAACTAGTGTCACAGGAATGACTCAAAGCATAGTCAGTATGAAGAGTCAGTCATCTTGTACTTAAGTCGGCATTTTGCCTTTTGTATTTAATTCCGATGCAATTTCTGTGTTTCATCGTCAATAAGAAGGTCCCAGGGATACAGTAAACCTGAAGTGAAGCATCGGTATCTATAACTTGTGTCACAGGAATGGTTCAAAACATAGTCAGTAAGAAGTGTCAGTCTTCTTGTACTTCAGTCGGCATTGTGCAATTTCTATTTAATTGCGATGCAATTTCTGTGTTTCGTCGTCAATACCAAGGTCCAAGGGATACCGTAAACCTGGAATGAAGCACCGGAATCTGTAACTAGTGTCAATGGAATGGTTCAAAACATAGACAGTAAGAAGAGTCAGTCTTCTTGTACTTAAATCTGCATTGTGCCTTTTGTATTTAATTCCGATGCCATTTCTGTGTTTCATCGTCAATAAGATGGTCCAAGGGATAAAGTAAACCTCAAGTGAAGCATCGGAATCAATAACTAGTGTCACAGGAATGGTTCAAAGCAAAGTCAGTAGGAAGAGTCGGTCTTCATGTACTTAAGTCGGCATTGTGCATTTTGTATTTAATTCCGATGCAATTTCTGCGTTTCATCGTCAATAGGAAGGTCCAAGGGATACAGAAAACCTGGATTGAAGCATCGGAATCTCTCACTAGTGTCACAGGAATGGTTCAAAACATAGACGGTAAGAAGAGTCAGTCATCTTGTACTTAAGTCGACATTGTGCCTTTTCTATTTAATTCCGATGCAATTTCTGTGTTTCATCGTCAATAAGAAGATCAGAGGGATACAATAAACCTGAAGTGAAGCATCGGAATCTATCACTAGTGTCACAGGAAAGGTTCAAAACATAGTCAGTATGAAGAGTCAGTCTTCTTGTACTTAAGCCGGCATTGTGATTTTTCTATTTAATTCCGATGCAATTTCTGTGTTTCATCGTCAATAACAAGGTCCAAGGGGTACAGTAAACCTGGAGTGATGCATCGGAATCTATAACTAGTGTCACAGGAACGGTTCAAACATAGACAATAAGAAGCGTCAGTCCTCTTGTACTTAAGTCGGCATTGTGCCTTTTGTATTTAATTCCGATGCAATTTCTGTGTTTCATCGTCAATAAGAAGGTCCAAGAGATACAGTAAACCTCAAGTGAAGCATCAGAATCAATAACTTGTGTCACAGGAATGGTTCAAAGCATAGTCAGTAGGAAGAGTCGGTCTTCATGTACTTAAGTCGGCATTGTGCATTTTGTATTTAATTCCGATGCAATTTCTGCGTTTCATCGTCAATAAGAAGGTCCAAGGGATACAGTAAACCTGCAGTGAAGCATCGGAATCTATAACTAGTGTCACAGGAATGTTTCAAAACATAGACAGTAGGATGAGGCAATGTTCTTGTACTTAAGTCGGCATTGTGCCTTTTGTATTTAATTCCGATGCAATTTCTGTATTTCATCGTCAATACGAAGGTCAGAGGGATACAGTAAACCTGAAGTGAAGCATCGGAATCTATAACTAGTATCACAGGAATGGTTCAAAGCATAGTCAGTAAGAAGAGTCAGTAATCTTGTCCTTAAGTCGGCATTGTGCCTTTTGTATTTAATTCCGATGCAATTTCTATGTTTCATCGGCAATAAGGTCAGAGGGATACAGTAAACCTAAGGTGAAGCATCGGAATCTATAAGTAGTGTCACAGGAATGGTTCAAATCATAGACAGTAGGAAGAGCAGTCTTCTTGTACATAAGTCGGCATTGTGCCTTTTGTATTTAATTCCGATGCAATTTCTGTGTTTCATCGTCAATAAGAAGGTCAGAGGGATACAGTAAACATTAAGTGAAGCATCGGAATCCAAAACTAGTGTCACAGGCATGGTTCAAAACATAGACAGTAGGAAAATTCAGTCTTCTTGTACGTAAGTCGGCAATGTGCCTTTTGTATTTAATTCCGATGCGATTTCTGTGTTCATCGTCAATAAGAAGGTCCAAGGAATACAGCAAACCTGAAGTGAATCATCGTAATCTATAACTAGTGTCACAGGTATGGCTCAGAACATAGTCAGTAAGAAGAGTTAGTCATCTTGTACTTAAGTCGGCATTGTGCCTTTTCTATTTAATTCCGATGCAATTTCTGTGTTTCATCGTCAATAAGAAGGTCCAAGGGATACAGAAAACCTGGATTGAAGCATCGGAATCTCTCACTAGTGTCACAGGATAGTTCAAAACATGGACAGTAAGAAGAGTCAGTCATCTTGTACTTAAGTCGACATTGTGCCTTTTCTATTTAATTCCGATGCAATTTCTGTGTTTCATCGTCAATAAGAAGGTCAGAGGGATACAATAAACCTGATGTGAAGCATCGGAATCTATAACTAGTGTCACAGGAATGGTTCAAAACAAAGACAGTAAGAAGAGTCAGTCTTCGTGTACTTAAGTCGGCATTTTGCCTTTTGTATTTAATTCCGATGCAATTTCTGTGTTTCATCGTCAATAAGAAGGTCCAAGGGATACAGTAAACCTCAAGTGAAGCATCGGAATCAATAACTAGTGTCACAGGAATGGTTCAAAGCATAGTCAGTAGGATGAGTCGGTCTCCATGTACTTAAGTCGGCATTGTGCATTTTGTATTTAATTCCGATGCAATTTCTGTGTTTCATCGACAATAAGAAGGTCCAAGGCATACAGTAAACCTGAAGTGAAGCATCGGAATCTATAACTAGTGTCACAGGAATGGTTCAAAACATAGACAGTAGGAAGAGTCAGTCTTCTTGTACTTAAGTCGGCATTGTGCCTTTTGTATTTAATTCCGATGCAATTTCTGTGTTTCATCGTCAACAAGAAGGTCAGAGGGATACAGTAAACCTCAAGTGAAGAATCGGAATCTATAACTAGTGTCACAGGAATGGTTCAAAACATAGTCAGTAGGAAAAGTCGGTCTTCATGTACTTAAGTCGGCATTGTGCCTTTTGTATTTAATTCCGATGCAATTTCTGTGTTTCATCGTCAATACCAAGGTCCAAGGGATACAGTAAACCTGGAGTGAAGCATCGGAATCTATAACTAGTGTCAATGGAATGGTTCAAAACATAGACAGTAAGAAGAGTCAGTCTTCTTGTACTTAAGTCTGCATTGTGCCTTTTGTATTTAATTCCGATGCCATTTCTGTGTTTCATCGTCAATAAGAAAGTCAGGGGGATACAGTAAACCTGAAGTGAAGCATCGTAATCTATAGCTAGTGTCACACGAATGGTTCAAAGCATAGTCAGTAAGAAGAGTCAGTCTTCTTGTCCTTAAGTCGACTTTGTGCCTTTTGTATTTAATTCCGATGCAATTTCTGTGTTTCATCGTCAATAAGAAGGTCCAAGGGATACAGTAAACCTGAAGTGAAGCATCGGAATCTATAACTAGTGTCACAGGAATTGTTCAAAGCATAGTCAGTAAGGAGAGTCAGTCTTCTTGTACTTAGGTCGGCATTGTGCTTTTTCTATTTAATTCCGATGCAATTTCTGTGTTTCATCGTCAATAAGAAGGTCCAAGGGATACAGTAAAAATCAAGTGAAGCATCGGAATCTATAACTAGTGTCACAGGAATGGTTCAAAACATAGACAGTAGGAAGAGCAGTCTTCTTGTACATAAGTCGGCATTGTGCCTTTTTTATTTAATTCCGATGCAATTTCTGTGTTTCATCGTCAATAAGAAGGTCAGAGGGATACAGTAAACATGAAGTGAAGCATCGGAATCCAAAACTAGTGTCACAGGCATGGTTCAAAACATAGACAGTAGGAAAATTCAGTCTTCTTGTACGTAAGTCGGCAATGTGCCTTTTGTATTTAATTCCGATGCGATTTCTGTGTTTCATCGTCAATAAGAAGGTCCAAGGAATACAGCAAACCTGAAGTGAATCATCGTAATCTATAACTAGTGTCACAGGAATGGCTCAGAACATAGTCAGTAAGAAGAGTTAGTCATCTTGTACTTAAGTCGGCATTGTGCCTTTTCTATTTAATTCCGATGCAATTTCTGTGTTTCATCGTCAATAAGAAGGTCCAAGGGATACAGAAAACCTGGATTGAAGCATCGGAATCTCTCACTAGTGTCACAGGATAGTTCAAAACATGGACAGTAAGAAGAGTCAGTCATCATGTACTTAAGTCGACATTGTGCCTTTTCTATTTAATTCCGATGCAATTTCTGTGTTTCATCGTCAATAAGAAGGTCAGAGGGATACAATAAACCTGAAGTGAAGCATCGGAATCTATAACTAGTGTCACAGGAATGGTTCAAAACAAAGACAGTAAGAAGAGTCAGTCTTCGTGTACTTAAGTCGGCATTTTGCCTTTTGTATTTAATTCCGATGCAATTTCTGTGTTTCATCGTCAATAAGAAGGTCCAAGGGATACAGTAAACCTCAAGTGAAGCATCGGAATCAATAACTAGTGTCACAGGAATGGTTCAAAGCATAGTCAGTAGGATGAGTCGGTCTTCATGTACTTAAGTCGGCATTGTGCATTTTGTATTTAATTCCGATGCAATTTCTGTGTTTCATCGACAATAAGAAGGTCCACGGGATACAGTAAACCTGAAGTGAAGCATCGGAATCTATAACTAGTGTAACAGGAATGGTTCAAAACATAGACAGTAGGAAGAGTCAGTCTTCTTGTACTTAAGTCGGCATTGTGCCTTTTGTATTTAATTCCGATGCAATTTCTGTGTTTCATCGTCAACAAGAAGGTCAGAGGGATACAGTAAACCTGAAGTGAAGCATCGGAATCTATAGCTAGTGTCACAGGAATGGTTCAAACATAGTCACTAAGAAGAGTCAGTGTTCTTGTTCTTAAGTCGGCATGGTGCCTTTTGTATTTAATTCCGATGCAATTTCTGTGTTTCATTGTCAATAAGAAGGTCCAAGGGATACAGTAAACCTCAAGTGAAGCATCGGAATCTATAACTAGTGTCACAGGAATGGTTCAAAACATAGTCAGTAGGAAAAGTCGGTCTTCATGTACTTAAGTCGGCATTGTGCCTTTTGTATTTAATTCCGATGCAATTTCTGTGTTTCATCGTCAATACCAAGGTCCAAGGGATACAGTAAACCTGGAGTGAAGCATCGGAATCTATAACTAGTGTCAATGGAATGGTTCAAAACATAGACAGTAAGAAGAGTCAGTCTTCTTGTACTTAAGTCTGCATTGTGCCTTTTGTATTTAATTCCGATGCCATTTCTGTGTTTCATCGTCAATAAGAAAGTCAGGGGGATACAGTAAACCTGAAGTGAAGCATCGTAATCTATAGCTAGTGTCACACGAATGGTTCAAAACATAGTCAGTAAGAAGAGTCAGTCTTCTTGTCCTTAAGTCGACTTTGTGCCTTTTGTATTTAATTCCGATGCAATTTCTGTGTTTCATCGTCAATACGAAGGTCCAAGGGATACAGTAAACCTGAAGTGAAGCATCGGAATCTATAACTAGTGTCACAGGAATTGTTCAAAGCATAGTCAGTAAGGAGAGTCAGTCTTCTTGTACTTAGGTCGGCATTGTGCTTTTTCTATTTAATTCCGATGCAATTTCTGTGTTTCATCGTCAATAAGAAGGTCCAAGGGATACAGTAAAAATCAAGTGAAGCATCGGAAACAATAACTAGTGTCACAGGAATGGTTCAAAACATAGTCAGTAGGAAGAGTCGGTCTTCATGTACTTAAGTCGGCAATGTGAATTTTGTATTTAATTCCGATGCAATTTCTGTGTTTCATCGTCAATAAGAAGGTCCAAGGGATACAGTAAACCTGAAGTGAAGCTTCGGAATCTATAACTAGTGTCACAGGCACGTTTCAAAACATAGACAGTAGGAAAATTCAGTCTTCTTGTACGTAAGTCGGCATTGTGCCTTTTGTATTTAATTCCGAAGCGATTTCTGTGGTTCGTCGTCAATAAGAAGGTCCAAGGTATACAGCAAACCAGAATTGAATCATCGAAATCTATAACTAGTGTCACAGGAATGGCTCAAAACATAGTCTGTAAGAAGAGTTAGTCATCTTGTACTTAAGTCGGCATTGTGCTTTTTCTATTTAATTCCGATGCAATTTCTCTGTGTCATCGTCAATAAGAAGGCCCAAGGGATACAGAAAACCTGAAGTGAAGCATCGGAATGTATCACTAGTGTCACAGGAATGGATCAAACATAGTCAGTAAGAAGAGTCAGTCATCTTGTACTTAAGTCGACATTGTGCCTTTTCTATTTAATTCCGATGCAATTTCTGTGTTTCATCGTCAATAAGAAGGTCAGAGGGATACAATAAACCTGAAGTGAAACATCGGAAACTATAACTAGTGTCACAGGAATGGTTCAAACATAGACAGTAAGAGGCGTCAGCCTTCTTGTACTTAAGTCGGCATTGTGCCTTTTGTATTTAATTCCGATGCAATTTCTGTGTTTCATCGTCAATAAGAAGGTCCAAGGGATACAGTAAAAATCAAGTGAAGCATCGGAATCAATAACTAGTGTCACAGGAATGGTTCAAAACATAGTCAGTAGGAAGAGTCGGTCTTCATGTACTTAAGTCGACTTTGTGCCTTTTGTAATTAAATCCGATGCAATTTCTGTGTTCATCGACAATAAGAAGGTCCAAGGGATACAGTAAACCTGAAGTGAAGCATCGGAATCTATAACTAGTGTCACAGGAATGGTTCAAATCATAGTCAGTAAGGAGAGTCAGTCTTCTTGTCCTTAAGTCGGCATTGTGCCTTTTGTATCTAATTTCGATGCAATTTCTGTGTTTCATCGTCAATAAGAAGGTCCAAGGGATACAGTAAACCTGAAGTGAAGCATCGGTATCTATAACTTGTGTCACAGGAATGGTTCAAAACATAGTCAGTAAGAAGTGTCAGTCTTCTTGTACTTCAGTCGGCATTGTGCGATTTCTATTTAATTGCGATGCAATTTCTGTGTTTGATCGTCAATACCAAGGTCCAAGGGATACAGTAAACCTGGAATGAAGCACCGGAATCTGTAACAAGTGTCAATGGAATGGTTCAAACCATAGACAGTAAGAAGAGTCAGTCTTCTTGTACTTAACTCTGCATTGTGCCTTTGCTATTTATTTCAGATGCCATTTCAGTGTTTCATCGTCAATAAGAAAGTGAGAGGGATACAGTAAACCTGATGTGAAGCATCGTAATCTATAGCTAGTGTCACACGAATGGTTCAAAACATAGTCAGGTAGAAGAGTCAGTCTTCTTGTCCTTAAGTCGACTTTGTGCCTTTCGTATTTAATTCCGATGCAATTTCTGTGTGTCATCGTCAATAAGAAGGTCCAAGGGATACAGTAAACCTGAAGTGAAGCATCGGAATCTATAACTAGTGTCACAGGAATGGTTCAAAGCATAGTCAGTAAGAAGAGTCAGTAATCTTGTCCTTAAGTCGGCATTGTGCCTTTTGTATTTAATTCCGATGCAATTTCTATGTTTCATCGGCAATAACGTCAGAGGGATACAGTAAACCTAAGGTGAAGCATCGGAATCTATAACTAGTGTCACAGGAATGGTTCAAAACATAGACAGTAGGAAGAGCAGCATTCTTGTACATAAGTCGGCATTGTGCCTTTTGTATTTAATTCCGATGCAATTTCTGTGTTTCATCGTCAATAAGATGGTCAGAGGGATACAGTAAACCTGAAGTGAAGCATTGGAATCCAAAACTAGTGTCACAGGCATGGTTCAAAACATAGACAGTAGGAAAATTCAGTCTTCTTGTACGTAAGTCGGCAATGTGCCTTTTGTATTTAATTCCGATGCGATTTCTGTGTTTCATCGTCAATAAGAAGGTCCAAGGAATACAGCAAACCTGAAGTGAATCATCGTAATCTATAACTAGTGTCACAGGAATGGCTCAGAACATAGTCAGTAAGAAGAGCTAGTCATCTCGTACTTAAGTCGGCATTGTGCCTTTTCTATTTAATTCCGACGCAATTTCTGTGTTTCATCGTCAATAAGAAGGTCCAAGGGATACAGAAAACCTGGATTGAAGCATCGGAATCTCTCACTAGTGTCACAGGAATGGTTCAAAACATAGACAGTAAGAAGAGTCAGTTTTCTTGTACATAAGTCGGCATTGTGCCTTTTGTATTTAATTCCGATGCAATTTCTGTGTTTCATCGTCAACAAGAAGGTCAGAGGGATACAGTAAACCTGAAGTGAAGCATCGGAATCAATAACTAGTGTCACAGGAATGGTTTAAAGCATAGTCAGTAGGATGAGTCGGTCTTCATGTACTTAAGTCGGCATTGTGCATTTTGTATTTAATTCCGATGCAATTTCTGTGTTTCATCGACAATAAGAAGGTCCAAGGGATACAGTAAACCTGAAGTGAAGCATCGGAATCTATAACTAGTGTCACAGGAATGGTTCAAAACATAGACAGTAGGAAGAGTCAGTCTTCTTGTACTTAAGTCGGCATTGTGCCTTTTGTATTTAGTTCCGATGCAATTTCTGTGTTCCATCGTCAACAAGAAGGTCAGAGGGATACAGTAAACCTGAAGTGAAGCATCGGAATCTATAGCTAGTGTCACAGGAATGGTTCAAACATAGTCACTAAGAAGAGTCAGTGTTCTTGTTCTTAAGTCGGCATTGTGCCTTTTGTATTTAATTCCGATGCAATTTCTGTGTTTCATTGTCAATAAGAAGGTCCAAGGGATACAGTAAACCTCAAGTGAAGCATCGGAATCTATAACTAGTGTCACAGGAATGGTTCAAAACATAGTCAGTCGGAAAAGTCGGTCTTCATGTACTTAAGTCGGCATTGTGCCTTTTGTATTTAATTCCGATGCAATTTCTGTGTTTCATCGTCAATACCAAGGTCCCAGGGATACAGTAAACCTGGAGTGAAGCATCGGAATCTATAACTAGTGTCAATGGAATGGTTCAAAATATAGACAGTAAGAAGAGTCAGTCTTCTTGTACTTAAGTCTGCATTGTGCCTTTTGTATTTAATTCCGATGCCATTTCTGTGTTTCATCGTCAATAAGAAAGTCAGGGGGATACAGTAAACCTGAAGTGAAGCATCGTAATCTATAGCTAGTGTCACACGAATGGTTCAAAACATAGTCAGTAAGAAGAGTCAGTCTTCTTGTCCTTAAGTCGACTTTGTGCCTTTTGTATTTAATTCCGATGCAATTTCTGTGTTTCATCGTCAATAAAAAGGTCCAAGGGATACAGTAAACCTGAAGTGAAGCATCGGAATCTATAACAAGTGTCACAGGAATTGTTCAAAACATAGTCAGTAAGGAGAGTCAGTCTTCTTGTACTTAGGTCGGCATTGTGCTTTTTCTATTTAAGTCCGATGCAATTTCTGTGTTTCATCGTCAATAAGAAGGTCCAAGGGATACAGTAAACCTGAATTGAAGCTTCGGAATCTATAACTAGTGTCACAGGCATGGTTCAAAACATAGACAGTAGGAAAATTCAGTCTTCTTGTACGTAAGTCGGCATTGTGCCTTTTGTATTTAATTCCGAAGCGATTTCTGTGGTTCGTCGTCAATAAGAAGGTCCAAGGTATACAGCAAACCAGAAGTGAATCATCGAAATCTATAACTAGTGTCACAGGAATGGCTCAAAACATAGTCTGTAAGAAGAGTTAGTCATCTTGTACTTAAGTCGGCATTGTGCTTTTTCTATTTAATTCCGATGCAATTTCTCTGTGTCATCGTCAATAAGAAGGTCCAAGGGATACAGAAAACCTGAAGTGAAGCATCGGAATGTATCACTAGTGTCACAGGAATGGATCAAACATAGTCAGTAAGAAGAGTCAGTCATCTTGTACTTAAGTCGACATTGTGCCTTTTCTATTTAATTCCGATGCAATTTCTGTGTTTCATCGTCAATAAGAAGGTCAGAGGGATACAATAAACCTGAAGTGAAACATCGGAAACTATAACTAGTGTCTCAGGAATGGTTCAAACATAGACAGTAAGAAGCGTCAGCCTTCTTGTACTTAAGTCGGCATTGTGCCTTTTGTATTTAATTCCGATGCAATTTCTGTGTTTCATCGTCAATAAGAAGGTCCAAGGGATACAGTAAAAATCAAGTGAAGCAAAGTAATCAATAACTAGTGTCACAGGAATGGTTCAAAACATAGTCAGTAGGAAGAGTCGGTCTTCATGTACTTAAGTCGACTTTGTGCCTTTTGTAATTAAATCCGATGCAATTTCTGTGTTCATCGACAATAAGAAGGTCCAAGGGATACAGTAAACCTGAAGTGAAGCATCGGAATCTATAACTAGTGTCACAGGAATGGTTCAAATCATAGTCAGTAAGGAGAGTCAGTCTTCTTGTCCTTAAGTCGGCATTGTGCCTTTTGTATCTAATTTCGATGCAATTTCTGTGTTTCATCGTCAATAAGAAGGTCCAAGGGATACAGTAAACCTCAAGTGAAGCATCGGAATCAGTAACTAGTGTCACAGGAATGGTTCAAAACATAGTCAGTAGGAAGATTCGGTCTTCATGTACTTAAGTCGGCATTGTGCCTTTTGTATTTAATTCCGATGGCATTTCTGTGTTTCATCGTCAATAAGAAGGTCCAAGGGATACAGAAAACCTGGAGTTAAGCATCGGAACCTTTAACTAGTGTCACAGGAGTGGTTCAAAACATAGTCAGTAAGAAGAATCAGTCTTCTTGTCCTTAAGTCGGCATTGTGCCTTTTATATTTAATTCCGATGCAATTTCTGTGTTTCATCGGCAATAAGGTCAGAGGGATACAGTAAACCCGAAGTGAAGCATCGGAATCCAAAACTAGTGTCACAGGCATGGTTCAAAACATAGACAGTAGGAAAATTCAGTCTTCTTGGACGTAAGTCGGCATTGTGCCTTTTCTATTTAATACCGATGCAATTTCTCTGTTTCATCGTCAATAAGAAGGTCCAAGGGATACAGAAAACCTGGAGTGAAGCATCGGAATCAATCACTAGTGTCACAGGAATAGTTCAAAACATAGTCAGTATGAAAAGTCAGTCATCTTGTACTTAAGTCGGCATTTTGCCTTTTGTATTTAATTCCTATGCAATTTCTGTGTTTCATCGTCAATAAGAAGGTCCAAGGGATACAGTAAACCTGAAGTGAAGCATCGGTATCTATAACTTGTGTCACAGGAATGGTTCAAAACATAGTCAGTAAGAAGTGTCAGTCTTCTTGTACTTCAGTCGGCATTGTGAATTTCTATTTAATTGCGATGCAATTTCTGTGTTTCATCGTCAATACCAAGGTCCAAGGGATACAGTAAACCTGGAATGAAGCACCGGAATCTGTAACAGGTGTCAATGGAATGGTTCAAACCATAGACAGTAAGAAGAGTCAGTCTTCTTGTACTTAACTCTGCATTGTGCCTTTGGTATTTAATTCAGATGCCATTTCTGTGTTTCATCGTCAATAAGAAAGTCAGAGGGATACAGTAAACCTGAAGTGAAGCATCGTAATCTATAGCTAGTGTCACACGAATGTTTCAAAACATAGTCAGGTAGAAGAGTCAGTCTTCTTGTCCTTAAGTCGACTTTGTGCCTTTCGTATTTAATTCCGATGCAATTTCTGTGTGTCATCGTCAATAAGAAGGTCCAAGGGATACAGTAAACCTGAAGTGAAGCATCGGAATCTATAACTTGTGTCACAGGAATGGTTCAAACATAGACAGTAAGAAGCGTCAGTCCTCTTGTACTTAAGTCGGCATTGTGCCTTTTGTATTTAATTCCGATGCAATTTCTGTGTTTCATCGTCAATAAGAAGGTAAAAGGGATACAGTAAACCTCAAGTGAAGCGTCGGAATCAATAACTAGTGTCACAGGAATGGTTCAAAGCATAGCCAGTAGGAAGAGTCGGTCTTCATGTACTTAAGTCGGCATTGTGCATTTTGTATTCAATTCCGATGCAATTTCTGCGTTTCATCGTCAATAAGAAGGTCCAAGGGATACAGTAAACCTGCAGTGAAGCATCGGAATCCATAACTAGTGTCACAGGAATGTTTCAAAACATAGACAGTAGAATGAGGCAATGCTCTTGTACTTAAGTCGGCATTGTGCCTTTTGTATTTAATTCCGATGCAATTTCTGTATTTCATCGTCAATAAGAAGGTCAGAGGGATACAGTAAACCTGAAGTGAAGCATCGGAATCTATAACTAGTGTCACAGGAATGGTTCAAAGCATAGTCAGTAAGAAGAGTCAGTAATCTTGTCCTTAAGTCGGCATTGTGCCTTTTGTATTTAATTCCGATGCAATTTCTGTGTTTCATCGGCAATAAGGTCAGAGGGATACAGTAAACCTAAGGTGAAGCATCGGAATCTATAACTAGTGTCACAGGAATGGTTCAAACATAGACAGTAGGAAGAGCAGACTTCTTGTACTTAAGTCGCCATTGTGCCTTTTGTATTTAATTCCGATGCAGTTTCTGTGTTTCATCGTCAATAAGAAGGTCAGAAGGATACAGTAAACCTGAAGAGAAGCATCGGAATCCAAAACTAGTGTCACAGGCATGGTTCAAAACATAGACAGTAGGAAAATTCAGTCTTCTTGTACGTCAGTCGGCAATGTGCCTTTTGTATTTAATTCCGATGCGATTTCTGTGTTTCATCGTCATTAAGAAGGTCCAAGGAATACAGCAAACCTGAAGTGAATCATCGTAATCTATAACTAGTGTCACAGGAATGGCTCAAATCATAGTCAGTAAGAAGAGTTAGTCATCTTGTACTTAAGTCGGCATTGTGCCTTTTCTATTTAATTCCGATGCAATTTCTGTGTTTCATCGTCAATAAGAAGGTCCAAGGGATACAGATAACCTGGATTGAAGCATCGGAATCTATCACTAGTGTCACAGGAATGGTTCAAAACATAGACAGTAAGAAGAGTCAGTCATCTTGCACTTAAGTCGACATTGTGCCTTTTCTATTTAATTCCGATGCAATTTCTGTGTTTCATCGTCAATAAGAAGGTCAGAGGGATACAATAAACCTGAAGTGAAGCATCGGAATCTATAACTAGTGTCACAGGAATGGTTCAAAACAAAGACAGTAAGAAGAGTCAGTCTTCGTGTACTTAAGTCGGCATTTTGCCTTTTGTATTTAATTCCGATGCAATTTCTGTGTTTCATCGTCAATAAGATGGTCCAAGGGATACAGTAAACCTGAAGTGAAGCATCGGAATCTATAACTAGTGTCACAGCAATGGTTCAAAGCATAGACAGTAGGAAGAGTCAGTCTTCTTGTACTTAAGTCGGCATTGTGCCTTTTGTATTTAATTCCGATGCAATTTCTGTGTTTCATCGTCAACAAGAAGGTCAGAGGGATACAGTAAACCTGAAGTGAAGCATCGGAATCTATAGCTAGTGTCACAGGAATGGTTCAAACATAGTCACTAAGAAGAGTCAGTGATCTTGTTCTTAAGTCGGCATTGTGCCTTTTGTATTTAATTCCGATTCAAGTTCTGTGTTTCATTGTCATTAAGAAGGTCCAAGGGATACAGTAAACCTCAAGTGAAGCATCGGAATCTTTAACTAGTGTCACAGGAATGGTTCAAAACATAGTCAGTAGGAAGAGTCGGTCTTCATGTACTTAAGTCGGCATTGTGCCTTTTGTATTTAATTCCGATGCAATTTCTGTGTTTCATCGTCAATACCAAGGTCCAAGGGATACAGTAAACCTGAAGTGAAGCATCGGAATCTATAACTAGTGTCACAGGAATTGTTCAAAACATAGTCAGTAGGAAGAGTCAGTCTTCTTGTACTTAGGTCGGCATTGTGCTTTTTCTATTTAATTCCGATGCAATTTTTGTGTTTCATCGTCAATAACAAGGTCCAAGGGATACAGTAAACCTGGAGTGATGCATCGGAATCTATAACTAGTGTCACAGGAGTGGTTCAAACATAGACAGTAAGAAGCGTCAGCCTTCTTGTACTTAAGTCGGCATTGTGCCTTTTGTATTTAATTCCGATGCAATTTCTGTGTTTCATCGTAAATAAGAAGGTCCAAGGGACACAGTAAAAATCAAGTGAAGCATCGGAAACAATAACTAATGTCACAGGAATGGTTCAAATCATAGTCAGTAGGAAGAGTCGGTCTTCATGTACTTAAGTCGGCATTGTGAATTTTGTATTTAATTCCGATGCAATTTCTGAGTTTCATCGTCAATAAGAAGGTCCAAGGGATACAGTAAACCTGAAGTGAAGCTTCGGAATCTATAACTAGTGTCTTAGGCATGGTTCAAAACATAGACAGTAGGAAAATTCAGTCTTCTTGTACGTAAGTCGGCATTGTGCCTTTTGTATTTAATTCCGATGCGATTTCTGTGGTTCGTCGTCAATAAGAAGGTCCAAGGTATACAGAAAACCTGAAGTGAATCATCGGAATCTATAACTAGTGTCACAGGAATGGCTCAAAACATAGTCAGTAAGAAGAGTTAGTCATGTTGTACTTAAGTCGGCATTGTGCTTTTTCTATTTAATTCCGATGCAATTTCTCTTTTTCATCGTCAATAAGAAGGTCCAAGGGATACAGTAAACCTCAAGTGAAACATCGGAATCAATAACTAGTGTCACAGGAATGGTTGAAAGCATAGTCAGTAGGAAGAGTCGGTCTTCGTGTACTTAAGTTGGCATTGTGCATTTTGTATTTAATTCCGATGCAATGTCTGTGTTTCAACGTCAATAAGAAGGTCCAAGGGATACAGTAAACCTGAAGTGAAGCATCGGAATCTATAACTAGTGTCACAGGAATGGTTCAAAACATAGACAGTACTAAGAGTCAGTCTTCTTGTACTTAAGTCGGCATTGTGCCTTTTGTATTTAATTCCGAAGCAATTTCTGTGTTTCATCGTCAACAAGAAGGTCAGAGGGATACAGTAAACCTGAAGTGAAGCATCGGAATCTATAGCTAGTGTCACAGGAATGGTTCAGACATAGTCACAGAGATGAGTCAGTGTTCTTGTTCTTAAGTCGGCATTGTGCCTTTTGTATTTAATTCCGATGCAATTTCTGTGTTTCATCGTCAATAAGAAGTTCCAAGGGATACAGGAACACTGGAGTGAAGAATCGGAATCTATAACTAGTGTCACAGGAATGGTTCAAAACATAGTCAGTAAGAAGAGTCAGTCTTCTTGTACTTAAGACGGCATTGCGTTTTTTTTATTTAATTCCGATGCAATTTCTGTGTTTCATCGTCAACAACAAGGTCCAACGGATACAGTAAACCTGGAATGAAGCATCGGACTCTATAACTAGTGTCACAGGAATGGTTCAAACATAGACAGTAAGAAGCGTCAGTCCTCTTGTACTTAAGTCGGCATTGTGCCTTTTGTATTTAATTCCGATGCAATTTCTGTGTTTCATCGTCAATAAGAATGTCCAAGGGATACAGTAAACCTCAAGTGAAGCATCGGAATCAATAACTAGTGTCATAATAATGGTTCAACACATAGTCAGTAGGAAGAGTCGGTCTTCATGTATGTAAGTCGGCATTGTGTCTTATGTATTTAATTCCGATGCAATTTCTGTGTTTCGTCGTTAATAAGAAGGTCCAAGGGATACAGTAAACCTGAAGTGAAGCATCGGAATCTATAACTAGTGTCATAGGAATGATTCAAATCATAGACAGTAGGAAGAGTCAGTCTTCTTGTACTTAATTCGGCATTGTGCCTTTTGTATTTAATTCCGATACGATTTCTGTGTTTCAACGTCAATAAGAAGGTCCAAGGTATACAGTAAACCTGAAGTGAATCATCGCAATCTATAACTAGTGTCACAGGAATGGTTCAAAACATAGTCAGTAAGAAGATCCAGTCATCTTGTACTTAAGTCGGCATTGTGCCTTTTCTATTTAATTCCGATGCAATTTTTGTGTTTCATCGTCAATAACAAGGTCCAAGGGATACAGTAAACCTGGAGTGATGCATCGGAATCTATAACTAGTGCCACAGGAATGGTTCAAACATAGACAGTAAGAAGCGTCAGTCTTCTTGTACTTAAGTCGGCATTGTGCCTTTTGTATTGAATTCCGATGCAATTTCTGTGTTTCATCGTCAATAAGAACGTCCAAGGGATACAGTAAAAATCAAGTGAAGCCTCGGAATCAATAACTAGTGTCACAGGAATGGTTCAAAACATAGTCAGTAGGAAGAGTCGGTCTTCATGTACTTAAGTCGCCATTGTGAATTTTGTATTTAATTCCGATGCAATTTCTGTGTTTCATCGTCAATACCGAGTTTCAAGGGATACAGTAAACCTGGAGTGAAGCATCGGAATCTATAACTAGTGTCACAGGAATGGTTCAAAACATAGCCAGTAAGAAGAGTCAGTCTTCTTGTACTTAAGACGGCATTGCGTTTTTTTTATTTAATTCCGATGCAATTTCTGTGTTTCATCGTCAACAACAAGGTCCAAGGGATACAGTAAACCTGGAGTGAAGCATCGGACTCTATAACTAGTGTCACAGGAATGGTTCAAACATAGACAGTAAGAAGCGTCAGTCCTCTTGTACTTAAGTCGGCATTGTGCCTTTTGTATTTAATTCCGATGCAATTTCTGTGTTTCATCGTCAATAAGAATGTCCAAGGGATACAGTAAACCTCAAGTGAAGCATCGGAATCAATAACTAGTGTCATAATAATGGTTCAACACATAGTCAGTAGGAAGAGTCGGTCTTCATGTATGTAAGTCGGCATTGTGCCTTATGTATTTAATTCCGATGCAATTTCTGTGTTTCGTCGTTAATAAGAAGGTCCAAGGGATACAGTAAACCTGAAGTGAAGCATCGGAATCTATAACTAGTGTCATAGGAATGATTCAAAACATAGACAGTAGGAAGAGTCAGTCTTCTTGTACTTAATTCGGCATTGTGCCTTTTGTATTTAATTCCGATGCAATTTCTGTGTTTCATCATCAATAAGAAGGTCCAAGGGATACAGTAAACCTGAAGTGAAGCATCGGAATCTATAACTAGTGTCACACTAATGGTTCAAACATAGTCAGTAAGAAGAGTATGTAATCTTGTCCTTAAGTCGGCATTGTGCCTTTTGTATTTTATTCCGATGCAATTTCTGTGTTTCATCGTCAATACCAAGGTCCAAGGAATACATTAAACCTGGAGTGATGCATCGGAATCTATAACTAGTGCCACAGGAATGGTTCAAACATAGACAGTAAGAAGCGTCAGTCTTCTTGTACTTAAGTCGGCATTGTGCCTTTTGTATTTAATTCCGATGCAATTTCTGTGTTTCATCGTCAATAAGAACGTCCAAGGGATACAGTAAAAATCAAGTGAAGCCTCGGAATCAATAACTAGTGTCACAGGAATGGTTCAAAACATAGTCAGTAGGAAGAGTCGGTCTTCATGTACTTAAGTCGCCATTGTGAATTTTGTATTTAATTCCGATGCAATTTCTGTGTTTCATCGTCAATAAGAAGGTCCAAGGGATACAGTAAACCTGAAGTGAAGCTTCGGAATCTATAACTAGTGTCACAGGAATGGTTCAAGACATAGACAGTAGGAAGAGTCAGTCTTCTTGTACTCAAGTCGGCAATGTGCCTTTTGTATTTAATTCCGATGCAATTTCTGTGTTTCATCGTCAACAAGAAGGTCCAAGGGATACAGTAAACCTCAAGTGAAGCATCGGAATCTATATTTAGTGTCACAGGAATGGTTCAAAACATAGTCAGTAGGAAGAGTCGGTCTTCACGTACTTAAGTCGGCATTGTGCCTTTTGTATTTAATTCCGATGCAATTTCTGTGTTTCATCGTCAATACCGAGTTCCAAGGGATACAGTAAACCTGGAGTGAAGCATCGGAATCTATAACTAGTGTCACAGGAATGGTTCAAAACATAGCCAGTAAGAAGAGTCAGTCTTCTTGTACTTAAGTCGGCATTGTGTTTTTTTTATTTAATTCCGATGCAATTTCTGTGTTTCATCGTCAACAACAAGGTCCAAGGGATACAGTAAACCTGGAGTGAAGCATCGGAATCTATAACTAGTGTCACAGGAATGGTTCAAACATACACATTAAGAAGCGGCAGTCCTCTTGTACTTATGTCGGCATTGTGCCTTTTGTATTTAATTCCGATGCAATTTCTGTGTTTCGTCGTCAATAAGAAGGTCCAAGGGATACAGTAAACCTCAAGGTAAGCATCGGAATCAATAACTAGTGTCATAAAATGGTTCAACACATAGTCAGTAGGAAGAGTCGGTCTTCATGTACGTAAGTCGGCATTGTGCCTTATGTATTTAATTCCGATGCAATTTCTGTGTTTCGTCGTCAATAAGAAGGTCCAAGGCATACAGAAAACCTGAAGTGAAGCATCGGAATCTATAACTAGTGTCACAGGAATGATTCAAAACATAGACAGTAGGAAGAGTCAGTCTTCTTGTACTTAATTCGGCATTGTGCCTTTTGTATTTAATTCCGATGCAATTTCTGTGTTTCATCATCAATAAGAAGGTCCAAGGGATACAGTAAACCTGAAGTGAATCATCGCAATCTATAACTAGTGTCACAGGAATGGTTCAAAACATAGTCAGTAAGAAGAGTCAGTCATCTTGTACTTAAGTCGGCATTGTGCCTTTTCTATTTATTTCCGATGCAATTTCTGTGTTTCATCGTCAATAGGAATGTCCAAGGGATACAGAAAACCTGGAGTGAAGCATCGGAATCCATCACTAGTGTCAATGGAATGGTTCAAAGCATAGAGAGTAAGAAGAGTCAGTCTTCTTGTACTTAAGTCGGCATTGTGCCTTTTGTATTTCATTCCGACGCAATTTCTGTGTTTCATCGTCAATAAGAAGGTCCAAGGGATCCAGTAAACCTCAAGTGAAGCAACGGAATCAATAACTAGTGTCACAGGAATGGTTCAAAGCATAGTCAGTAGGAAGAGTTGGTCTTCATGTACTTAAGTCGGCATTGTGCCTTTTGTATTTATTCCGATGCAATTTCTGTGTTTCATCGTCAATAAGAAGGTCCAAGGGATACAGTAAACCTGAAGTGAAGCATCGGAATCTATAACTATTGTCACAGGAATGGTTCAAAACATAGACAGTAGGATGAGTCAGTCTTCTTGTACTTAAGTCGGCATTGTGCCTTTTGTATTTAATTCCGATGCAATTTCTTTGTTTCATCGTCAACAAGAAGGTCAGAGGGATACAGTAAACCTGAAGTGAAGCATCGAAATCTATAGCTAGTGTCACAGGAAAGGTTCAAACAAAGCCACTAAGAAGAGTCAGTCTTCTTGTTCTTAAGTCGGCATTGTGCATTTTGTATTTAATTCCAATGCAATTCCTGTGTTTCATCGACAATAAGAAGGTCCAAGGGATACAGTAAACCTCAAGTGAAGCATCGGAATCAATAACTAGTGTCACAGGAATGGTTCAAAGCATAGTCAGTAGGAAGAGTCGGTCTTCTTGTACTTAAGTCGGCATTGTGCTTATCTATTTAATTCCGATGCAATTTCTGTGTTTCATCGTCAATAACTAGGTCCAAGGGATAAAGTAAACCTGGAGTGAAGCATCGGAATCTATAACTAGTGTCACAGGAATGGTTCAAACATAGACAGCAAGAAGCGTCAGTCCTCTTGTACTTAAGTCGGCATTGTGCCTTTTGTATTTCATTCCGATGCAATTTCTGTGTTTCATCGTCAATAAGAAGGTCCAAGGGATACAGTAAACATCAAGTGAAGCATCGGAATCAATAACTAGTGTCACACTAATGGTTCAAATCATAGTCAGTAAGAAGATTCAGTCTTCTTTTCCTTAAGTCGACTTTGTGCCTTTTGTATTTAATTCCGATGCAATTTCTGTGTTTCATCGTCAACAAGAAGGTCCAAGGGATACAGTAAACCTGAAGTGAAGCATCGGAATCTATAACTAGTGTCACAGGAATGGTTCAAAACATAGTCAGCAGGAAGAGTCAGTCTTCTTGTACTTAAGTCGGCATTGTGCTTATCTATTTAATTCCGATGCAATTTCTGTGTTTCATCGTCAATAACTAGGTCCAAGGGATAAAGTAAACCTGGAGTGAAGCATCGGAATCTATAACTAGTGTCACAGGAATGGTTCAAACATAGACAGCAAGAAGCGTCAGTCCTCTTGTACTTAAGTCGGCATTGTGCCTTTTGTATTTCATTCCGATGCAATATCTGTGTTTCATCGTCAATAAGAAGGTCCAAGGGATACAGTAAACCTCAAGTGAAGCATCGGAATCAATAACTAGTGTCACAGGAATGGTTCAAAGCATAGTCAGTAGGAAGAGTCGGTCTTCATGTACTTAAGTCGGCATTGTGCCTTTTTGTATTTAATTCCGATGCAATTTCTGAGTTTCATCGTCAATAAGAAGGTCCAAGGCATACAGTAAACCTGAAGTGAAGCATCGGAATCTATAACTTGTGTCACAGGAATGGTTCAAAACATAGACAGTAGGAAGAGTCAGTCTTCTTGTACTTAAGTCGGCATTGTGCCTTTTGTATTTAATTCCGATGCAATTTCTGTGTTTCATCGTCAATAAGAAGGTCCAAGGGATACAGTAAACCTGAAGTGAAGCATCGGAATCTATAACTAGTGTCACAGGAGTGGTTCAAAACATAGTAAGAAGAGTCAGTCTTCTTGTACTTAAGTCGGCATTGTGCTTTTTCTATTTAATTCCGATGAAATTTCTGTGTTTCGTCGTCAATAACAAGGTCCAAGGGATACAGTAAACCTGGAGTGAAGCATCAGAATCTATAACTAGTGTCACAGGAATGGTTCAAACACAGACAGTAAGCAGCGTCAGTCCTCTTGTACTTAAGTTGACATTGTGCCTTTTGTATTTAATTCCGATGCAATTTCTGTGTTTCATCGTCAATAAGAAGGTCCAAGGGATACAATAAACCTCAAGTGAAGCATCGGAATCTATAACTAGTGTCACAGGAATGGTTCAAAGCATAGTCAGTAGGAAGAGTCGGTCTTCATGTACTTAAGTCGGCATTGTGCCTTTTTGTATTTAATTCCGATGCAATTTCTGTGCTTCATCGTCAATAAGAAGGTCCAAGGGATACAGTAAACCTAGAGTGAAGAATCGGAATCTATAATTAGTGTCACAGGAATGGGTCAAAACATAGTCAGTAGGAAGAGTCGGTCTTCTTGTACTTAAGTCGGCATTGTGCCTTTTGTACTTAATTCCGATGCAATTTCTCTGTTTCATCGTCAATAAGAAGGCCCAAGGGATACAGTAAACCTCAAGTGAAGCATCTAATTCTATAACTAGTGTCACAGAAATGGTGCAAAACATAGACAGTAGGAAGCGTCAGTCTTCATGTACTTAAGTTGGCATTGCGCCTTTTGTATTTAATTCCGATGCCATTTCTGTGTTCATCGTCAATAAGAAGGTCCAAGGGATACAGTAAACATGGAGTGCAGCATCGGAATCTATAACTAGTGTCACAGGAAAGGTTCAAAACATAGGCACTAGGAAGAGTTAGTCTTCTTGTACTTAAGTCGGCATTGTGCCTTTTGTATTAAATTCCGATGCAATATCTGTGTTTGATCGTCAATAAGAAGGTCGGAGGGATACAGTAAACCTGATGTGAAGCATCGGAATCCAAAACTAGTGACACAGGAATGGCTCAAAACATAGACAGTAGGAAGAGTCAGTCTCCTTGTACGTAAGTCGGCATTGGGCCTTTTGTATCTAATTCCGATGCAATTTCTGAGTTTCATCGTCAATAAGAAGGTCCAAGGTATACAGTAAAACTGAAGTGAAGCATCGGAATCTATAACTAGTGTCACAGGAATGGTTCATAACATAGTCAGTAAGAAGAGTCAGTCTCCTTGTACTTAAGTCGGCATTGTGTCTTTTGTATTCAATTCCGATGCAATTTCTGTGTTTCATCGTCAAAAGGAAGGTCCAAGGGATACAGTAAACCTGGAGTGAAGCATCGGAATCTATAACTAGCTTCACAGGAATGGTTGAAAACGTAGTCAGTAAGAAGAGACAGTCTTCTTGTACTTAAGTCGACATTGTGGTTTTTCTATTTAAATCCGATGCAATTTCTGTGTTTCATCGTCAATAAGAAGGCCAGAGGGATACAATAAACCTGAAGTGAAGCATCGGAATCTACAACTAGTGTCACAGGAATGGTTCTAAACATTGCAAGTAAGAAGAGTCAATCTTCATGTACTTAAGTCGGCATTGTGCTTTTTCTATTTTATTCCGATGCAATTTCTGTGTTTCATCGTCAATAACAAGGTCCAAGGGATACAGTAAACCTGGAGTGAAGCATCGGAATCTATAACTAGTGTAACAGGAATGATTCAAAACATAGACAGTAAGAAGAGTCAGTCTTCGTGTACTTAAGTCGGCATTGTGCCTCTTGTATTTAATTCCGATGCAATTTCTGTGTTTCATCGTCAATAAGAAGGTCCAAGGTGTACAGTAAAGCTGAAGTGAAGCATCGGAATCTATAACTAGTGTCACAGGAATGGTTCAAATCATGGACAGTAGGAAGAGTCAGTCTTCTTGTACTTAAGTCGGCATTGTGCCTTTTGTATTTAATTCCGATGCAATTTAGGTGTTTCATCGTCAATACCAAGGTCCTAGGGATACACTAAACCTGGAGTGAAGCATCGGAATCTATAACTAGTGTCAATGGAATGGTTGAAAACATAGACAGTAAGAAGAGTTAGTCTTCTTGTACTTAAGTCTGCATTGTGCCTTTTGAATTTAATTCCGATGCCATTTCTGTGTTTCATCATCAATAAGAAAGTCAGAGGGATACAGCAATCCTGAAGTGAAGCATCGTAATCTATAGCTAGTGTCACACAAATGGTTCAAAACATAGTCAGTAAGAAGAGTCAGTCTTCTTGTACTTAAGTCGACTTTGTGCCTTTTGTATTTAATTCCGATGCAATTTCTGTGTTTCATCGTCAATAAGAAGGTCCAAGGGATACAGTAAACCTGAAGTGAAGCATCGGAATCTATAACTAGTGTCACAGGAGTGGTTCAAAACATAGTCAGTAAGAAGAGTCAGTCTTCTTGTACTTAAGTCGGCATTGTGCTTTTTCTATTTAATTCCGACGCAATTTCTGTGTTTCGTCGTCAATAACAAAGTCCAAGGGATACAGTAAACCTGGAGTGAAGCATCAGAATCTATAACTAGTGTCACAGGAATGGTTCAAACATAGACAGTAAGGAGCGTCAGTCCTCTTGTACTTAAGTTGGCATTGTGCCTTTTGTATTTAATTCCGATGCAATTTGTGTGTTTCATCGTCAATAAGAAGGTCCAAGGGATACAATAAACATCAAATGAAGCATCGGAATCTACAACTAGTGTCACAGGAATGGTTCAAAACATAGACAGTGGGAAGAGTCTGTCTACTTGTACTTAAGTCGGCATTGTGCATTTGTATTTAATTCCGATGCTATACCTGTGTTTCATCGTCAATAAGAAGGTCCAGGGGATACAGTAAACCTGGAGTGTAGCATCGGAATCTATAACTAGTGTCACAGGAATGGTTCAAAACATAGACAGTAAGAAGAGTCAGTCTTTGTGTACTTAAGTCGGCATTTAGACTTTTGTATTTCATTCCGATGCAATTTCTGTGTTTCATCGTCAATAAGAAGGTCCAAGAGATACAGTAAACCTAAAGTGAAGCGTCGGAATCTGTAACTAGTGTCACAGGAATGGTTCAAACATAGTCAGTAAGAAGAGTCAGTCTTCTTGTACTTAAGTCTGCATTGCGCCTTTCCTATTTAATTCCGATGCAATTTCTGTGTTTCATCGTCAATAAGAAGGTCCAGGGAATACAGTAAACCTGGAGTGAAGCATTTGAATCTATAACTAGTGTCAATGGAATGGTTCAAAACATAGACAGTAAGAAGGGTCAGTCTTCTTGTACTTAAGTCGGCATTGTGCATTTTGTATTTAATCCCGATGCAATTTCTGTGTTTCATCGTCAACAAGAAGGTCAGAGGGATACAGTAAACCTGGAGTGTAGCATCGGAATCTATAACTAGTGTCACAGGAATGGTTCAAACCATAGACAATAAAATGAGTCATTCTTCTTGTACTTAAGTCGGCATTGTGCCTTTTGTATTTAATTCCGATGCAATTTCTGTGTTTCATCGTCAACAAGAAGGTCAGAGGGATACACGAAACCTGAAGTGAAGCATCGGAATCTATAGGTAGTGTCACAGGAATGGTTCAAACATAGTCACTAAGAAGAGCCAGTCTTCTTGTTCTTAAGTCGGCTTTGTGCCTTTTGTATTTAATTCCGATGCAATTTCTGTGCTTCATCGTCAATAAGAAGGTCCAAGGGATACAGTAAACCTAGAGTGAAGAATCGGAATCTATAATTAGTGTCACAGGAATAGTTCAAGACATAGTCAGTAGGAAGAGTCGGTCTTCTTGTACTTAAGTCGGCATTGTGCCTTTTGTACTTAATTCCGATGCAATTTCTCTGTTTCATCGTCAATAAGAAGGCCCAAGGGATACAGTAAACCTCAAGTGAAGCATCTAATTCTATAACTAGTGTCACAGAAATGGTGCAAAACATAGACAGTAGGAAGCGTCAGTCTTCATGTACTTAAGTCGGCATTGCGCCTTTTGTATTTAATTCCGATGCCATTTCTGTGTTCATCGTCAATAAGAAGGTCCAAGGGATACAGTAAACATGGAGTGCAGCATCGGAACCTATAACAAGTGTCACAGGAAAGGTTCAAAACATAGGCACTAGGAAGAGTTAGTCTTCTTGTACTTAAGTCGGCATTGTGCCTTTTGTATTAAATTCCGATGCAATATCTGTGTTTGATCGTCAATAAGAAGGTCGGAGGGATACAGTAAACCTGATGTGAAGCATCGGAATCCAAAACTAGTGACACAGGAATGGCTCAAAACATAGACAGTAGGAAGAGTCAGTCTCCTTGTACGTAAGTCGGCATTGGGCCTTTTGTAACTAATTCCGATGCAATTTCTAAGTTTCATCGTCAATAAGAAGGTCCAAGGTATACAGTAAACCTGAAGTGACGCATCGGAATCTATAACTAGTGTCACAGGAATGGTTCATAACATAGTCAGTAAGAAGAGGCAGTCTTCTTGTACTTAAGTCGGCATTGTGTCTTTTGTATTCAATTCCGATGCAATTTCTGTGTTTCATCGTCAAAAGGAAGGTCCAAGGGATACAGTAAACCTGGAGAGAAGCATCGGAATCTATAACTAGCTTCACAGGAATGGTTGAAAACGTAGTCAGTAAGAAGAGACAGTCTTCTTGTACTTAAGTCGACATTGTGCTTTTTCTATTTAAATCCGATGCAATTTCTGTGTTTCATCGTCAATAAGAAGGCCAGAGGGATACAATAACCCTGAAGTGAAGCATCGGAATCTACAACTAGTGTCACAGGAATGGTTCTAAACATAGCAAGTAAGAAGAGTCAGTATTCTTGTACTTAAGTCGGCATTGTGCTTTTTCTATTTTATTCCGATGCAATTTCTGTGTTTCATCGTCAATAACAAGGTCCAAGGGATACAGTAAACCTGGAGTGACGCATCGGAATCTATAACTAGTGTAACAGGTATGATTCAAAACATAGACAGTGAGAAGAGTCAGTCTTCGTGTACTTAAGTCGGCATTGTGCCTCTTGTATTTAATTCCGATGCAATTTCTGTGTTTCATCGTCAATAAGAAGGTCCAAGGTGTACAGTAAAGCTGAAGTGAAGCATCGGAATCTATAACTAGTGTCACAGGAATGGTTCAATTCATAGACAGTAGGAAGAGTCAGTCTTCTTGTACTTAAGTCGGCATTGTGCCTTTTGTATTTAATTCCGATGCAATTTCGGTGTTTCATCGTCAATACCACGGTCCTAGGGATACACTAAACCTGGAGTGAAGCATCGGAATCTATAACTAGTGTCAATGGAATGGTTGAAAACATAGACAGTAAGAAGAGTTTGTCTTCTTGTACTTAAGTCTGCATTGTGCCTTTTGAATTTAATTCCGATGCCATTTCTGTGTTTCATCATCAATAAGAAAGTCAGAGGGATACAGCAATCCTGAAGTGAAGCATCGTAATCTATAGCTAGTGTCACACAAATGGTTCAAAACATAGTCAGTAAGAAGTGTCAGTCTTCTTGTACTTAAGTCGACTTTGTGCCTTTTGTATTTAATTCCGATGCAATTTCTGTGTTTCATCGTCAATAAGAAGGTCCAAGGGATACAGTAAACCTGAAGTGAAGCATCGGAATCTATAACTAGTGTCACAGGAGTGGTTCAAAACATAGTCAGTAAGAAGAGTCAGTCTTCTTGTACTTAAGTCGGCATTGTGCTTTTTCTATTTAATTCCGACGCAATTTCTGTGTTTCGTCGTCAATAACAAGGTCCAAGGGATACAGTAAACCTGGAGTGAAGCATCAGAATCTATAACTAGTGTCACAGGAATGGTTCAAACATAGACAGTAAGGAGCGTCAGTCCTCTTGTACTTAAGTTGGCATTGTGCCTTTTGTATTTAATTCCGATGCAATTTCTGTGTTTCATCGTCAATAAGAAGGTCCAAGGGATACAATAAACCTCAAATGAAGCATCGGAATCTACAACTAGTGTCACAGGAATGGTTCAAAACATCGACAGTGGGAAGAGTCTGTCTACTTGAACTTAAGTCGGCATTGTGCATTTGTATTTAATTCCGATGCTATACCTGTGTTTCATCGTCAATAAGAAGGTCCCGGGGATACAGTAAACCTGGAGTGTAGCATCGGAATCTATAACTAGTGTCACAGGAATGGTTCAAAACATAGACAGTAAGAATAGTCAGTCTTTGTGTACTTAAGTCGGCATTTAGACTTTTGTATTTCATTCCGATGCAATTTCTGTGTTTCATCGTCAATAAGAAGGTCCAAGAGATACAGTAAACCTAAAGTGAAGCGTCGGAATCTATAACTAGTGTCACAGGAATGGTGCAAAACATAGTCAGTAAGAAGAGTCAGTCTTCTTGTACTTAAGTCTGCATTGCGCCTTTCCTATTTAATTCCGATGCAATTTCTGTGTTTCATCGTCAATAAGAAGGTCCAGGGAATACAGTAAACCTGGAGTGAAGCATTTGAATCTATAACTAGTGTCAATGTAATGGTTCAAAACATAGACAGTAAGAAGGGTCAGTCTTCTTGTACTTAAGTCGGCATTGTGCATTTTGTATTTAATCCCGATGCAATTTCTGTGTTTCATCGTCAACAAGAAGGTCAGAGGGATACAGTAAACCTGGAGTGTAGCATCGGAATCTATAACTAGTGTCACAGGAATGGTTCAAACCATAGACAATAAAATGAGTCATTCTTCTTGTACCTAAGTCGGCATTGTGCATTTTGTATTTAATTCCGATGCAATGTCTGTGTTTCATCGTCAACAAGAAGGTCGGAGGGATACAGTAAACCTGAAGTGAAGCATCGGAATCTATAACTAGTGTCACAGGAATGTTTCAAACCATAGTCAGTAAGAAGAGTCAGTCTTCTTGTACTTAAGTCGGCGTTATGTCTTTTCTATTTAATTCGGATGTAATTTCTGTGTTTCATCGTCAATAACAAGGTCCAAGGGATACAGTAAACCTGGAGTGAAGCATCGGAATCTATAACTAGTGTCAATGGAATGGTACAAAACATAGACAGTAAGAAGAGTCAGTCTTCTTGTACTTAAGTCGGCATTGTGCCTTTTATATTTAATTCCGATGCAATTTCTGTGTTTCATCGTCAACAAGAAGGTCAGAGGGATACAGTAAACCTGAAGTGAAGCATCGGAATCTATAGCTAGTGTCAAAGGAATGTGTCAAACTTAGTCACTAAGAAGAGTCACTCTTCTTGTTCTTAAGTCGGCATTGTGCCTTTTGTATTTAATTCCGATGCAATTTCTGTGTTTCATCGTCAATAAGAAGGTCCAAGGGATACAGTAAACCTGGAGCGAAGCATTGGAATCTATAACTAGTGCACACAGGAATGGTTCAGAACATAGACAACAAGAAGAGTCAGTCTTCTTGTACTTAAGTCGGCATTGTGCCTTTTCTATTTAATTCCGATGCAATTTCTGTGTTTCATCGTCAATAAGAAGGTCCAAGGGATACAGTCAACCTCAAGTGAAGCATCGGAATCTATAACTAGTGTCACAGGAATGGTTGAAAACATAGTCTGTAGGAAGAGTCAGTCTTCATGTACTTAAGTCGGCCATGTGCCTTTTGTATTTATTTCCGATGCAATTTCTGTGTTTCATCGTCAATAAGAAGGTCCAAGGGATACAGTAAACCTCAAGTGAAGCATCGGAATCTATAACTAGTGTCCCAGGAATGGTTCAAAACATAGTCAGTAGGAAGAGTCGGTCTTCATGTACTTAAGTCGGCATTGTGCCTTTTGTATTTAATTCCGATGCAATTTCTGTGTTTCATCGTCAATACGAAGGTCCAAGGGATACAGTAAACCTCAAGTGAAGCATCGTAATCTATAGCTAGTGTCACAGGATTGGTTCAAACATGGTCACTAAGAAGAGTGTGTCTTCTTGTTCTTAAGTCGGCATTGTGCCTTCTGTATTTAATTCCGATGGAATTTCTGTGTTTCATCGTCAGTAAGAAGGTCCAAGGGATACAGTAAACCTGGAGCGAAGCATTGGAATCTATAACTAGTGTCACAGGAATGGTTCAAAACATAGTCAGTAGGAATAGTCAGTCTTCTTGTACTTAAGTCGGCATTGTGCCCTTTGTATCTAATTCCGATGCCATTTCTGTGTTTCATCGTCAATAAGATGGTCCAAGGGATACAGTAAACCTCAAGTGTAGCATCGGAATCTATAACTAGTGTCACAGGAATGGTCCAAATCATAGAGAGTAAGACGAGTCAGTCTTCTTGTACTTAAGTCAGCATTGTGCCTTTTGTATTTAATTCCGATGCAATTTCTGTGCTTCATCGTCAATAAGACGGTCCAAGGGATACAGTAAACCTCAAGTGAAGCATCGGAATCTATAGCTAGTGTCACAGGAATGGTTCAAACATAGTCACTAAGAAGAGTCAGTCTTCTTGTACTTAAGTCGGCATTGTGCCTTTTGTATTTAATTCCGATGCAATTTCTGTGTTTCATCGTCAATAAGAAGGTCCAAGGGATACAGTAAACCTAGAGTGAAGAATCGGAATCTATAATTAGTGTCACAGGAATGGTTCAAAACATAGTCAGTAGGAAGAGTCGGTCTTCTTGTACTTAAGTCGGCATTGTGCCTTTTGTACTTAATTCCGATGCAATTTCTCTGTTTCATCGTCAATAAGAAGGCCCAAGGGATACAGTAAACCTCAAGTGAAGCATCTAATTCTATAACTAGTGTCACAGAAATGGTGCAAAACATAGACAGTAGGAAGCGTCAGTCTTCATGTACTTAAGTCGGCATTGCGCCTTTTGTATTTAATTCCGATGCCATTTCTGTGTTCATCGTCAATAAGAAGGTCCAAGGGATACAGTAAACATGGAGTGCAGCAGCGGAATCTATAACTAGTGTCACAGGAAAGGTTCAAAACATAGGCACTAGGAAGAGTTAGTCTTCTTGTACTTAAGTCGGCATTGTGCCTTTTGTATTAAATTCCGATGCAATATCTGTGTTTGATCGTCAATAAGAAGGTCGGAGGGATACAGTAAACCTGATGTGAAGCATCGGAATCCAAAACTAGTGACACAGGAATGGCTCAAAGCATAGACAGTAGGAAGAGTCAGTCTCCTTGTACGTAAGTCGGCATTGGGCCTTTTGTATCTAATTCCGATGCAATTTCTGAGTTTCATCGTCAATAAGAAGGTCCAAGGTATACAGTAAACCTGAAGTGAAGCATCGGAATCTATAACTAGTGTCACAGGAATGGTTCATATCATAGTCAGTAAGAAGAGTCAGTCTTCTTGTACTTAAGTCGGCATTGTGTCTTTTGTATTCAATTCCGATGCAATTTCTGTGTTTCATCGTCAAAAGGAAGGTCCAAGGGATACAGTAAACCTGGAGTGAAGCATCGGAATCTATAACTAGCTTCACAGGAATGGTTGAAAACGTAGTCAGTAAGAAGAGCCAGTCTTCTTGTACTTAAGTCGACATTGTGCTTTTTCTATTTAAATCCGATGCAATTTCTGTGTTTCATCGTCAATAAGAAGGCCAGAGGGATACAATAAACCTGAAGTGAAGCATCGGAATCTACAACTAGTGTCACAGGAATGGTTCTGAACATAGCAAGTAAGAAGAGTCTGTCTTCTTGTACTTAAGTCGGCATTGTGCTTTTTCTATTTTATTCCGATGCAATGTCTGTGTTTCATCGTCAATAACAAGGTCCAAGGGATACAGTAAACCTGGAGTGAAGCATTGGAATCTATAACTAGTGTAACAGGAATGATTCAAAACATAGACAGTAAGAAGAGTCAGTCTTCGTGTACTTAAGTCGGCATTGTGCCTCTTGTATTTAATTCCGATGCAATTTTTGTGTTTCATCGTCAATAAGAAGGTCCAAGGTGTACAGTAAAGCTGAAGTTAAGCATCGGAATCTATAACTAGTGTCACAGGAATGGTTCAAATCATAGACAGTAGGAAGAGTCAGTCATCTTGTACTTAAGTCGGCATTGTGCCTTTTGTATTTAATTCCGATGCAATTTCTGTGTTTCATCGTCAATACCAAGGTCCTAGGGATACACTAAACCTGGAGTGAAGCATCGGAATCTATAACTAGTGTCAATGGAATGGTTGAAAACATAGACAGTAAGAAGAGTTATTCTTCTTGTACTTAAGTCTGCATTGTGCCTTTTGAATTTAATTCCGATGCCATTTCTGTGTTTCATCGTCAATAAGAAAGTCAGAGGGATACAGCAATCCTGAAGTGAAGCATCGTAATCTGTAGCTAGTGTCACACGAATGGTTCAAAACATAGTCAGTAAGAAGAGTCAGTCTTCTTGTACTTAAGTCGACTTTGTGCCTTTTGTATTTAATTCCGATGCAATTTCTGTGTTTCATCGTCAATAAGAAGGTCCAAGGGATACAGTAAACCTGAAGTGAAGCATTGGAATCTATAACTAGTGTCACAGGAGTGGTTCAAAACATAGTCAGTAAGAAGAGTCAGTCTTCTTGTACTTAAGTCGGCATTGTGCTTTTTCTATTTCATTCCGACGCAATTTCTGTGTTTCGTCGTCAATAACAAGGTCCAAGGGATACAGTAAACCTGGAGTGAAGCATCATAATCTATAACTAGTGTCACAGGAATGGTTCAAACATAGACAGTATGGAGCGTCAGTCCTCATGTACTTAAGTTGGCATTGTGCCTTTTGTATTTAATTCCGATGCAATTTCTGTGTTTCATCGTCAATAAGAAGGTCCAAGGGATACAATAAAACTCAAATGAAGCATCGGAATCTACAACTAGTGTCACAGGAATGGTTCAAAACATAGACAGTGGGAAGAGTCTGTCTACTTGTACTTAAGTCGGCATTGTGCATTTGTATTTAATTCCGATGCTATACCTGTGTTTCATCGTCAATAAGAAGGTCCAGGGGATACAGTAAACCTGGAGTGTAGCATCGGAATCTATAACTAGTGTCACAGGAATGGTTCAATACATAGACAGTAAGAAGAGTCAGTCTTTGTGTACTTAAGTCGGCATTTAGACTTTTGTATATCATTCCGATGCAATTTCTGTGTTTCATCGTCAATAAGAAGGTCCAAGAGATACAGTAAACCTAAAGTGAAGCGTCGGAATCTATAACTAGTGTCACAGGAATGGTTCAAACATAGTCAGTAAGAAGAGTCAGTCTTCTTGTACTTAAGTCTGCATTGCGCCTTTCCTATTTAATTCCGATGCAATTTCTGTGTTTCATCGTCAATAAGAAGGTCCAGGGAATACAGTAAACCTGGAGTGAAGCATTTGAATCTATAACTAGTGTCAATGGAATGGTTCAAAACATAGACAGTAAGAAGGGTCAGTCTTCTTGTACTTAAGTCGGCATTGTGCATTTTGAATTTAATCCCGATGCAATTTCTGTGTTTCATCGTCAACAAGAAGGTCAGAGGGATACAGTAAACCTGGAGTGTAGCACCGGAATCTATAACTAGTGTCACAGGAATGGTTCAAACCATAGACAATAAAATGAGTCAGTCTTCTTGTACTTAAGTCGGCATTGTGCCTTTTGTATTTAATTCCGATGCAATTTCTGTGTTTCATCGTCAACAAGAAGGTCGGAGGGATACAGTAAACCTGAAGTGAAGCATCGGAATCTATAACTAGTGTCACAGGAATGTTTCAAACCATAGTCAGTAAGAAGAGTCAGTCTTCTTGTACTTAAGTCGGCATTATGCCTTTTCTATTTAATTCGGATGTAATTTCTGTGTTTCATCGTCAATAACAAGGTCCAAGGGATACAGTAAACCTGGAGTGAAGCATCGGAATCTATAACTAGTGTCAATGGAATGGTACAAAACATAGACAGTAAGAAGAGTCAGTCTTCTTGTACTTAAGTCGGCATTGTGCCTTTTCTATTTAATTCCGATGCAATTTCTGTGTTTCATCGTCAATAAGAAGGTCCAAGGGATACAGTCAACCTCAAGTGAAGCATCGGAATCTATAACTAGTGTCACAGGAATGGTTCAAAACATAGTCTGTAGGAAGAGTCAGTCTTCATGTACTTAAGTCGGCCATGTGCCTTTTGTATTTATTTCCGATGCAATTTCTGTGTTTCATCGTCAATAAGAAGGTCCAAGGGATACAGTAAACCTCAAGTGAAGCATCGGAATCTATAACTAGTGTCCCAGGAATGGTTCAAAACATAGTCAGTAGGAAGAGTCGGTCTTCATGTACTTAAGTCGGCATTGTGCCTTTTGTATTTAATTCCGATGCAATTTCTGTGTTTCATCGTCAATACGAAGGTCCAAGGGATACAGTAAACCTCAAGTGAAGCATCGTAATCTATAGCTAGTGTCACAGGAATGGTTCAAACATGGTCACTAAGATGAGTCAGTCTTCTTGTTCTTAAGTCGGCATTGTGCCTTCTGTATTTAATTCCGATGCAATTTCTGTGTTTCATCGTCAGTAAGAAGGTCCAAGGGATACAGTAAACCTGGAGCGAAGCATTGGAATCTATAACTAGTGTCACAGGAATGGTTCAAAACATAGTCAGTAGGAATAGTCAGTCTTCTTGTACGTAAGTCGGCATTGTGCCCTTTGTATGTAATTCCGATGCCCTTTCTGTGTTTCATCGTCAATAAGAAGGTCCAAGGGATACAGTAAACCTGGAGCGAAGCATTGGAATCTATAACTAGTGTCACAGGAATGGTTCAAATCATAGTCAGTAGGAATAGTCAGTCTTCTTGTACTTAAGTCGGCATTGTGCCTTTTGTATCTAATTCCGATGCCATTTCTGTGTTTCATCGTCAATAAGAAGGTCCAAGGGATACAGTAAACCTCAAGTGTAGCATCGGAATCTATAACTAGTGTCACAGGAACGGTCCAAAACATAGAGAGTAAGACGAGTCAGTCTTCTTGTACTTAAGTCAGCATTGTCCCTTTTGTATTTAATTCCGATGCAATTTCTGTGCTTCATCGTCAATAAGAAGGTCCAAGGGATACAGTAAACCTCAAGTGAAGCATCGTAATCTATAGCTAGTGTCACAGGAATGGTTCAAACATGGTCACTAAGAAGAGTCAGTCTTCTTGTTCTTAAGTCGGCATTGTGCCATCTGTATTTAATTCCGATGCAATGTCTGTGTTTCATCGTCAATGAGAAGGGCCAAGGGGTACAGTAAACCTGGAGCGAAGCATTGGAATCTATAACTAGTGCACACAGGAAAGGTTCAAAACATAGACAGTAAGAAGAGTCAGTCTTCTTGTACTTAAGTCGGCATTGTGCCTTTTGTATATAATTCCGATGCAATTTCTAAGTTTCATCGTCAATAAGAAGGTCCAAGGGATACAGTAAACCTCAAGGGAAGGATCGGAATCTATAACTAGTGTCACAGGAATGGTTCAAATCATAGTCAGTAGGAAGAGTCGGTCTTCATGTCCTTAATCCGGCTTTGTGCCTTTTCTATTTAATTCCGATGCAATTTCTGTGTTTCATCGTCAATAACAAGGTCCAAGGTATACAGTAAACCTGGAGTGAAGCATCGGAATTTATAACTAGTGTCACAGGAACGGTTCAAAGCATAGACAGTAGGAAGAGTCAGTCTTCTTGTACTTAAGTCGGCATTGTGCCTTTTCTATTTAATTCCGATGCAATTTCTGTGTTTCATCGTCAATAATAAGGTCCAAGGGATACAGTCAACCTCAAGTGAAGCATCGGAATCTATAACTAGTGTCACAGGAATGGTTCAAAACATAGTCTGTAGGAAGAGTCAGTCTTCATGTACTTAAGTCGGCCATGTGCCTTTTGTATTTATTTCCGATGCAATTTCTGTGTTTCATCGTCAATAAGAAGGTCCAAGGGATACAGTAAACCTCAAGTGAAGCATCGGAATCTATAACTAGTGTCCCAGGAATGGTTCAAAACATAGTCAGTAGGAAGAGTCGGTCTTCATGTACTTAAGTCGGCAATGTGCCTTTTGTATTTGATTCCGATGCAATTTCTGTGTTTCATCGTCAATACGAAGGTCCAAGGGATACAGTAAACCTCAAGTGAAGCATCGTAATCTATAGCTAGTGTCACAGGAATGGTTCAAACATGGTCACTAAGAAGAGTCAGTCTTCTTGTTCTTAAGTCGGCATTGTGCCTTCTGTATTTAATTACGATGCAATGTCTGTGTTTCATCGTCAATGAGAAGGTCCAAGGGGTACAGTAAACCTGGAGCGAAGCATTGGAATCTATAACTAGTGTCACAGGAATGGTTCAAAACATAGTCTGTAGGAAGAGTCAGTCTTCATGTACTTAAGTCGGCCATGTGCCTTTTGTATTTATTTCCGATGCAATTTCTGTGTTTCATCGTCAATAAGAAGGTCCAAGGGATCCAGTCAACCTCAAGTGTAGCATCTTAATCTATAACTAGTGTCACAGGAATGGTCCAAAACATAGAGAGTAAGACAAGTCAGTCTTCTTGTACTTAAGTCAGCATTGTGCCTTTTGTATTTAATTCCGATGCAATTTCTGTGCTTCATCGTCAATAAGAAGGTCCAAGGGATACAGTAAACCTCAAGTGAAGCATCGGAATCTATAGCTAGTGTCACAGGAATGGTTCAAACATAGTCACTAAGAAGAGTCAGTCTTCTTGTTCTTAAGTCGGCATTGTGCCTTCTGTATTTAATTCCGATGCAATTTCTGTGTTTCATCGTCAGTAAGAAGGTCCAAGGGATACAGTAAACCTGGAGCGAAGCATTGGAATCTATAACTAGTGTCACAGGAATGGTTCAAAACATAGTCAGTAGGAATAGTCAGTCTTCTTGTACTTAAGTTGGCATTGTGCCCTTTGTATCTAATTCCGATGCCATTTCTGTGTTTCATCGTCAATAAGAAGGTCCAAGGGATACAGTAAACCTGGAGCGAAGCATTGGAATCTATAACTAGTGTCACAGGAATGGTTCAAATCATAGTCAGTAGGAATAGTCAGTCTTCTTGTACTTAAGTCTGCATTGTGCCTTTTGCATCTAATTCCGATGCCATTTCTGTGTTTCATCGTCAATAAGAAGGTCCAAGGGATACAGTAAACCTCAAGTGTAGCATCGGAATCTATAACTAGTGTCACAGGAATGGTCCAAAACATAGAGAGTAAGACAAGTCAGTCTTCTTGTACTTAAGTCAGCATTGTGCCTTTTGTATTTAATTCCGATGCAATTTCTGTGCTTCATCGTCAATAAGAAGGTCCAAGGGATACAGTAAACCTCAAGTGAAGCATCGGAATCTATAGCTAGTGTCACAGGAATGGTTCAAACATAGTCACTAAGAAGAGTCAGTCTTCTTGTTCTTAAGTCGGCATTGTGCCATCTGTATTTAATTACGATGCAATGTCTGTGTTTCATCGTCAATGAGAAGGTCCAAGGGGTACAGTAAACCTGGAGCGAAGCATTGGAATCTATAACTAGTGCACACAGGAAAGATTCAAAACATAGACAGTAAGAAGACTCAGTCTTCTTGTACTTAAGTCGGCATTGTGCCTTTTGTATTTAATTCCGATGGAATTTCTGTGTTTCATCGTCAATAAGAAGGTCAGGGGGATACAGTAAACCTGAAGTGAAGCATCGGAATCGATAGCTAGTGTCACAGGAGTGGTTCAAACATAGTCACTAAGAAGAGTCAGTCTTATTGTTCTTAAGTCGGCATTGTGCTTTTTGTATATAATTCCGATGCAATTTCTGTGTTTCATCGTCAATAAGAAGGTCCAAGGGATACAGTAAACCTCAAGGGAAGGATCGGAATCTATAACTAGTGTCACAGGAATGGTTCAAAACATAGTCAGTAGGAAGAGTCGGTCTTCATGTTCTTAAGTCGGCTTTGTGCCTTTTCTATTTAATTCCGATGCAATTTCTGTGTTTCATCGTCAATAACAAGGTCCAAGGGATACAGTCAACCTCAAGTGAAGCATCGGAATCTATAACTAGTGTCACAGGAATGGTTCAAAACATAGTCTGTAGGAAGAGTCAGTCTTCATGTACTTAAGTCGGCCATGTGCCTTTTGTATTTATTTCCGATGCAATTTCTGTGTTTCATCGTCAATAAGAAGGTCCTAGGGATACAGTAAACCTCAAGTGAAGCATCGGAACCTATAACTAGTGTCCCAGGAATGGTTCAAAACATAGTCAGTAGGAAGAGTCGGTCTTCATGTACTTAAGTCGGCATTGTGCCTTTTGTATTTAATTCCGATGCAATTTCTGTGTTTCATCGTCAATACGAAGGTCCAAGGGATACAGTAAACCTCAAGTGAAGCATCGTAATCTATAGCTAGTGTCACAGGAATGGTTCAAACATGGTCACTAAGAAGAGTCAGTCTTCTTGTTCTTAAGTCGGCATTGTGCCTTCTGTATTTAATTCCGATGCAATTTCTGTGTTTCATCGTCAGTAAGAAGGTCCAAGGGATACAGTAAACCTGGAGCGAAGCATTGGAATCTATAACTAGTGTCACAGGAATGGTTCAAAACATAGTCAGTAGGAATAGTCAGTCTTCTTGTACTTAAGTCGGCATTGTGCCCTTTGTATGTAATTCCGATGCCCTTTCTGTGTTTCATCGTCAATAAGAAGGTCCAAGGGATACAGTAAACCTGGAGCGAAGCATTGGAATCTATAACTAGTGTCACAGGAATGGTTCAAATCATAGTCAGTAGGAATAGTCAGTCTTCTTGTACTTAAGTCGGCATTGTGCCTTTTGTATCTAATTCCGATGCCATTTCTGTGTTTCATCGTCAATAAGAAGGTCCAAGGGATACAGTAAACCTCAAGTGTAGCATCGGAATCTATAACTAGTGTCACAGGAATGGTCCAAAACATAATGAGTAAGACGAGTCAGTCTTCTTGTACTTAAGTCAGCATTGTGCCTTTTGTATTTAATTCCGATGCAATTTCTGTGCTTCATCGTCAATAAGAAGGTCCAAGGGATACAGTAAACCTCAAGTGAAGCATCGGAATTTATAGCTAGTGTCACAGGAATGGTTCAAACATAGTCACTAAGAAGAGTCAGTCTTCTTGTTCTTAAGTCGGCATTGTGCCATCTGTATTTAATTCCGATGCAATGTCTGTGTTTCATCGTCAATGAGAAGGGCGAAGGGGTACAGTAAACCTGGAGCGAAGCATTGGAATCTATAACTAGTGCACACAGGAAAGGTTCAAAACATAGACAGTAAGAAGAGTCAGTCTTCTTGTACTTAAGTCGGCATTGTGCCTTTTGTATTTAATTCCGATGGAATTTCAATGTTTCATCGTCAATAAGAAGGTCAGGGGGATACAGTAAACCTGAAGTGAAGCATCGGAATCGATAGCTAGTGTCACAGGAGTGGTTCAAACATAGTCACTAAGAAGAGTCAGTCTTCTTGTTCTTAAGTCGGCATTGTGCTTTTTGTATATAATTCCGATGCAATTTCTGTGTTTCATCGTCAATAAGAGGGTCCAAGGGATACAGTAAACCTCAAGGGAAGGATCGGAATCTATAACTAGTGTCACAGGAATGGTTCAAAACATAGTCAGTAGGAAGAGTCGGTCTTCATGTTCTTAAGGCGGCTTTGTGCCTTTTCTATTTAATTCCGATGCAATTTCTGTGTTTCATCGTCAATAACAAGGTCCAAGGTATACAGTAAACCTGGAGTGAAGCATCGGAATTTATAACTTGTGTCACAGGAACGGTTCAAAGCATAGACAGTAGGAAGAGTCAGTCTTCTTGTACTTAAGTCGGCATTGTGCCTTTTGTATTTAATTCCGATGCAATTTCTGTGTTTCATCGTCAATAAGAAGGTCCAAGGGATACAGTCAACCTCAAGTGAAGCATCGGAATCTATAACTAGTGTCACAGGAATGGTTCAAAACATAGTCTGTAGGAAGAGTCAGTCTTCATGTACTTAAGTCGGCCATGTGCCTTTTGTATTTATTTCCGATGCAATTTCTGTGTTTCATCGTCAATAAGAAGGTCCAAGGGATACAGTAAACCTCAAGTGAAGCATCGGAATCTATAACTAGTGTCCCAGGAATGGTTCAAAACATAGTCAGTAGGAAGAGTCGGTCTTCATGTACTTAAGTCGGCATTGTGCCTTTTGTATTTAATTCCGATGCAATTTCTGTGTTTCATCGTCAATACGAAGGTCCAAGGGATACAGTAAACCTCAAGTGAAGCATCGTAATCTATAGCTAGTGTCACAGGAATGGTTCAAACATGGTCACTAAGAAGAGTCAGTCTTCTTGTTCTTAAGTCGGCATTGTGCCTTCTGTATTAAATTCAGATGCAATTTCTGTGTTTCATCGTCAATAAGAAGGTCCAAGGGATACAGTAAACCTGGAGCGAAGCATTGGAATCTATAACTAGTGTCACAATAATGGTTCAAAACATAGTCAGTAGGAATAGTCAGTCTTCTTGTACTTAAGTCGGCATTGTGCCTTTTGTATCTAATTCCGATGCCATTTCTGTGCTTCATCGTCAATAAGAAGGTCCAAGGGATACAGTAAACCTGGAGCGAAGCATTGGAATCTATAACTAGTGTCACAATAATGGTTCAAAACATAGTCAGTAGGAAAGGTCAGTCTTCTTGTACTTAAGTCTGCATTGTGCCTTTTGTATTTAATTCCGATGCCATATCTGTGTTTCATCGTCAATAAGAAAGTCTGAGGGATACAGTAAACCTGAAGTGAAGCATCGAAATATAAAACTAGTGTCACTGGAATGGTTCAAAACATAGTCAGTAGGGAGAGTCAGTCTTCTTGTACTTAAGTCGGCATTGTGCCTTTTGTATCTAATTCCGATGCCATTTCTGTGTTTCATCGTCAATAAGAAGGTCCAAGGGATACAGTAAACCTCAAGTGTAGCATCGGAATCTATAACTAGTGTCACAGGAATGGTCCAAAACATAGAGAGTAAGACGAGTCAGTCTTCTTGTACTTAAGTCAGCATTGTGCCTTTTGTATTTAATTCCGATGCAATTTCTGTGCTTCATCGTCAATAAGAAGGTCCAAGGGATACAGTAAACCTCAAGTGAAGCATCGGAATCTATAGCTAGTGTCTCAGGAATGGTTCAAACATAGTCACTAAGAAGAGTCAGTCTTCTTGTTCTTAAGTCGGCATTGTGCCATCTGTATTTAATTCCGATGCAATGTCTGTGTTTCATCGTCAATGAGAAGGTCCAAGGGGTACAGGAAACCTGGAGCGAAGCATTGGAATCTATTACTAGTGCACACAGGAATGGTTCAAAACATAGTCAGTAGGAAGAGTCGGTCTTCATGTTCTTAAGTCGGCTTTGTGCCTTTTCTATTTAATTCCGATGCAATTTCTGTGTTTCATCGTCAATAACAAGGTCCAAGGTATACAGTAAACCTGGAGTGAAGCATCGGAATTTATAACTAGTGTCACAGGAATGGTTCAAAACATAGACAGTAGGAAGGGTCAGTCTTCTTGTACTTAAGTCGGCATTGTGCCTTTTGTATTTACTTCCGATGCAATTTCTGTGTTTCATCGTCAATACGAAGGTCCAAGGGATACAGTAAACCTGAAGTGAAGCATCGGAATCTATAACTAGTGTCACACTAATGGTTCAAAACAAAGTCAGTAAGAAGAGTCGGTCTTCTTGTCCTTAAGTCGGCATTGTGCCTTTTGTATTTAATTCGGATGCAATTTCTGTGTTCATCGTCAAGAAGAAGGTCCAAGGGATACAGTAAACTTGGAGTGTAGCATCGGAATCTATAACTAGTGTCACAGGAATGGTTCACAACATAGACAATAAAAAGAGTCAGTCTTCTTGTACTTAAGTCGGCATTGTGCCTTGTGTATCTAATTCCGATGCCATTTCTGTGTTTCATCGTCAATAAGAAGGTCCAATTGATACAGTAAACCTCAAGTGTAGCATCGCAATCTATAACTAGTGTCACAGGAATGGTTCAAAACATAGACAGTAAGACGAGTCAGTCTTCTTGTACTTAAGTCAGCATTGTGCCTTTTGAATTTAATTCCGATGCAATTTCTGTGTTTCATCGTCAATAAGAAGGTATAAGGGATACAGTAAACCTCAAGTGAAGCATCGGAATCTATAGCTAGTGTCACATGAATGGTTCAAACATAGTCACTAAGAAGAGTCAGTCTTCTTGTTCTTAAGTCGGCATTGTGCCATCTGTATTTAATTCCGATGCAATGTCTGTGTTTCATCGTCAATGAGAAGGTCCAAGGGGTTCAGGAAACCTGGAGCGAAGCATTGGAATCTATAACTAGTGCACACAGGAATGGTTCAAATCATAGACAGTAAGAAGAGTCAGTCTTCTTGTACTTATGTCGGCATTGTGCCTTTTGTATTTAATTCCGATGGCATTTCTGTGTTTCATCGTCAATAAGAAGGTCAGAGGGATACAGTAAACCTGAAGTGAAGCATCGGAATCGATAGCTAGTGTCACAGGAGTGGTTCAAACATAGTCACTAAGAAGAGTCAGTCTTCTTGTTCTTAAGTAGGCATTGTGCCTTTTGTATATAATTCCGATGCAATTTCTGTGTTTCATCGTCAATAAGAAGGTCCAAGGGATACAGTAAACCTCAAGTGAAGCATCGGAATCTATAACTAGTGTCACTGGAATGGTTCAAAACATAGTCAGTAGGAAGAGTCGGTCTTGATGTTCTTAAGTCGGCTTTGTGCCTTTTCTATTTAATTCCGATGCAATTTCTGTGTTTCATCGTCAATAACAAGGTCCAAGGTATACAGTAAACCTGGAGTGAAGCATCGGAATCTATAACTAGTGTCACAGGAATGGTTCAAACATAGACAGTAAGAAGAGCCCGTCTTCTTGTACTTGGGTCGGCATTGTGCCTTTTGTATTTAATTCGGATGCAAGTTCAGTATTTCATCGTCAATACGAAGGTCAGAGGGATACAGTAAACATGAAGTGAAGCATCGGAATCTATAACTAGTGTCACAGGAATGGTTCACAACATAGACAGTAAGAAGAGTCAATCTTCTTGTACTTAAGTCGGCATTGTGCCTTTTGTATTTAATTAAGATGCAATTTCTGTGTTTCATCGTCAATAAAAAAGTGAAAGGGATACAGTTAACCTGAAGTGAAGCATCGGAATCTATAACTAGTGTCACAGGAATGATTCAAAACATAGACAGTAAGAAGAGTCAGTCTTCTGGTACTTAAGTCGGCATTGTGGCTTTTGTATATAATTCCGATGCAATTTCTGTGTTTCATCGTCAATAAGAAGCTCAGAGGGATACAGTAAACCTGAAGTGAAGCACCGGAATCTATAACCAGTGTCACAGGAATGGTTCAAAACATAGTCAGTTAGAAGAGTCAGTTATCTTGTACTTAAGTCGGCATTGTGCCTTTTGTATTTTATTCCGATGCAATTTCTGTGTTTCATCGTCATTACGAAGGTCAGAGGGATACAGTAAACCTGATGTGAAGCATCGGAATCTATAACTAGTGTCACAGATATGGTTCAAAACATAGACAGTAAGAAGAGCCAGCCTTCTTGTACTTGAGTCGGCTTTGTGCCCTTTGTATTTAATTCCGATGCAATTTCTGTGTTTCATCGTCAATAAGTAGGTCAGAGGGATACAGTAAACCTGAAGTGAAGCATCGGAAACTATAACTAATGTCACAGGAATGGTTCTAACATAGACAGTAAGAAGAGTCAGTCTTCTTGTAGATAAGTCGGCATTGTGCCTTTTGTGTTTAATTCCGATGCAATTTACGTGTTTCATCGTCAATAAGAAGGTCAGAGGGATACAGTAAACCTGAAGTGAAGCATCGGAATCTATAACTAGTGTAACAGCAATGGTTCAAATCATGGTAGTAAGAAGAGTCAGTTTTCGTGTACTTAAGTCGGCATTGTGCCTTTTGTATTTAATTCCGATGCAATTTCTTTGTTTCATCGTCAATAAGAAGGTCACAGGGATACAGTAAACCTGAAATGAAGCATCGGAATCTATAACTAGTGTCACAGGAATGGATGGAACATAAACAGTAAGAAGAGTCAGTTTTCTTGTACTTAGGTCGGCATTGTGCCTTTTGAATTTAATTCCGATGCAATTTCTGTGTTTCATCGTCAATAAGAAGGTCAGAGGGATACAGTAAACCTTAAGTGAAGCATAGGAATTTATAACTAGTGTCACAGGATTGGTTCAAAACATAGACAGTAAGAAGAGTCAGTCTTCTTGTGCTTAAGTCGGCATTGTGCCTTTTGTGTTTAATTCCGATACAATTTACGTGTTTCATCGTCAATAAGAAGGTGAGAGGGATACAGTAAACCTGAAGTGAAGCATCGGAATCTATAACTAGTGTCACAGGAATGGTTCAAACCATAGACAGTAAGATGAGTTAGTGTTCTTGTACTGAAGTCGGCATTGTGCCTTTTGTACTTAATTAAGATGCAATTTCTGTGTTTCATCGACAATAAGAAGGTCAGCGGGATACAGTAAACCTGAAGTGAAGCATAGGAATCTTTAACTAGTGTCACAGGAGTGGTTCAAAACATAGACAGTAAGAAGCGTCAGTCTTCTTGTACTTAAGTCGGCATTGTGCCTTTTGTATATAATTCCGATGCAATTTCTGTGCTTCATCGTCAATAAGAAGGTCAGCTGGATACAGTAAACCTGAAGTGAAGCATCGGAATCTATAACTAGTGTCACAGGATTGGTTCAAAGCATAGACAGTAAGAAGACTCATTCTTCTTGTACTTAAGTCGGCATTGTGCCTTTTGTACTTAATTAAGATGCAATTTCTGTGTTTCATCGACAATAAGAAGGTCAGCGGGATACAGTAAACCTGAAGTGAAGCATCGGAATCTATAACTAGTGTCACAGGAATGGTTCAAAACATAGACAGTAAGAAGATCCAGTCTCCTTGTACTTGAGTCGGCATTGTGCCTTTTGTATTTAATTCCGATGAATTTTCTTGCTTTGATCGTCAATAAGAAGGTCAGAGGGGTACATTAAACCTGAAGTAAAGCATCGGAATCTATAACTAGTGTCACAGGAATGGTTCAAAACGTAGATAGTAAGAAGAGTCAGTTTTCTTGTCCTTAAGTCGGCATTTTGCTTTTTGAATATAATTACGATGCAATATATATGTTTCTTCGTCAATAAGAAGGTCTGAGGGAAACAGTAAACCTGAATGGAAGCATCGGAATCTATAACTAGTGTTACAGGAATGGTTCAAAACATAGACAGTGAGAAGAGTCAGTTTTCTTGTACTTAAGTCGGCATTGGGCTTTTTGAATATAATTACGATGCAATTTCTATGTTTCTTCGTCAATAAGAAGGTCTGAGGGATACAGTAAACCTGAAGGGAAGCATCGGAATCTATAACTAGTGTCACTGAAATGGTTCAAATCATAGACAGTAAGAAGAACCAGTCTTCTTGTACTTGAGTCGGCATTGTGCCTTTTGTATTTAATCCCGATGCAATTTCTGTGTTTCATCGTCAATAAGAAGTTCAGAGGGATACATTAAACCTGAAGTAAAGCATCGGAATCTATAACTAGTGTCACAGGAATGGTTCAAAACATAGATAGTAAGAAGAGTCAGATTTCTTGTCCTTAAGTCGGCATTTTGCTTTTTGAATATAATTACGATGCAATATATATGTTTCTTCGTCAAAAAGAAGGTCTGAGGGATACAGTAAACCTGAAGTGAAGCATTGGAATCTATAACTAGTGTCACAGGAATGGTTCAAAACGTAGACAGTAAGAAGAGTCAATCTTCTTGTACTTAAATCGGCATTGTGCCTTGTGTATTAAATTAAGATGCAATTTCTGTGTTTCATCGTCAATAAAAAGGTGAAAGGGATACAGTAAACCTGAAGTGAAGCATCGAAATCTATAACTAGTGTCACAGGAATGATTCAAAAGATAGACAGTAAGAAGAGTCAGTCTTCTTGTACTTAAGTCGGCATTGTGGCTTTTGTGTATAATTCCGATGCAATTTCTGTGTTTCATCGTCAATACGAAGCTCAGAGGGATACAGTAAACCTGAAGTGAAGCATCAGAATCTGTAACTAGTGTCACAGGAATGGTTCAAACCATAGACAGTAAGATGAGTTAGTGTTCTTGTACTGAAGCCGGCATTGTGCCTTTTGTACTTAATTAAGATGCAATTTCTGTGTTTCATCGACAATAAGAACGTCAGAGGGATACAGTAAACGTGAAGTGAAGCATAGCAATCTTTAACTAGTGTCACAGGAGTGGTTCAAAACATAGACAGTAAGAAGAGTCAGTCTTCTTGTACTTAAGTCGGCATTGTGCCTTTTGTATATAATTCCGATGCAATTTCTGTGCTTCATCGTCAATAAGAAGGTCAGCTGGATACAGTAAACCAGAAGTGAAGCATCGGAATCTATAACTAGTGTCACAGGCATGGTTCAAAACATAGACAGTAAGAAGACTCATTATTCTTGTACTTAAGTCGGCATTGTGCATTTTCTATTTAATTCCGATGCAATTTACGTGTTTCATCGTCAATAAGAAGGTCAGAGGGATACAGTGAACCTGAAGTGAAGCATCGGAATCTATAACTAGTGTCACAGGAATGGTTCAAAGCATAGACAGTAAGAAGAGTCAGTTTTCTTGTACTTAAGTCGGCATTGGGCTTTTTGAATATAATTACGATGCAATTTCTGAGTTTCTTCGTCTATAAGAAGGTCTGAGGGATACAGTAAACCTGAAGGGAAGCATCAGAATCTATAACTAGTGTCACTGAAATGGTTCAAATCATAGACAGTAAGAAGAGCCTGTCTTCTTGTACTTGTGTCGGCATTGTGCCTTTTTATTTAATTCCGATTCAATTTATGTGTTTCTTCGTCAATAAGAAGGTCAGAGGGATCAGAGGCATACAGTAAACCTGAAGTGAAGCATCGGAATCTATAACTAGTGTCACAGGAATGGTTCAAAACATAGACAGTAAGAAGAGACAGTCTTCTTGTACTTGGGTCGGCATTGTGCATTTTGTATTTCATTCGGATTGCAACTTCTGTGTTTCATCGTCAATAAGAGCGTCAGAGGGATACAGTAAACCTGAAGTGAAGCATCGGAATCTATAACTAGTGTCAAAGGAATGGTTCAAAACATAGACAGTAAGAAGAGTCAATCTTCTTGTACTTAAGTCGGCATTGTGCCATAGTATTTAATTAAAATGCAATTTCTGTGTTTCATCGTCAATAAAAAGGTGAAAAGGATGCAGTAAACCTGAAGTGAAGCATCGGAAACGATAACTAGTGTCACAGGAATGGTTCAAACCATAGACAGTAAGATGAGTTAGTGTTCTTGTACTGAAGTCGTCATTGTGCCTTTTGTATTTATATAAGATGCAATTTATGTGTGTCATCGACAATAACAAGGTCAGAGTGATACAGTAAACCTGAAGGGAAGTATCGGAATCTTAACTAGTGTCACAGGAATGGTTCAAAGCATAGACAGTAACAAGAGTCATTCTTCTTGTACTTAAGTCGGCAGTGTGCCTTTTGTATATAATTCCGATGCAATTTCTGTGCTTCATCGTCAATAAGAAGGTCTGCTGGATACAGTAAACATGAAGTGAAGCATCTGAATCTATAACTAGTGTCACAGGAATGGTTCAAAACATAGACAGTAAGAAGAGCCAGTCTTCTTGTACTTGATTCGGCATTGTGCCTTTTCTATTTAATTCCGATGAATTTTCTTGCTTTGATCGTCAATAAGAGGGTCAGAGGGATACAGTAAACCTGAAGTGAAGCATCGGAATCTATTACTAGTGTCACAGGAATGGTTCAAAACATCGACAGTAAGAAGACTCATTCTTCTTGTACTTAAGTCGGCATTGTGCATTTTCTATTTAATTCCGATGCAATTTACGTGTTTCATCGTCAATAAGAAGGTCAGATGGATACAGTAAACCTGAAGTGAAGCATCGGAATCTATAACTAGTGTCACAGGAATGGTTCAAAACTTAGACAGTAAGAAGAGTCAGTTATCTTGTACTTAAGTCTGCATTGGGCTTTTCGAATATAATTACGATGCAATTTCTGTGTTTCTTCGTCATTAAGAAGGTCTGAGGGATGCAGTAAATCTGAAGGGAAGCATCGGAATCTATAACTAGTGTCACTGAAATGGTTCAAAACATAGACAGTAAGAAGAGCCAGTCTTCTTGTACTTGAGTCGGCATTGTGCCTTTTGTATTTAATTCCGATGCAATTTATGTGTTTCTTCGTCAATATGAAGGTCAGGGGGATACAGTAAACCTGGAGTGAAGCATCGGAATCTATAACTAGTGTCACAGGAATGGTTCAAAACATAGACAGTAAGAAGAGCCAGTCTTCTTGTACTTGTGTCGGCATTGTGCCTTTTGCATTTAATTTGGATGCAATTTCAGTATTTCATCGTCAATACGAAGGTCAGAGGGATACAGTAAACGTGAAGTGAAGCATCGGAATCTATAACTAGTGTCACAGGAATGGTTCAAAACATAGACAGCAAGAAGAGTCAATCTTCTTGTACTTAAGTCGGCATTGTGCCTTTTGTATTTAATTAAGATGCAATTTCTGTGTTTCATCGTCAATAAAAAGGTGAAAGGGATACAGTAAACCTGAAGTGAAGAATCGGAATCTATAACTAGTGTCACAGGAATGATTCAAAACACAGACAGTAAGAAGAGTCAGTCTTCTGGTACTTAAGTCGGCATTGTGGCTTTTGTATATAATTCCGATGCAATTTCTGTGTTTCATCGTCAATACGAAGGTCAGAGGGATACAGTAAACCTGATGTGAAGCATCGGAATCTATAACTAGTGTCACAGAAATGGTTCAAAACACAGACAGTAAGAAGAGCCAGCCTTCTTGTACTTGAGTCGGCTTTGTGCCCTTTGTATTTAATTCCGATGCAATTTCTGTGTTTCATCGTCAATAAGTAGGTCAGAGGGATACAGTAAACCTGAAGTGAAGCATCGGAAACTATAACTAATGTCACAGGAATGGTTCTAACATAGACAGTAAGAAGAGTCAGTCCTCTTGTACATAAGTCGGCATTGTGCCTTTTGTATTTAATTCCGATGCAATTTACGTGTTTCATCGTCAATAAGGAGGTCAGAGGGATACAGTAAACCTGAAGTGAAGCATCGGAATCTATAACTAGTGTAACAGCAATGGTTCAAAACATGGTAGTAAGAAGAGTCAGTTTTCGTGTACTTAAGTCGGCATTGTGCCTTTTGTATTTAATTCCGATGCAATTTCTTTGTTTCATCGTCAATAAGAAGGTCACAGGGATACAGTAAACCTGACGTGAAGCATCGGAATCTATAACTAGTGTCACAGGAATGGTTCAAACCATAGACAGTAAGATGAGTTAGTGTTCTTGTACTGAAGTCGGCATTGTGCCTTTTGTACTTAATTAAGATGCAATTTCTGTGTTTCATCGACAATAAGAAGGTCAGCGGGATACAGTAAACCTGAAGTGAAGCATATGAATCTTTAAGTAGTGTCACAGGAGTGGTTCAAAACATAGACAGTAAGAAGCGTCAGTCTTCTTGTACTTAAGTCGGCATTGTGCCTTTTGTATATAATTCCGATGCAATTTCTGTGCTTCATCGTCAATAAGAAGGTCAGCTGGATACAGTAAACCTGAAGTGAAGCATCGGAATCTATAACTAGTGTCACAGGATTGGTTCAAAGCATAGACAGTAAGAAGACTTATTCTTCTTGTACTTAAGTCGGCATTGTGCCTTTTGTACTTAATTAAGATGCAATTTCTGTGTTTCATCGACAATAAGAAGGTCAGCGGGATACAGTAAACCTGAAGTGAAGCATCGGAATCTATAACTAGTGTCACAGGAATGGTTCAAAACATAGACAGTAAGAAGATCCAGTCTTCTTGTACTTGAGTCGGGATTGTGCCTTTTGTATTTAATTCCGATGAATTTTCTTGCTTTGATCGTCAATAAGAAGGTCAGAGGGGTACAGTAAACCTGAAGGGAAGCAATGGAATCTATTACTAGTGTCACAGGAATGGTTCAAAACATAGGCATTAAGAAGGGTCAGTCTTCTTGTACTTGAGTCGGCATTGTGCCATTTGTATTTAATCCCGATGCAATTTCTGTGTTTCATCGTCAATAAGAAGTTCAGAGTTATACATTAAACCTGAAGTAAAGCATCGGAATCTATAACTAGTGTCACAGGAATGGTTCAAAACATAGATAGTAAGAAGAGTCAGTTTTCTTGTCCTTAAGTCGGCATTTTGCTTTTTGAATATAATTACGATGCAATATATATGTTTCTTCGTCAATAAGAAGGTCTGAGGGATACAGTAAACCTGAAGTGAAGCATTGGAATCTATAACTAGTGTCACAGGAATGGTTCAAAACGTAGACAGTAAGAAGAGTCAATCATCTTGTACTCAAATCGGCATTGTGCCTTGTGTATTAAATTAAGATGCAATTTCTGTGTTTCATCGTCAATAAAAAGGTGAAAGGGATACAGTAAACCTGAAGTGAAGCATCGAAATCTATAACTAGTGTCACAGGAATGAATCAAAAGATAGACAGTAAGAAGAGTCAGTCTTCTTGTACTTAAGTCGGCATTGTGGCTTTTGTGTATAACTCCGATGCAATTTCTGTGTTTCATCGTCAATACGAAGCTCAGAGGGATACAGTAAACCTGAAGTGAAGCATCGGAATCTATAACTAGTGTCATAGGAATGAATGGAACATAAACAGTAAGAAGAGTCAGTCTTCTTGTACTTAAGTCGGCATTGTGGCTTTTGTGTATAATTTCGATGCAATTTCTGTGTTTCATCGTCAATACGAAGCTCAGAGGGATACAGTAAACCTGAAGTGAAGCATCAGAATCTGTAACTAGTGTCACAGGAATGGTTCAAACCATAGACAGTAAGATGAGTTAGTGTTCTTGTACTGAAGTCGGCATTGTGCCTTTTGTACTTAATTAAGATGCAATTTCTGTGTTTCATCGACAATAAGAAGGTCAGAGGGATACAGTAAACGTGAAGTGAAGCATAGCAATCTTTAACTAGTGTCACAGGAGTGGTTCAAAACATAGACAGTAAGAAGAGTCAGTCTTCTTGTACTTAAGTCGGCATTGTGTCTTTTGTATATAATTCCGATGCAATTTCTGTGCTTCATCGTCAATAAGAAGGTCAGCTGGATACAGTAAACCAGAAGTGAAGCATCGGAATCTATAACTAGTGTCACAGGCATGGTTCAAAACTTAGACAGTAAGAAGACTCATTCTTCTTGTACTTAAGTCGGCATTGTGCATTTTGTATTTAATTCCGATGCACTTTACGTGTTTCATCGTCAATAAGAAGGTCAGAGGGATACAGTGAACCTGAAGTGAAGCATCGGAATCTATAACTAGTGTCACAGGAATGGTTCAAAGCATAGACAGTAAGAAGAGTCAGTTTTCTTGTACTTAAGTCGGCATTGGGCTTTTTGAATATAATTACGATGCAATTTCTGAGTTTCTTCGTCAATAAGAAGGTCTGAGGGATACAGTAAACCTGAAGGGAAGCATCAGAATCTATAACTAGTGTCACTGATATGGTTCAAATCATAGACAGTAAGAAGAGCCAGTCTTCTTGTACTTGTGTCGGCATTGTGCCTTTTTATTTAATTCCGATTCAATTTATGTGTTTTTTCGTCAATAAGAAGGTCAGAGGGATCAGAGGCATACAGTAAACCTGAAGTGAAGCATCGGAATCTATAACTAGTGTCACAGGAATGGTTCAAAACATAGACAGTAAGAAGAGACAGTCTTCTTGTACTTGGGTCGGCATTGTGCCTTTTGTTTTCATTCGGATGCAACTTCTGTGTTTCATCGTCAATAAGAGCGTCAGAGGGATACAGTAAACCTGAAGTGAAGCATCGGAATCTATAACTAGTGTCAAAGGAATGGTTCAAAACATAGACAGTAAGAAGAGTCAATCTTCTTGTACTTAAGTCGGCATTGTGCCATAGTATTTAATTAAAATGCAATTTCTGTGTTTCATCGTCAATAAAAAGGTGAAAAGGATGCAGTAAACCTGAAGTGAAGCATCGGAATCTATAACTAGTGTCACAGGAATGGTTCAAACCATAGACAGTAAGATGAGTTAGTGTTCTTGTACTGAAGTCGTCATTGTGCCTTTTGTATTTATATAAGATGCAATTTATGTGTGTCATCGACAATAACAAGGTCAGAGGGATACAGTAAACCTGAAGGGAAGTATCGGAATCTTTAACTAGTGTCACAGGAATGGTTCAAAGCATAGACAGTAAGAAGAGTCATTCTTCTTGTACTTAAGTCGGCAGTGTGCCTTTTGTATATAATTCCGATGCAATTTCTGTGCTTCATCGTCAATAAGAAGGTCTGCTGGATACAGTAAACATGAAGTGAAGCATCTGAATCTATAACTAGTGTCACAGGAATGGTTCAAAACATAGACAGTAAGAAGAGCCAGTCTTCTTGTACTTGAGTCGGCATTGTGCCTTTTGTATTTAATTCCGATGAATTTTCTTGCTTTGATCGTCAATAAGAGGGTCAGAGGGATACAGTAAACCTGAAGTGAAGCATCGGAATCTATTACTAGTGTCACAGGAATGGTTCAAAACATCGACAGTAAGAAGACTCATTCTTCTTGTACTTAAGTCGGCATTGTGCATTTTCTATTTAATTCCGATGCAATTTACGTGTTTCATCGTCAATAAGAAGGTCAGATGGATACAGTAAACCTGAAGTGAAGCATCGGAATCTATAACTAGTGTCACAGGAATGGTTCAAAACTTAGACAGTAAGAAGAGTCAGTTATCTTGTACTTAAGTCGGCATTGGGCTTTTCGAATATAATTACGATGCAATTTCTGTGTTTCTTCGTCATTAAGAAGGTCTGAGGGATACAGTAAACCTGAAGGGAAGCATCGGAATCTATAACTAGTGTCACTGAAATGGTTCAAAACATAGACAGTAAGAAGAGCCAGTCTTCTTGTACTTGAGTCGGTATTGTGCCTTTTGTATTGAATTCCGATGCAATTTATGTGTTTCTTCGTCAATATGAAGGTCAGGGGGATACAGTTAACCTCGAGTGAAGCATCGGAATCTATAACTAGTGTCACAGGAATGGTTCAAAGCATAGACAGTAAGAAGAGCCAGTCTTCTTGTACTTGGGTCGGCATTGTGCCTTTTGTATTTAATTTGGATGCAATTTCAGTATTTCATCGTCAATACGAAGGTCAGAGGGATACAGTAAACCTGAAGTGAAGCATCGGAATCTATAACTAGTGTCACAGGAATGGTTCAAAACATAGACAGTAAGAAGAGTCAATCTTCTTGTACTTAAGTCGGCATTGTGCCTTTTGTATTTAATTAAGATGCAATTTCTGTGTTTCATCGTCAATAAAAAGGTGAAAGGGATACAGTAAACCTGAAGTGAAGAATCGGAATCTATAACTAGTGTCACAGGAATGATTCAAAACACAGACAGTAAGAAGAGTCAGTCTTCTGGTACTTAAGTCGGCATTGTGGCTTTTGTATATAATTCCGATGCAATTTCTGTGTTTCATCGTCAATAAGAAGCTCAGAGGGATACAGTAAACCTGAAGTGAAGCACCGGAATCTATAACCAGTGTCACAGGAATGGTTCAAAACATAGTCAGTTAGACGAGTCAGTTATCTTGTACTTAAGTCGGCATTGTGCCTTTTGTATTTAATTCCGATGCAATTTCTGTGTTCCATCGTCAATACGAAGGTCAGAGGGATACAGTAAACCTGATGTGAAGCATCGGAATCTATAACTAGTGTCACAGAAATGGTTCAAAACATAGACAGTAAGAAGAGCCAGCCTTCTTGTACTTGAGTCGGCTTTGTGCCCGTTGTATTTAATTCCGATGCAATTTCTGTGTTTCATCGTCAATAAGTAGGTCAGAGGGATACAGTAAACCTGAAGTGAAGCATCGGAAACTATAACTAATGTCACAGGAATGGTTCTAACATAGACAGTAAGAAGAGTCAGTCTTCTTGTACATAAGTCGGCATTGTGCCTTTTGTATTTAATTCCGATGCAATTTACGTGTTTCATCGTCAATAAGAAGGTCAGAGGGATACAGTAAACCTGAAGTGAAGCATCGGAATCTATAACTAGTGTAACAGCAATGGTTCAAAACATGGTAGTAAGAAGAGTCAGTTTTCGTGTACTTAAGTCGGCATTGTGCCTTTTGTATTTAATTCCGATGCAATTTCTTTGTTTCATCGTCAATAAGAAGGTCACAGGGATACAGTAAACCTGAAGTGAAGCATCGGAATCTATAACTAGTGTCACAGGTGTGGTTCAAACCATAGACAGTAAGATGAGTTAGTGTTCTTTTACTGAAGTCGGCATTGTGCCTTTTGTACTTAATTAAGATGCAATTTCTGTGTTTCATCGACAATAAGAAGGTCAGCGGGATACAGGAAACCTGAAGTGAAGCATAGGAATCTTTAACTAGTGTCACAGGAGTGGTTCAAAACATAGACAGTAAGAAGCGTCAGTCTTCTTGTACTTAAGTCGGCATTGTGCCTTTTGTATATAATTCCGATGCAATTTCTGTGCTTCATCGTCAATAGGAAGGTCAGCTGGATACAGTAAACCTGAAGTGAAGCATCGGAATCTATAACTAGTGTCACAGGATTGGTTCAAAGCATAGACAGTAAGAAGACTCATTCTTCTTGTACTTAAGTCGGCATTGTGCCTTTTGTACTTAATTAAGATGCAATTTCTGTGTTTCATCGACAATAAGATGGTCAGCGGGATACAGTAAACCTGAAGTGAAGCATCGGAATCTATAACTAGTGTCACAGGAATGGTTCAAAACATAGACAGTAAGAAGATCCAGTCTTCTTGTACTTGAGTCGGCATTGTGCCTTTTGTATTTAATTCCGATGAATTTTCTTGCTTTGATCGTCAATAAGAAGGTCAGAGGGGTACAGTAAACCTGAAGGGAAGCAATGGAATCTATTACTAGTGTCACAGGAATGGTTCAAAACATAGGCATTAAGAAGGGTCAGTCTTCTTGTACTTGAGTCGGCATTGTGCCTTTTGTATTTAATCCCGATGCAATTTCTGAGTTTCATCGTCAATAAGAAGTTCAGAGGGATACATTAAACCTGAAGTAAAGCATCGGAATCTATAACTAGTGTCACAGGAATGGTTCAAAACATAGATAGTAAGAAGAGTCAGTTTTCTTGTCCTTAAGTTGGCATTTTGCTTTTTGAATATAATTACGATGCAATATATATGTTACTTCGTCAATAAGAAGGTCTGAGGGAAACAGTAAACCTGAATGGAAGCATCGGAATCTATAACTAGTGTCACAGGAATGGTTCAAAACATAGACTGTGAGAAGAGTCAGTTTTCATGTACGTAAGTCGGCATTGGGATTTTTGAATATAATTACGATGCAATTTCTATGTTTCTTCGTCAATAAGAAGGCCTGAGGGATACAGTAAACCTAAAGGGAAGCATCGGAATCTATAACTAGTGTCACTGAAATGGTTCAAATCATAGACAGTAAGAAGAACCGGTAATCTTGTACTTGAGTGGGCATTGTGCCTCTTGTATTTAATCCCGATGCAATTTCTGAGTTTCATCGTCAATAAGAAGTTCAGAGGGATACATTAAACCTGAAGTAAACCATCGGAATCTTTAACTAGTGTCACAGGAATGGTTCAAAACATAGACAGTAAGAAGAGTCAGTTATCTTGTACTTAATTCGGCAGTGTGCCTTTTGTATATAATTCCGATGCAATTTCTGTGCTTCATCGTCAATAAGAAGGTCTGCTGGATACAGTAAACATGAAGTGAAGCATCTGAATCTATAACTAGTGTCACAGGAATGGTTCAATACATAGACAGTAAGAAGAGCCAGTCTTCTTGTACTTGAGTCGGCATTGTGCCTTTTGTATTTAATTGAGATGCAATTTCTGTGTTTCATCGTCAATAAAAAGGTGAAAGGGATACAGTTAACCTGAAGTGAAGCATCGGAATCTATAACTAGTGTCACAGGAATGATTCAAAACATAGACAGTAAGAAGAGTCAGTCTTCTGGTACTTAAGTCGGCATTGTGGCTCTTGTATATAATTCCGATGCAATTTCTGTGTTTCATCGTCAATAAGAAGCTCAGAGGGATACAGTAAACCTGAAGTGAAGCACCGGAATCTATAACCAGTGTCACAGGAATGGTTCAAAACATAGTCAGTTAGAAGAGTCAGTTATCTTGTACTTAAGTCGGCATTGTGCCTTTTGTATTTTATTCCGATGCAATTTCTGTGTTTCATCGTCATTACGATGGTCAGAGGGATACAGTAAACCTGATGTGATGCATCGGAATCTATAACTAGTGTCACAGAAATGGTTCAAAACATAGACAGTAAGAAGAGCCAGCCTTCTTATACTTGAGTCGGCTTTGTGCCCTTTGTATTTAATTCCGATGCAATTTCTGTGTTTCATCGTCAATAAGTAGGTCAGAGGGATACAGTAAACCTGAAGTGAAACATCGGAAACTATAACTAATGTCACAGGAATGGTTCTAACATAGACAGTAAGAAGAGTCAGTCTTCTTGTACATAAGTCGGCATTGTGCCTTTTGTATTTAATTCCGATGCAATTTACGTGTTTCATCGTCAATAAGAAGGTCAGAGGGATACAGTAAACCTGAAGTGAAGCATCGGAATCTATAACTAGTGTAACAGCAATGGTTCAAAACATGGTAGTAAGAAGAGTCAGTTTTCGTGTACTTAAGTCGGCATTGTGCCTTTTGTATTTAATTCCGATGCAATTTCTTTGTTTCATCGTCAATAAGAAGGTCACAGGGATACAGTAAACCTGAAATGAAGCATCGGAATCTATAACTAGTGTCACAGGAATGAATGGAACATAAACAGTAAGAAGAGTCAGTTTTCTTGTACTTAGGTCGGCATTGTGCATTTTGTATTTAATTCCGATGCAATTTCTGTGTTTCATCGTCAATAAGAAGGTCAGAGGGATACAGTAAACCTTAAGTGAAGCATAGGAATTTATAACTAGTGTCACAGGATTGGTTCAAAACATAGACAGTAAGAAGAGTCAGTCTTCTTGTGTTTAAGTCGGCATTGTGCCTTTTGTGTTTAATTCCGATACAATTTACGTGTTTCATCGTCAATAAGAAGGTCAGAGGGATACAGTAAACCTGAAGTGAAGCATCGGAATCTATAACTAGTGTCACAGGAATGGTTCAAACCATAGACAGTAAGATGAGTTAGTGTTCTTGTACTGAAGTCGGCATTGTGCCTTTTGTACTTAATTAAGATGCAATTTCTGTTTTTCATCGACAATAAGAAGGTCAGCGGGATACAGTAAACCTGAAGTGAAGCATAGGAATCTTTAACTAGTGTCACAGGAGTGGTTCAAAACATAGACAGTAAGAAGCGTCAGTCTTCTTGTACTTAAGTCGGCATTGTGACTTTTGTATATAATTCCGATGCAATTTCTGTGCTTCATCGTCAATAAGAAGGTCAGCTGGATACAGTAAACCTGAAGTGAAGCATCGGAATCTATAACAAGTGTCACAGGATTGGTTCAATGCATAGACAGTAAGAAGACTCATTCTTCTTGTACTTAAGTCGGCATTGTGCCTTTTGTACTTAATTAAGATGCAATTTCTGTGTTTCATCGACAATAAGAAGGTCAGCGGGATACAGTAAACCTGAAGTGAAGCATCGGAATCTATAACTAGTGTCTCAGGAATGGTTCAAAACATATACAGTAAGAAGATCCAGTCTTCTTGTACTTGAGTCGGCATTGTGCCTTTTGTATTTAATTCCGATGAATTTTCTTGCTTTGATCGTCAATAAGAAGGTCAGAGGGGTACAGTAAACCTGAAGGGAAGCAATGGAATCTATAACTAGTGTCACAGGAATGGTTCAAAACGTAGACAGTAAGAAGAGTCAATCTTCTTGTACTTAAATCGGCATTGTGCCTTGTGTATTAAATTAAGATGCAATTTCTGTGTTTCATTGTCAATAAAAAGGTGAAAGGGATACAGTAAACCTGAAGTGAAGCATCGAAATCTATAACTAGTGTCACAGGAATGATTCAAAAGATAGACAGTAAGAAGAGTCAGTCTTCTTGTACTTAAGTCGGCATTGTGGCTTTTGTGTATAATTCCGATGCAATTTCTGTGTTTCATCGTCAATAAGAAGCTCAGAGGGATACAGTAAACCTGAAGTGAAGCATCGGAATCTATAACTAGTGTCATAGGAATGAATGGAACATAAACAGTAAGAAGAGTCAGTTTTCTTGTACTTAGGTCGGCATTGTGCCTTTTGTATTTAATTCCGATGCAATTTCTGTGTTTCATCGTCAATAAGAAGGTCAGAGGGATACAGTAAACCTGAAGTGAAGCATAGGAATTTATAACTAGTGACACAGAATTGGTTCAAAACATAGACGGTAAGAAGAGTCAGTCTTCTTGTGCTTAAGTCGGCATTGTGCCTTTTGTATTTAATTCCGATGCAATTTACGTGTTTCATCGTCAATAAGTAGGTCAGAGGGATACAGTAAACCTGAAGTGAAGCATCAGAATCTGTAACTAGTGTCACAGGAATGGTTCAAACCATAGACAGTAAGATGAGTTAGTGTTCTTGTACTGAAGTCGGCATTGTGACTTTTGTACTTAATTAAGATGCAATTTCTGTGTTTCATCGACAATAAGAAGGTCAGAGGGATACAGTAAACGTGAAGTGAAGCATAGCAAACTTTAACTAGTGTCACAGGAGTGGTTCAAAACATAGACAGTAAGAAGAGTCAGTCTTCTTGTACTTAAGTCGGCATTGTGCCTTTTGTATATAATTCCGATGCAATTTCTGTGCTTCATCGTCAATAAGAAGGTCAGCTGGATACAGTAAACCTGAAGTGAAGCATCGGAATCTATAACTAGTCTCACAGGCATGGTTCAAAACATAGACAGTAAGAAGACTCATTCTTCTTGTACTTAAGTCGGCATTGTGCATTTTGTATTTAATTCCGATGCAATTTACGTGTTTCATCGTCAATAAGAAGGTCAGAGGGATACAGAGAACCTGAAGTGAAGCATCGGAATCTATAACTAGTGTCACAGGAATGGTTCAAAGCATAGACAGTAAGAAGGGTCAGTTTTCTTGTACTTAAGTCGGCATTGGGCTTTTTGAATATAATTACGATGCAATTTCTGAGTTTCTTCGTCAATAAGAAGGTCTGAGGGATACAGTAAACCTGAAGGGGGAGCATCAGAATCTATAACTAGTGTCACTGAAATGGTTCAAATCATAGACAGTAAGAAGAGCCAGTCTTCTTGTACTTGTGTCGGCATTGTGCCTTTTTATTTAATTCCGATTCAATTTATGTGTTTCTTCGTCAATAAGAAGGTCAGAGGGATCAGAGGCATACAGTAAACCTGAAGTGAAGCATCGGAATCTATAACTAGTGTCACAGGAATGGTTCAAAACATAGACAGTAAGAAGAGACAGTCTTCCTGTACTTGGGTCGGCATTGTGCCTTTTGTATTTCATTCGGATGCAACTTCTGTGTTTCATCGTCAATAAGAGCGTCAGAGGGATACAGTAAACCTGAAGTGAAGCATCGGAATCTATAACTAGTGTCAAAGGAATGGTTCAAAACATAGACAGTAAGAAGAGTCAATCTTCTTGTACTTAAGTCGGCATTGTGCCATAGTATTTAATTAAAATGCAATTTCTGTGTTTCATCGTCAATAAAAAGGTGAAAAGGATGCAGTAAACCTGAAGTGAAGCATCGGAATCTATAACTAGTGTCACTGGAATGATTCAAAAGATAGACAGTAAGAAGAGTCAGTCTTCTTGTACTTAAGTCGGCATTGTGGCTTTTGTGTATAATTCCGATGCAATTTCTGTGTTTCATCGTCAATAAGAAGCTCAGAGGGATACAGTAAACCTGAAGTGAAGCATCGGAATCTATAACTAGTGTCATAGGAATGAATGGAACATAAACAGTAAGAAGAGTCAGTTTTCTTGTACTTAGGTCGGCATTGTGCCTTTTGTATTTAATTCCGATGCAATTTCTGTGTTTCATCGTCAATAAGAAGGTCAGAGGGATACAGTAAACCTGAAGTGAAGCATAGGAATTTATAACTAGTGTCACAGAATTGGTTCAAAGCATAGACGGTAAGAAGAGTCAGTCTTCTTGTGCTTAAGTCGGCATTGTGCCTTTTGTATTTAATTCCGATGCAATTTACGTGTTTCTTCGTCAATAAGTAGGTCAGAGGGATACAGTAAACCTGAAGTGAAGCATCAGAATCTGTAACTAGTGTCACAGGAATGGTTCAAACCATAGACAGTAAGATGAGTTAGTGTTCTTGTACTGAAGTCGGCATTGTGACTTTTGTACTTAATTAAGATGCAATTTCTGTGTTTCATCGACAATAAGAAGGTCAGAGGGATAGAGTAAACGTGAAGTGAAGCATAGCAAACTTTAACTAGTGTCACAGGAGTGGTTCAAAACATAGACAGTAAGAAGAGTCAGTCTTCTTGTACTTAAGTCGGCATTGTGCCTTTTGTATATAATTCCGATGCAATTTCTGTGCTTCATCGTCAATAAGAAGGTCAGCTGGATACAGTAAACCAGAAGTGAAGCATCGGAATCTATAACTAGTGTCACAGGCATGGTTCAAAACATAGACAGTAAGAAGACTCATTCTTCTTGTACTTAAGTCGGCATTGTGCATTTTGTATTTAATTCCGATGCAATTTACGTGTTTCATCGTCAATAAGAAGGTCAGAGGGATACAGAGAACCTGAAGTGAAGCATCGGAATCTATAACTAGTGTCACAGGAATGGTTCAAAGCATAGACAGTAAGAAGAGTCAGTTTTCTTGTACTTAAGTCGGCATTGGGCTTTTTGAATATAATTACGATGCAATTTCTGAGTTTCTTCGTCAATAAGAAGGTCTGAGGGATACAGTAAACCTGAAGGGAAGCATCAGAATCTATAACTAGTGTCACTGAAATGGTTCAAATCATAGACAGTAAGAAGAGCCAGTCTTCTTGTACTTGTGTCGGCATTGTGCCTTTTTATTTAATTCCGATTCAATTTATGTGTTTCTTCGTCAATAAGAAGGTCAGAGGGATCACAGGCATACAGTAAACCTGAAGTGAAGCATCGGAATCTGTAACTAGTGTCACAGGAATGGTTCAAAACATAGACAGTAAGAAGAGACAGTCTTCCTGTACTTGGGTCGGCATTGTGCCTTTTGTATTTCATTCGGATGCAACTTCTGTGTTTCATCGTCAATAAGAGCGTCAGAGGGATACAGTAAACCTGAAGTGAAGCATCGGAATCTATAACTAGTGTCAAAGGAATGGTTCAAAACATAGACAGTAAGAAGAGTCAATCTTCTTGTACTTAAGTCGGCATTGTGCCATAGTATTTAATTAAAATGCAATTTCTGTGTTTCATCGTCAATAAAAAGGTGAAAAGGATGCTATAAACCTGAAGTGAAGCATCGGAATCTATAACTAGTGTCACAGGAATGGTTCAAACCATAGACAGTAAGATGAGTTAGTGTTCTTGTACTGAAGTCGGCATTGTGCCTTTTGTATTTATATAAGATGCAATTTATGTGTGTCATCGACAATAACAAGGTCAGAGGGATACAGTAAACCAAAAGGGAAGTATCGGAATCTTTAACTTGTGTCACAGGAATGGTTCAAAACATAGACAGTAAGAAGAGTCATTCTTCTTGTACTTAAGTCGGCAGTGTGCCTTTTGTATATAATTCCGATGCAATTTCTGTGCTTCATCGTCAATAAGAAGGTCTGCTGGATACAGTAAACATGAAGTGAAGCATCTGAATCTATAACTAGTGTCACAGGAATGGTTCAAAACATAGACAGTAAGAAGAGCCAGTCTTCTTGTACATGAGTCGGCATTGTGCCTTTTGTATTTAATTCCGATGCAATTTATGTGTTTCTTCGTCAATATGAAGGTCAGGGGGATACAGTAAACCTGGAGTGAAGCATCGGAATCTATAACTAGTGTCACAGGAATGGTTCAAAACATAGACAGTAAGAAGAGCCAGTCTTCTTGTACTTGGGTCGGCATTGTGCCGTTTGTATTTAATTTGGATGCAATTTCAGTATTTCATCGTCAATACGAAGGTCAGAGGGATACAGTAAACCTGAAGTGAAGCATCGGAATCTATAACTAGTGTCACAGGAATGGTTCAAAACACAGACAGTAAGAAGAGTCAGTCTTCTGGTACTTAAGTCGGCATTGTGGCTTTTGTATATAATTCCGATGCAGTTTCTGTGTTTCATCGTCAATAAGAAGCTCAGAGGGATACAGTAAACCTGAAGTGAAGCACCGGAATCTATAACCAGTGTCACAGGAATGGTTCAAAACATAGTCAGTTAGACGAGTCAGTTATCTTGTACTTAAGTCGGCATTGTGCCTTTTGTATTTAATTCCGATGCAATTTCTGTGTTTCATCGTCAATACGAAGGTCAGAGGGATACAGTAAACCTGATGTGAAGCATCGGAATCTATAACTAGTGTCACAGAAATGGTTCAAAACATAGACAGTAAGAAGAGCCAGTCTTGTCGTACTTGGGTCGGCATTGTGCCTTTTGTATTTAATTCGGATGCAATTTCAGTATTTCATCGTCAATACGAAGTTCAGAGGGATACAGTAAACCTGAAGTGAAGCATTGGAATCTATAACTAGTGTCACAGGAATGGTTCAAAACGTAGACAGTAAGAAGAGTCAATCTTCTTGTACTTAAATCGGCATTGTGCCTTGTGTATTAAATTAAGATGCAATTTCTGTGTTTCATCGTCAATAAAAAGGTGAAAGGGATACAGTAAACCTGAAGTGAAGCATCGAAATCTATAACTAGTGTCACAGGAATGATTCAAAAGATAGACAGTAAGAAGAGTCAGTCTTCTTGTACTTAAGTCGGCATTGTGGCTTTTGTGTATAATTCCGATGCAATTTCTGTGTTTCATCGTCAATAAGAAGCTCAGAGGGATACAGTAAACCTGAAGTGAAGCATCGGAATCTATAACTAGTGTCATAGGAATGAATGGAACATAAACAGTAAGAAGAGTCAGTTTTCTTGTACTTAGGTCGGCATTGTGCCTTTTGTATTTAATTCCGATGCAATTTCTGTGTTTCATCGTCAATAAGAAGGTCAGAAGGATACAGTAAACCTGAAGTGAAGCGTCGGAATCTATAACTAGTGTCAAAGGAATGGTTCAAAACATTGACAGTAAGAAGAGTCAATCTTCTTGTACTTAAGTCGGCATTGTGCCATAGTATTTAATTAAAATGCAATATCTGTGTTTCATCGTCAATAAAAAGGTGAAAAAGATGCAGTAAACCTGAAGTGAAGCATCGGAATCTATAACTAGTGTCACAGGAATGGTTCAAACCATAGACAGTAAGATGAGTTAGTGTTCTTGTACTGAAGTCGGCATTGTGCCTTTTGTATTTATATAAGATGCAATTTATGTGTGTCATCGACAATAACAAGGTCTGAGGGATACAGTAAACCTGAAGGGAAGTATCGGAATCTTTAACTAGTGTCACAGGAATGGTTCAAATCATAGACAGTAAGAAGAGTCATTCTTCTTGTACTTAAGTCGGCATTGTGCATTTTCTATTTAATTCCGATGCAATTTACGTGTTTCATCGTCAATAAGAAGGTCAGAGGGATACTGTAAACCTGAAGTGAAGCATCGGAATCTATAACTAGTGTCACAGGAATGGCTCAAAACTTAGACAGTAAGAAGAGTCAGTTATCTTGTACTTAGGTCGGCATTGGGCTTTTTGAATATAATTACGATGCAATTTCTGTGTTTCTTCGTCATTAAGAAGGTCTGAGGGATACAGTAAACCTGAAGGGAAGCATCGGAATCTATAACTAGTGTCACTGAAATGGTTCAAAACATAGACAGTAAGAAGAGCCAACTTCTTGTACTTGAGTCGGCATTGTGCCTTTTGTATTTAATTCCAATGCAATTTATGTGTTTCTTCGTCAATATGAAGGTCAGGGGGATACAGTAAACCTGGAGTGAAGCATCGGAATCTATAACTAGTGTCACAGGAATGGTTCAAAACATAGACAGTAAGAAGAGCCAGTCTTCTTGTACTTGGGTCGGCATTGTGCCTTTTGTATTTAATTTGGATCCAATTTCAGTATTTCATCGTCAATACGAAGGTCAGAGGGATACAGTAAACCTGAAGTGAAGCATCGGAATCTATAACTAGTGTCACAGGAATGGTTCAAATCATAGACAGTAAGAAGAGTCAATCTTCTTGTACTTAAGTCGGCATTGTGCCTTTTGTATTTAATTAAGATGCAATTTCTGTGTTTCATCGTCAATAAAAAGGTGAAAGGGATACAGTAAACCTGAAGTGAAGCATCGGAATCCATAACTAGTGTCACAGGAATGATTCAAAACACAGACAGTAAGAAGAGTCAGTCTTCTGGTACTTAAGTCGGCATTGTGGCTTTTGTATATAATTCCGATGCAATTTCTGTGTTTCGTCGTCAATAAGAAGCTCAGAGGGATACAGTAAACCTGAAGTGAAGCACCGGAATCTATAACCAGTGTCACAGGAATGGTTCGAAACATAGTCAGTTAGACGAGTCAGTTATCTTGTACTTAAGTCGGCATTGTGCCTTTTGTATTTAATTCCGATGCAATTTCTGTGTTTCATTGTCAATACGAAGGTCAGAGGGATACAGTAAACCTGATGTGAAGCATCGGAATCTATAACTAGTGTCACAGAACTGGTTCAAAACATAGACAGTAAGAAGAGCCAGCCTTCTTGTACTTGAGTCGGCTTTGTGCCCTTTGTATTTAATTCCGATGCAATATCTGCGTTTCATCGTCAATAAGTAGGTCAGAGGGATACAGTAAACCTGAAATGAAGCATCGGAATCTATAACTAGTGTAACAGCAATGGTTCAAAACATGGTAGTAAGAAGAGTCAGTTTTCGTGTACTTAAGTCGGCATTGTGCATTTTGTATTTAATTCCGATGCAATTTACGTGTTTCATCGTCAATAAGAAGGTCAGAGGGAAACAGTAAACCTGAAGTGAAGCATCGGAATCTATAACTAGTGTAACAGCAATGACTCAAAACATGGTAGTAAGAAGAGTCAGTTTTCGTGTACTTAAGTCGGCATTGTGCCTTTTGTATTTAATTCCGATGCAATGTCTTTGTTTCATCGTCAATAAGAACGTCACAGGGATACAGTAAACCTGCAATGAAGCATCGGAATCTATAACTAGTGTCACAGGAATGAATGGAACTTAAACAGTAAGAAGAATCAGTTTTCTTGTACTTAGGTCGGCATTGTGCCTTTTGTATTTAATTCCGATGCAATTTCTGTGTTTCATCGTCAATAAGAAGGTCAGAGGGATACAGTAAACCTTAAGTGAAGCATAGGAATTTATAACTAGTGTCACAGGATTGGTTCAAAACGTAGACAGTAAGAAGAGTCAGTCTTCTTGTGCTTAAGTCGGCATTGTGCCTTTTGTGTTTAATTCCGATACAATTTACGTGTTTCATCGTCAATAAGAAGGTCAGAGCGATACAGTAAACCTGAAGTGAAGCATCGGAATCTATAACTAGTGTCACAGGAATGGTTCAAACCATAGACAGTAAGATGAGTTAGTGTTCTTGTACTGAAGTCGGCATTGTGCCTTTTGTACTTAATTAAGATGCAATTTCTGTGTTTCATCGACAATAAGAAGGTCAGCGGGATACAGTAAACCTGAAGTGAAGCATAGGAATCTTTAACTAGTGTCACAGGAGTGGTTCAAAACATAGACAGTAAGAAGCGTCAGTTTTCTTGTACTTAAGTCGGCATTGTGCCTTTTGTATATAATTCCGATGCAATTTCTGTGCTTCACCGTCAATAAGAAGGTCAGCTGGATACAGTAAACCTGAAGTGAAGCATCGGAATCTGTAACTAGTGTCACAGGATTGGTTCAAAGCATAGAAAGTAAGAAGACTGATTCTTCTTGTACTTAAGTCGGCATTGTGCCTTTTGTACTTAATTAAGATGCAATTTCTGTGTTTCATCGACAATAAGAAGGTCAGCGGGATACAGTAAACCTGAAGTGAAGCAACGGAATCTATAACTAGTGTCACAGGAATGGTTCAAAACATAGACAGTAAGAAGAGCCAGTCTTCTTGTACTTGAGTCGACATTGTGCCTTTTGTATTTAATTCCGATGAATTTTCTTGCTTTGATCGTCAATAAGAAGGTCAGAGGGGTACAGTAAACCTGAAGTGAAGCAATGGAATCTATTACTAGTGTCACAGGAATGGTTCAAAACATAGGCATTAAGAAGGGTCAGTCTTCTTGTACTTGAGTCGGCATTGTGCCTTTTGTATTTAATCCCGATGCAATTTCTGTGTTTCATCGTCAATAAGAAGTTCAAAGGGATACATTAAACCTGAAGTAAAGCATCGGAATCTATAACTAGTGTCACAGGAATGGTTCAAAACATAGATAGTAAGAAGAGTCAGTTTTCTTGTCCTTAAATCGGCATTGGGCTTTTTGAATATAATTACGATGCAATATATATGTTTCTTCGTCAATAAGAAGGTCTGAGGGAAACAGTAAACCTGAATGGAAGCATCGGAATCTATAACTAGTGTCACAGGAATGGTTCAAAACATAGACAGTAAGAAGAGTCAGTTTTCTTGTACTTAAGTCGGCATTGGGCTTTTTGAATATAATTACGATGCAATTTCTATGTTTCTTCGTCAATAAGAAGGTCTGAGGGATACAGTAAACCTGAAGGGAAGCATCGGAATCTATAACTAGTGTCACTGAAATGGTTCCAATCATAGACAGTAAGAAGAACCAGTCTTCTTGTACTTGAGTCGGCATTGTGCCTTTTGTATTTAATTCCCATGCAATTTATGTGCTTCTTCATCAACAAGAAGGTCAGAGGGATACAGTAAACCTGGAGTGAAGCATCGGAATCTATAACTAGTGTCACAGGAATGGTTCAAAACATAGACAGTAAGAAGAGGCAGTCTTCTCGTACTTGGGTCGGCATTGTGCCTTTTGTATTTAATTCGGATGCAATTTCAGTATTTCATCGTCAATACGAAGGTCAGAGGGATACAGTATACCTGAAGTGAAGCATTGGAATCTATAACTAGTGTCACAGGAATGGTTCAAAACGTAGACAGTAAGAAGAGTCAATCTTCTTGTACTTAAATCGGCATTATGCCTTGTGTATTAAATTAAGATGCAATTTCTGTGTTTCATCGTCAATAAAAAGGTGAAAGGGATACAGTAAACCTGAAGTGAAGCATCGAAATCTATAACTAGTGTCTCAGGAATGATTCAAAAGATAGACAGTAAGAAGAGTCAGTCTTCTTGTACTTAAGCCGGCATTGTGGCTTTTGTGTATAATTCCGATGCAATTTCTGTGTTTCATCGTCAATAAGAAGCTCAGAGGGATACAGTAAACCTGAAGTGAAGCATCGGAATCTATAACTAGTGTCATAGGAATGAATGGAACATAAACAGTAAGAAGAGTCAGTTTTCTTGTACTTATGTCGGCATTGTGCCATTTGTATTTAATTCCGATGCAATTTCTGTGTTTCATCGCCAATAAGAAGGTCGGAGGGATACAGTAAACTTGAAGAGAAGCATAGGAATTTATAACTAGTGTCACAGGATTGGTTCAAAACATAGACGGTAAGAAGAGTCAGTCTTCTTGTGCTTAAGTCGGCATTGTGCCTTTTGTATTTAATTCCGATGCAATTTACGTGTTTCATCGTCAATAAGTAGGTCAGAGGGATACAGTAAACCTGAAGTGAAGCATCAGTATCTGTAAGTAGTGTCACAGGAATGGTTCAAACCATAGACAGTAAGATGAGTTAGTGTTCTTGTACTGAAGTCGGCATTGTGCCTTTTGTTTATAATTCCGATGCAATTTCTGTGCTTCATCGTCAATAAGAAGGTCAGCTGGATACAGTAAACCTGAAGTGAAACATCGGAATCTATAACTAGTGTCACAGGAATGGTTCAAAACATAGACAGTAAGAAGACTCATTCTTCTTGTACTTAAGTCGGCATTGTGCATTTTGTATTTAATTCTGATGCAATTTACGTGTTTCATCGTCAATAAGAAGGTCAGAGGGATACAGTGAACCTGAAGTGAAGCATCGGAATCTATAACTAGTGTCACAGGAATGGTTCAAAGCATAGACAGTAAGAAGAGTCAGTTTTCTTGTACTTAAGTCGGCATTGGGCTTTTTGAATATAATTACGATGCAATTTCTGAGTTTCTTCGTCAATAAGAAGGTCTGAGGGATACAGTAAACCTGAAGGGAAGCATCAGAATCTATAACTAGTGTCACTGTAATGGTTCAAATCATAGACAGTAAGAAGAGCCAGTCTTCTTGTACTTGTGTCGGCATTGTGCCTTTTTATTTAATTCCGATTCAATTTATGTGTTTCTTCGTCAATAAGAAGGTCAGAGGGATCAGAGGCATACAGTAAACCTGAAGTGAAGCATCGGAATCTATAACTAGTGTCACAGGAATGGTTCAAAACATAGACAGTAAGAAGAGACAGTCTTCTTGTACTTGGGTCGGCATTGTGCCGTTTGTATTTCATTCGGATGCAACTTCTGTGTTTCATCGGCAATAAGAGCGTCAGAGGGATACAGTAAACCTGAAGTGAAGCATCGGAGTTTATAACTAGTGTCACAATATTGGTTCAAAACATAGACAGTAAGAAGAGTCAGTCTTCTTGTGCTTATGTCGGCATTGTGCCTTTTGTTTTTAATTCCGATGCAATTTACGTGTTTCATCGTCAATAAGTAGGTCAGAGGGATACAGTAAACCTGAAGTGAAGCATCGGAATCTATAACTAGTGTCACAGGAATGGTTCAAACCATAGACAGTAAGATGAGTTAGTGTTCTTGTACTGAAGTCGGCATTGTGCCTTTTGTATTTATATAAGATGCAATTTATGTGTGTCATCGACAATAACAAGGTCAGAGGGATACAGTAAACCTGAAGTGAAGTATCGGAATCTTTAACTAGTGTCACAGGAATGGTTCAAAACATAGACAGTAAGAAGAGTCATTCTTCTTGTACTTAAGTCGGAAGTGTGCCTTTTGTATATAATTCCGATGCAATTTCTGTGCTTCATCGTCAATAAGAAGGTCTGCTGGATACAGTAAACATGAAGTGAAGCATCTGAATCTATAACTAGTGTCACAGGAATGGTTCAAAACATAGACAGTAAGAAGAGCCAGTCTTCTTGTACTTGAGTCGGCATTGTGCCTTTTGTATTTAATTCCGATGAATTTTCTTGCTTTGATCGTCAATAAGAACGTCAGAGGGATACAGTAAACCTGAAGTGAAGCATCGGAATCTATTACTAGTGTCACAGGAATGGTTCAAACCATAGACAGTAAGATGAGTTAGTGTTCTTGTACTGAAGTCGGCATTGTGCCTTTTGTACTTAATTAAGATGCAATTTCTGTGTTTCATCGACAATAAGAAGGTCAGCGGGATACAGTAAACCTGAAGTGAAGCATAGGAATCTTTAACTAGTGTCACAGGAGTGGTTCAAAACATAGACAGTAAGAAGCGTCAGTCTTCTTGTACTTAAGTCGGCATTGTGCCTTTTGTATATAATTCCGATGCAATTTCTGTGCTTCACCGTCAATAAGAAGGTCAGCTGGATACAGTAAACCTGAAGTGAAGCATCGGAATCTGTAACTAGTGTCACAGGATTGGTTCAAAGCATAGAAAGTAAGAAGACTGATTCTTCTTGTACTTAAGTCGGCATTGTGCCTTTTGTACTTAATTAAGATGCAATTTCTGTGTTTCATCGACAATAAGAAGGTCAGCGGGATACAGTAAACCTGAAGTGAAGCATCGGAATCTATAACTAGTGTCACAGGAATGGTTCAAAACATAGACAGTAAGAAGAGCCAGTCTTCTTGTACTTGAGTCGACATTGTGCCTTTTGTATTTAATTCCGATGAATTTTCTTGCTTTGATCGTCAATAAGAAGGTCAGAGGGGTACAGTAAACCTGAAGTGAAGCAATGGAATCTATTACTAGTGTCACAGGAATGGTTCAAAACATAGGCATTAAGAAGGGTCAGTCTTCTTGTACTTGAGTCGGCATTGTGCCTTTTGTATTTAATCCCGATGCAATTTCTGTGTTTCATCGTCAATAAGAAGTTCAAAGGGATACATTAAACCTGAAGTAAAGCATCGGAATCTATAACTAGTGTCACAGGAATGGTTCAAAACATAGATAGTAAGAAGAGTCAGTTTTCTTGTCCTTAAGTCGGCATTGGGCTTTTTGAATATAATTACGATGCAATATATATGTTTCTTCGTCAATAAGAAGGTCTGAGGGAAACAGTAAACCTGAATGGAAGCATCGGAATCTATAACTAGTGTCACAGGAATGGTTCAAAACATAGACAGTAAGAAGAGTCAGTTTTCTTGTACTTAAGTCGGCATTGGGCTTTTTGAATATAATTACGATGCAATTTCTATGTTTCTTCGTCAATAAGAAGGTCTGAGGGATACAGTAAACCTGAAGGGAAGCATCGGAATCTATAACTAGTGTCACTGAAATGGTTCAAATCATAGACAGTAAGAAGAACCAGTCTTCTTGTACTTGAGTCGGCATTGTGCCTTTTGTATTTAATTCCCATGCAATTTATGTGCTTCTTCATCAACAAGAAGGTCAGAGGGATACAGTAAACCTGGAGTGAAGCATCGGAATCTATAACTAGTGTCACAGGAATGGTTCAAAACATAGACAGTAAGAAGAGGCAGTCTTCTCGTACTTGGGTCGGCATTGTGCCTACTGTATTTAATTCGGATGCAATTTCAGTATTTCATCGTCAATACGAAGGTCAGAGGGATACAGTATACCTGAAGTGAAGCATTGGAATCTATAACTAGTGTCACAGGAATGGTTCAAAACGTAGACAGTAAGAAGAGTCAATCTTCTTGTACTTAAATCGGCATTATGCCTTGTGTATTAAATTAAGATGCAATTTCTGTGTTTCATCGTCAATAAAAAGGTGAAAGGGATACAGTAAACCTGAAGTGAAGCATCGAAATCTATAACTAGTGTCTCAGGAATGATTCAAAAGATAGACAGTAAGAAGAGTCAGTCTTCTTGTACTTAAGCCGGCATTGTGGCTTTTGTGTATAATTCCGATGCAATTTCTGTGTTTCATCGTCAATAAGAAGCTCAGAGGGATACAGTAAACCTGAAGTGAAGCATCGGAATCTATAACTAGTGTCATAGGAATGAATGGAACATAAACAGTAAGAAGAGTCAGTTTTCTTGTACTTATGTCGGCATTGTGCCATTTGTATTTAATTCCGATGCAATTTCTGTGTTTCATCGCCAATAAGAAGGTCGGAGGGATACAGTAAACTTGAAGTGAAGCATAGGAATTTATAACTAGTGTCACAGGATTGGTTCAAAACATAGATGGTAAGAAGAGTCAGTCTTCTTGTGCTTAAGTCGGCATTGTGCCTTTTGTATTTAATTCCGATGCAATTTACGTGTTTCATCGTCAATAAGTAGGTCAGAGGGATACAGTAAACCTGAAGTGAAGCATCAGTATCTGTAAGTAGTGTCACAGGAATGGTTCAAACCATAGACAGTAAGATGAGTTAGTGTTCTTGTACTGAAGTCGGCATTGTGCCTTTTGTTTATAATTCCGATGCAATTTCTGTGCTTCATCGTCAATAAGAAGGTCAGCTGGATACAGTAAACCTGAAGTGAAACATCGGAATCTATAACTAGTGTCACAGGAATGGTTCAAAACATAGACAGTAAGAAGACTCATTCTTCTTGTACTTAAGTCGGCATTGTGCATTTTGTATTTAATTCTGATGCAATTTACGTGTTTCATCGTCAATAAGAAGGTCAGAGGGATACAGTGAACCTGAAGTGAAGCATCGGAATCTATAACTAGTGTCACAGGAATGGTTCAAAGCATAGACAGTAAGAAGAGTCAGTTTTCTTGTACTTAAGTCGGCATTGGGCTTTTTGAATATAATTACGATGCAATTTCTGAGTTTCTTCGTCAATAAGAAGGTCTGAGGGATACAGTAAACCTGAAGGGAAGCATCAGAATCTATAACTAGTGTCACTGTAATGGTTCAAATCATAGACAGTAAGAAGAGCCAGTCTTCTTGTACTTGTGTCGGCATTGTGCCTTTTTATTTAATTCCGATTCAATTTATGTGTTTCTTCGTCAATAAGAAGGTCAGAGGGATCAGAGGCATACAGTAAACCTGAAGTGAAGCATCGGAATCTATAACTAGTGTCACAGGAATGGTTCAAAACATAGACAGTAAGAAGAGACAGTCTTCTTGTACTTGGGTCGGCATTGTGCCGTTTGTATTTCATTCGGATGCAACTTCTGTGTTTCATCGTCAATAAGAGCGTCAGAGGGATACAGTAAACCTGAAGTGAAGCATCGGAATTTATAACTAGTGTCACAATATTGGTTCAAAACATAGACAGTAAGAAGAGTCAGTCTTCTTGTGCTTATGTCGGCATTGTGCCTTTTGTTTTTAATTCCGATGCAATTTACGTGTTTCATCGTCAATAAGTAGGTCAGAGGGATACAGTAAACCTGAAGTGAAGCATCGGAATCTATAACTAGTGTCACAGGAATGGTTCAAACCATAGACAGTAAGATGAGTTAGTGTTCTTGTACTGAAGTCGGCATTGTGCCTTTTGTATTTATATAAGATGCAATTTATGTGTGTCATCGACAATAACAAGGTCAGAGGGATACAGTAAACCTGAAGTGAAGTATCGGAATCTTTAACTAGTGTCACAGGAATGGTTCAAAACATAGACAGTAAGAAGAGTCATTCTTCTTGTACTTAAGTCGGAAGTGTGCCTTTTGTATATAATTCCGATGCAATTTCTGTGCTTCATCGTCAATAAGAAGGTCTGCTGGATACAGTAAACATGAAGTGAAGCATCTGAATCTATAACTAGTGTCACAGGAATGGTTCAAAACATAGACAGTAAGAAGAGCCAGTCTTCTTGTACTTGAGTCGGCATTGTGCCTTTTGTATTTAATTCCGATGAATTTTCTTGCTTTGATCGTCAATAAGAGGGTCAGAGGGATACAGTAAACCTGAAGTGAAGCATCGGAATCTATTACTAGTGTCACAGGAATGGTTCAAAACATCGACATTAAGAAGACTCATTCTTCTTGTACTTAAGTCGGCATTGTGCATTTTCTATTTAATTCCGATGCAATTTACGTGTTTCATCGTCAATAAGAAGGTCAGAGGGATACAGTAAACCTGAAGTGAAGCATCGGAATCTATAACTAGTGTCACAGGAATGGTTCAAAACTTAGACAGTAAGAAGAGTCAGTCTTCTTGTGCTTATGTCGGCATTGTGCCTTTTGTATTTAATTCCGATGCAATTTACGTGTTTCATCGTCAATAAGTAGGTCAGAGGGATACAGTAAACCTGAAGTGAAGCATCGGAATCTATAACTAGTGTCACAGGAATGGTTCAAACCATAGACAGTAAGAAGAGCCAGTCTTCTTGTACTTGAGTCGGCATTGTGCCTTTTGTATTTAATTCCGATGCAATTTATGTGTTTCTTCGTCAATATGAAGGTCAGGGGATACAGTAAACCTGGAGTGAAGCATCGGAATCTTTAACTAGTGTCACAGGAATGATTCAAAACATAGACAGTAAGAAGAGCCAGTCTTCTTGTACTTGGGTCGGCATTGTGCCTTTTGTATTTAATTCGGATGCAATTTCAGTATTTCATCGTCAATACGAAGGTCAGAGGGATACAGTAAACCTGAAGTGAAGCATCGGAATCTATAACTAGTATCACAGGAATGGTTCAAAACATAGACAGTAAGAAGAGTCAATCTTCTTGTACTTAAGTCGGCATTGTGCCTTTTGTATTTAATTAAGATGCAATTTCTGTGTTTCATCGTCAATAAAAAGGTGAAAGGGATACAGTAAACCTGAAGTGAAGCATCGGAATCTATAACTAGTGTCACAGGAATGATTCAAAACATAGACAGTAAGAAGAGTCAGTCTTCTGGTACTTAAGTCGGCATTGTGGCTTTTGTATATAATTCCGAGCAATTTCTGTGTTTCATCGTCAATAAGAAGCTCAGAGGGTACAGTAAACCTGAAGTGAAGCACCGGAATCTATAACCAGTGTCACAGGAATGGTTCAAAACATAGTCATTTAGAGGAGTCAGTTATCTTGTACTTAAGGCGGCGTTGTGCCTTTTGTATTTAATTCCGATGCAATTTCTGTGTTTCATCGTCAATACGAAGGTCAGAGGCATACAGTAAACCTGATGTGAAGCATCGGAATCTATAACTAGTGTCACAGAAATGGTTCAAAGCATAGACAGTAAGAAGAGCCAGCCTTCTTGTACTTGAGTCGGCTTTGTGCCCTTTGTATTTAATTCCGATGCAATTTCTGTGTTTCATCGTCAATAAGTAGGTCAGAGGGATACAGTAAACCTGAAGTGAAGCATCGGAAACTATAACTAATGTCACAGGAATGGTTCTAACATAGACAGTAAGAAGAGTCAGTCTTCTTGTACATAAGTCGGCATTGTGCTTTTTGTATTTAATTCCGATGCAATTTACGTGTTTCATCGTCAATAAGAAGGTCAGAGGGATACAGTAAACCTGAAGTGAAGCTTCGGAATCTATAACTAGTGTAACCGCAATGGTTCAAAACATGGTAGTAAGAAGAGTCAGTTTTCGTGTACTTAAGTCGGCATTGTGCCTTTTGTATTTAATTCCGATGCAATTTCTTTGTTTCATCGTCAATAAGAAGGTCACAGGGATACAGTAAACCTGAAATGAAGCATCGGAATCTATAACTAGTGTCACAGGAATGAATGGAACATAAACAGTAAGAAGAGTCAGTTTTCTTGTACTTAGGTCGGCATTGTGCCTTTTGTATTTAATTCCGATGCAATTTCTGTGTTTCATCGTCAATAAGAAGGTCAGAGGGATACAGTAAACCTTAAGTGAAGCATAGGAATTTATAACTAGTGTCACAGGATTGGTTCAAAACATAGACAGTAAGAAGAGTCAGTCTTCTTGTGCTTAAGTCGGCATTGTGCCTTTTGTGTTTAATTCCGATACAATTTACGTGTTTCATCGTCAATAAGAAGGTCAGAGGGATACAGTAAACCTGAAGTGAGGCATCGGAATCTATAACTAGTGTCACAGGAATGGTTCAAACCATAGACAGTAAGATGAGTTAGTGTTCTTGTACTGAAGTCGGCGTTGTGCCTTTTGTACTTAATTAAGATGCAATTTCTGTGTTTCATCGACAATGAGAATGTCAGCGGGATACAGTAAACCTGAAGTGAAGCATAGGAATCTTTAACTAGTGTAACAGGAGTGGTTCAAAACATAGACAGTAAGAAGCGTCAGTCTTCTTGTACTTAAGTCGGCATTGTGCCTTTTTCTATATAATTCCGATGCAATTTCTGTGCTTCATCGTCAATAAGAAGGTCAGCTGGATACAGTAAAACTGAAGTGAAGCATCGGAATCTATAACTAGTGTCACAGGATTGGTTCAAAGCATAGACAGTAAGAAGACTCATTCTTCTTGTACTTAAGTCGGCATTGTGCCTTTTGTACTTAATTAAGATGCAATTTCTGTGTTTCATCGACAATAAGAAGGTCAGCGGGATACAGTAAACCTGAAGTGAAGCATCGGAATCTATAACTAGTGTCACAGGAATATTTCAAAACATAGACAGTAAGAAGAGCCAGTCTTCTTGTACTTCAGTCGGCATTGTGCCATTTGTATTTAATTCCGATGCATTTTCTTGCTTTGATCGTCAATAAGAAGGTCAGAGGGGTACAGTAATCCTGAAGTGAAGCAATGGAATCTATTACTAGTGTCACAGGAATGGTTCAAAACATAGGCATTAAGAAGGGTCAGTCTTCTTGTACTTGAGTCGGCATTGTGCCTTTTGTATTTAATCCCGATGCAATTTCTGTGTTTCATCGTCAATAAGAAGTTCAGAGGGATACATTAAACCTGAAGTAAAGCATCGGAATCTATAACTAGTGTCACAGGAATGGTTCAAAACATAGATAGTAAGAAGAGTCAGTTTTCTTGTCCTTAAGTCGGCATTGGGCTTTTTGAATATAATTATGATGCAATATATATGTTTCTTCGTCAATAAGAAGGTCTGAGGGAAACAGTAAACCTGAATGGAAGCATCGGAATCTATAACTAGTGTCACAGGAATGGTTCAAACCATAGACAGTAGGAAGAGTCAGTTTTCTTGTACTTAATTCGGCATTGGGCTTTTTGAATATAATTACGATGCAATTTCTATGTTTCCTCGTCAATAAGAAGGTCTGAGGGATACAGTAAACCTGAAGGGAAGCATCGGAATCTATAACTAGTGTCACTGAAATGGTTCAAATCATAGACAGTAAGAAGAACCAGTCTTCTTGTACTTGAGTCGGCATTGTGCCTTTTGTATTTAATTCCGATGCAATTTATGTGCTTCTTCATCAACAAGAAGGTCAGAGGGATACAGTAAACCTGGAGTGAAGCATCGGAATCTATAACTAGTGTCACAGGAATGGTTCAAAACATAGACAGTAAGAAGAGCCAGTCTTCTCGTACTTGGGTCGGCATTGTGCTTTTGTATTTAATGCGGATGCAATTTCAGTATTTCATCGTCAATACGAAGGTCAGAGGGATACAGTAAACCTGAAGTGAAGCATTGGAATCTATAACTAGTGTCACAGGAATGGTTCAAAACGTAGACAGTAAGAAGAGTCAATCTTCTTGTACTTAAATCGGCATTGTGCCTTGTGTATTAAATTAAGATGCAATTTCTGTGTTTCATCGTCAATAAAAAGGTGAAAGGGATACAGTAAACCTGAAGTGAAGCATAGGAATTTATAACTAGTGTTACAGGATTGGTTCAAAACATAGACGGTAAGAAGAGTCAGTCTTCTTGTGCTTAAGTCGGCATTGTGCCTTTTGTATTTAATTCCGATGCAATTTACGTGTTTCATCGTCAATAAGTAGGTCAGAGAGATACAGTAAACCTGAAGTGAAGCATCAGAATCTGTAACTAGTGTCCCAGGAATGGTTCAAACCATAGACAGTAAGACGAGTCAGTGTTCTTGTACTGAAGTCGGCATTGTGCCTTTTGTACTTAATTAAGATGCAATTTCTGTGTTTCATCGACAATAAGAATGTCAGAGGGATACAGTAAACGTGAAGTGAAGCATAGCAATCTTTAACTAGTGTCACAGGAGTGGTTCAAAACATAGACAGTAAGAAGAGTCAGTCTTCTTGTACTTAAGTCGGCATTGTGCATTTTGTATTTAATTCCGATGCAATTTATGTGTTTCATCGTCAATAAGAAGGTCAGAGGGATACAGTGAACCTGAAGTGAAGCATCGGAAACTATAACTAGTGTCACAGGAATGGTTCGAAACATAGACAGTAAGAAGAGACAGTCTTCTTGTACTTGGGTCGGCATTGTGCCTTTTGTATTTCATTTGGATGCAACTTCTGTGTTTCATCGTCAATAAGAGCGTCAGAGGGATACAGTAAACCTGAAGTGAAGCATCGGAATCTATAACTAGTGTCACAGGAATGGTTCAAAACATAGACAGTAAGAAGAGTCAATCTTCTTGTACTTAAGTCGGCATTGTGCCATAGTATTTAATTAAAATGCAATTTCTGTGTTTCATCGTCAATAAAAAGGTGAAAGGGATGCAGTGAACCTGAAGTGAAGCATCGGAATCTATAACTAGTGTCACAGGAATGATTCAAAACATAGACAGTAAGAAGAGTCAGTCTTCTTGTACTTAAAGCGGCACTGAGCCTTTTGTATATAATTCCGATGCAATTTCTGTGGATCATCGTCAATAAGAAGCCCAGAGGGATACAGTAAACCTGATGTGAAGCACCGGAATCTATAAACAGTGTCACAGGAATGGTTCAAATCATAGTCAGTAAGAAGAGTCAGTTATCTTGTACTTAAGTCGGCATTGTGCCTATTGTATTTAATTCCGATGCAATTTCTGTGTTTCATCGTCAATAAGAAGGTGAGAGGGATACAGTAAACCTGAAGTGAAGCATCGGAATCTATAACTAGTGTCACAGTAATGGTTCAAAGCATAGGCAGTAAGAAGAGTCAAATTTCTTGTACTTAAGTCGGCATTGGGCTTTTTGAATATAATTACGATGCAATTTCTGTGTTTCTTCGTCAATGAGATGGTCTGAGGGATACAGTAAACCTGAAGGGAAGCATCGCAATCTATAACTAGTGTCACAGGAATGGTTCAAACATAGACAGTAAGAAGAGTCAATCTTCTTGTACATAAGGCGGCATTGTGAATTTTGTATTTAATTAAGATGCAATTTCTGCGTTTCATCGTCAATAAGAAGGTGAAAGGGATACAGTAAACCTGAAGTGAAGCATCGGAATCTATAACTAGTGTCACAGGAATGGTTCAAAACATAGACAGTAAGAAGAGTCAGTCTATTTGTACTTAAGTGCGCATTGTGCCTTTTGTATTTAATTCTGATGCAGTTTCTGTGTTTCATCGTCAATACGAAGGTCAGAGGGATACAGTAAACTTGAAGTGCACCATCGGAATCTATAACTAGTGTCACAGAAATGGTTCAAAACATAGACAGTAAGAAGAGACAGTATTCTTGTACTTGACTCGGCATTGTGGCTTTTGCATTTAATTCCGATACATTTTCTGTGTTTCATCGTCAATAAGAAGGTCAGCTGGGTACAGTATACCTGAAGTGAAGCATCGGAATCTATAACTAGTGTCTCAGGAATGGTTCAAATCATAGACAGTAAGAAGACTCATTCTTCTTGTACTTAAGTCGGCATTGTGCATTTTATATTTAATGAAGATGCAATTTCTGTGTTTCATCGACAATAAGAAGGTCAGAGGGATACAGTAAACCTGAAGTGAAGTATCGGAATCTTTATCTAGTGTCACAGGAATGGTTCAAAACATAGTCAGTAAGAAGAGTCAGTTATCTTGTACTATAGTCGGCATTGTGCCTTTTGTATTTAATTCCGATGCAATTTCTGTGTTTCATCGTCACTAAGAAGGTTGGAGGGATACAGTAAACCTGAAGAGAAGCATCGGAAACTATAACTAGTGTCACAGGAATGGTTCAAAACATAGACAGTAAGAAGAGACAGTCTTCTTGTACTTGGTACGGCATTGTGCCTTTTGTATTTCATTTGGATGCAACTTCTGTGTTTCATCGTCAATAAGAGCGTCAGAGGGATACAGTAAACCTGAAGTGAAGCATCGGAATCTATAACTAGTGTCACAGGATTGGTTCAAAACATAGACGGTAAGAAGAGTCAGTCTTCTTGTGCTTAAGTCGGCATTGTGCCTTTTGTATTTAATTCCAATGCAATTTACGTGTTTCACCGTCAATAAGTAGGTCAGAGGGATGCAGTAAACCTGAAGTGAAGCATCAGAATCTGTAACTAGTGTCACAGGAATGGTTCAAACCATAGACAGTAAGATGAGTTAGTGTTCTTGTACTGAAGTCGGCATTGTGCCTTTTGTACTTAATTAAGATGCAATTTCTGTGTTTCATCTACAATAAGAAGGTCAGAGGGATACAGTAAACGTGAAGTGAAGCATAGCAATCTTTAACTAGTGTCACAGGAGTGGTTCAAAACATAGACAGTAAGAAGAGTCAGTCTTCTTGTACTTAAGTCGGCATTGTGCCTTTTGTATATAATTCAGATGCAATTTCTGTGCTTCATTGTCAATAAGAAGGTCAGCTGGATACAGTAAACCTGATGTGAAGCATCGGAATCTATAACTAGTGTCACAGGAATGGTTCAAAACATAGACAGTAAGAAGACTCACTCTTCTTGTACTTAAGTCGGCATTGTGCATTTTGTATTTAATTCCGATGCAATTTACGTGTTTTATCGTCAATAAGAAGGTCAGAGGGATACAGTGAACCTGAAGTGAAGCATCGGAATCTATAACTAGTGTCACAGGAATGGTTCAAAGCATAGACAGTAAGAAGAGTCAGTTTTCTTGTACTTAAGTCGGCATTGGGCTTTTTGAATATAAATACGATGCAATTTCTGAGTTTCTTCGTCAATAAGAAGGTCTGAGGGATACAGTAAACCTGAAGGGATGCATCAGAATCTATAACTAGTGTCACTGAAATGGTTCAAATCATAGACAGTAAGAAGCGCCAGTCTTCTTTTCTTGTGTCGGCATTGTGCCTTTTTATTTAATTCCGATTCAATTTATGTGTTTCTTCGTCAATAAGAAGGTCAGAGGGATCAGAGGCATACAGTAAACCTGAAGTGAAGCATCGGAATCTATAACTAGTGTCACAGGAATGGTTCAAAACATAGACAGTAAGAAGAGACAGTCTTCTTGTACTTGGGTCGGCATTGTGCCTTTTGTATTTCATTCGGATGCAACTTCTGTGTTTCATCGTCAATAAGAGCGTCAGAGGGATACAGTAAACCTGAAGTGAAGCATCGGAATCTATAACTAGTGTCACAGGAATGGTTCAAAACATAGACAGTAAGAAGAGACAATCTTCTTGTACTTAAGTCGGCATTGTGCCATAGTATTTAATTAAAATGCAATTTCTGTGTTTCATCGTCAATAAAAAGGTGAAAGGGACGCAGTAAACCTGAAGTGAAGCATCGGAATCTATAACTAGTGTCACAGGAATGATTCAAAAGATAGACAGTAAGAAGAGTCAGTCTTCTTGTACTTAAGTAGGCATTGTGCCTTTTGTATTTAATTCCGATGCAATATCTGTGTTTCTTCGTCATTAAGAAGGTCAGAGGGATACAGTAAACCTGAAGTGAAGCATCGGGATCTATAACTAGTGTCACAGAAATGGTTCAAAACATAGACAGTAAGAAGAGCCAGTCTTCTTGTACATGAGTCGGCTTTGTGCCTTTTGTATTTAATTCCGATGCAATTTCTGTGTTTCATCGTCAATAAGAAGGTCAGAGGGATACAGTAAACCCGAAGTGAAGCATCGGAATCTATAACTAGTGTCACAGTAATGGTTCAAAGCATAGGCAGTAAGAAGAGTCAAATTTCTTGTACTTAAGAAAGCATTGGGCCTTTTGAATATAATTACGATGCAATTTCTGTGTTTCTTCGTCAATGAGATGGTCTGAGGAATACAGTAAACCTGAAGGGAAGCATCGGAATCTATAACTAGTGACACAGAAATGGTTCAAAACATAGACAGTAAGAAGAGCCAGTCTTCTTGTACTTGAGTCTGCATTGTGCCGTTTGTATATAATTCCGATGCAATTTATGTGTTTCTTCGTCAATAAGAAGGTCAGAGGGATACAGTAAACCTGAAGTGAAGCATCGGAATCTATAACTAGTGTCACAGGAATGGTTCAAAACATAGACAGTAAGAATAGCCAGTCTTTCTTGTACTTGGGTCGGCATTGTGCCTTTTGTATTTAATTCGGATGCAACTTCTGTGTTTCATCGTCAATAAGAGCGGCAGAGGGATACAGTAAACCTGAAGTGAAGCACGGATTCTATAACTAGTGTCACAGGAATGGTTCAAAACATAGACAGTAGGAAGAGTCAGTCTTCTTGTACTTAAGTTGGCATTGTGCCTTTTGTATTTAATTAAGATTTAATTTCTGTTTTTCATCGTCAATAATCAGGTCAGAGGGATACAGTGAACCTGAAGTGAAGCATCGGAATATATAACTAGTGTCACAGGAATGGTTCAAAACATAGACAGTAAGAAGAGTCAATCTTCTTATACTTAAGGCGGCATTGTGAATTTTGTATTTAATTAAGATGCAATTTCTGCGTTTCATCGTCAATAAGAAGGTGAAAGGGATACAGTAAACCTGAAGTGAAGCATCGGAATCTATAACTAGTGTCACAGGAATGGTTCAAAACATAGACAGTAAGAAGAGTCAGTCTATTTGTACTTAAGTGCGCATTGTGCCTTTTGTATTTAATTCCGATGCAGTTTCTGTGTTTCATCGTCAATACGAAGGTCAGAGGGATACAGTAAACCTGAAGTGCAGCATCGGAATCTATAACTAGTGTCACAGAAATGGTTCAAAACATAGACAGTAAGAAGAGACAGTCTTCTTGTAGTTGAGTCGGCATTGTGCCTTTTGCATTTAATTCCGATACAATTTCTGTGTTTCATCGTCAATAAGAAGGTCAGCTGGATACAGTAAACCTGAAGTGAAGCATCGGAATCTATAACTAGTGTCACAGGAATGGTTCAAAACATAGACAGTAAGAAGACTCATTCTTCTTGTACTTAAGTCGGCATTGTGCATTTTGTATTTAATGAAGATGCAATTTCTGTGTTTCATCGACAATAAGAAGGTCAGAGGGATACAGTAAACCTGAAGTGAAGTATCGGAATCTTTATCTAGTGTCACAGGAATGGTTCAAAACATAGACAGTAAGAAGAGTCATTCCTCTTGTACTTAAGTCGGCAGTGTGACTTTTGTATATAATTCCGATGCAATTTCTGTGCTTCATCGTCAATAAGAAGGTCAGCTGGATACAGTAAACCTGAAGTGAAGCATCGGAATCTATAACTAGTGTCACAGGAATGGTTCAGAACATAGACAGTAAGAAGAGCCAGTCTTCTTGTACTTGAGTCGGCATTGTGCCTTTTGTATTTAATTCCGATGAATTTTCTTGCTTTGATCGTCAATAAGAAGGTCAGAGGGGTACAGTAAACCTGAAGTGAAGCAATGGAATCTATTACTAGTGTCACAGGAATGGTTCACAACATAGGCATTAAGAAGGGTCAGTCTTCTTGTACTTGAGTCAGCATTGTGCCTTTTGTATTAATTTCCGATGCAATTTCTGTGTTTCATCGTCAATAAGAAGTTCAGAGGGATACAGTAAACCTGAAGTAAAGCATCGGAATCTATAACTAGTGTCACAGGAATGGTTCAAACATAGATAGTAAGAAGAGTCAGTTTTCTTGTCCTTAAGTCGGCATTGGGCTTTTTGAATATAATTACGATGCAATATATATCTTTCTTCGTCAATAAGAAGGTCTGAGGGAAACAGTAAACCTGAATGGAAGCATCGGAATCTATAACTATTGTCACAGGAATGGTTCAAACATAGACAGTAAGAAAAGTCAGTTTTCTTGTACTTAAGTCGGCATTGGGCTTTTTGAATATAATTACGATGCAATTTCTATGTTTCTTCGTCAATAAGAAGGTCTGAGGGATACAGTAAACCTGAAGGGAAGCATCGGAATCTATAACTAGTGTCACTGAAATGGTTCAAATCATAGACAGTAAGAAGAGCCAGTCTTCTCGTACTAGGGTCGGCATTGTGCCTTTTGTATTTAATTCGGATGCAATTTCAGTATTTCATCGTCAATACGAAGGTCAGAGGGATACAGTAAGCCTGAAGTGAAGCATTGGAATCTATAACTAGTGTCACAGGAATGGTTCAAAACATAGACAGTAAGAAGAGTCAATCTTCTTGTACTTAAATCGGCATTGTGCCTTGTGTATTTGATTAAGATGCAATTTCTGTGTCTCATCGTCAATAAGAAGCTCAGAGGGATACAGCAAACCTGAAGTGAAGCACCGGATTCTATAACTAGTGTCACAGGAATGGTTCAAAACATAGTCAGTAAGAAGAGTCAGTTATCTTGTACTTAAGACGGCATTGTGCCTTTTGTATTTAATTCCGATGCAATTTCTGTGTTTCATCGTCACTAAGAAGGTCGGAGGGATACAGTAAACCTGAAGAGAAGCATCGGAAACTATAACTAGTGTCACAGGAATGGTTCAAAACATAGACAGTAAGAAGAGACAGTCTTCTTGTACTTGGTACGGCATTGTGCCTTTTGTATTTCATTTGGATGCAACTTCTGTGTTTCATCGTCAATAAGAGCGTCAGAGGGATACAGTAAACCTGAAGTGAAGCATCGGAATCTATAACTAGTGTCACAGGATTGGTTCAAAACATAGACGGTAAGAAGAGTCAGTCTTCTTGTGCTTAAGTCGGCATTGTGCCTTTTGTATTTAATTCCAATGCAATTTACGTGTTTCACCGTCAATAAGTAGGTCAGAGGGATGCAGTAAACCTGAAGTGAAGCATCAGAATCTGTAACTAGTGTCACAGGAATGGTTCAAACCATAGACAGTAAGATGAGTTAGTGTTCTTGTACTGAAGTCGGCATTGTGCCTTTTGTACTTAATTAAGATGCAATTTCTGTGTTTCATCTACAATAAGAAGGTCAGAGGGATACAGTAAACGTGAAGTGAAGCATAGCAATCTTTAACTAGTGTCACAGGAGTGGTTCAAAACATAGACAGTAAGAAGAGTCAGTCTTCTTGTACTTAAGTCGGCATTGTGCCTTTTGTATATAATTCAGATGCAATTTCTGTGCTTCATTGTCAATAAGAAGGTCAGCTGGATACAGTAAACCTGATGTGAAGCATCGGAATCTATAACTAGTGTCACAGGAATGGTTCAAAACATAGACAGTAAGAAGACTCACTCTTCTTGTACTTAAGTCGGCATTGTGCATTTTGTATTTAATTCCGATGCAATTTACGTGTTTTATCGTCAATAAGAAGGTCAGAGGGATACAGTGAACCTGAAGTGAAGCATCGGAATCTATAACTAGTGTCACAGGAATGGTTCAAAGCATAGACAGTAAGAAGAGTCAGTTTTCTTGTACTTAAGTCGGCATTGGGCTTTTTGAATATAAATACGATGCAATTTCTGAGTTTCTTCGTCAATAAGAAGGTCTGAGGGATACAGTAAACCTGAAGGGATGCATCAGAATCTATAACTAGTGTCACTGAAATGGTTCAAATCATAGACAGTAAGAAGCGCCAGTCTTCTTTTCTTGTGTCGGCATTGTGCCTTTTTATTTAATTCCGATTCAATTTATGTGTTTCTTCGTCAATAAGAAGGTCAGAGGGATCAGAGGCATACAGTAAACCTGAAGTGAAGCATCGGAATCTATAACTAGTGTCACAGGAATGGTTCAAAACATAGACAGTAAGAAGAGACAGTCTTCTTGTACTTGGGTCGGCATTGTGCCTTTTGTATTTCATTCGGATGCAACTTCTGTGTTTCATCGTCAATAAGAGCGTCAGAGGGATACAGTAAACCTGAAGTGAAGCATCGGAATCTATAACTAGTGTCACAGGAATGGTTCAAAACATAGACAGTAAGAAGAGTCAATCTTCTTGTACTTAAGTCGGCATTGTGCCATAGTATTTAATTAAAATGCAATTTCTGTGTTTCATCGTCAATAAAAAGGTGAAAGGGACGCAGTAAACCTGAAGTGAAGCATCGGAATCTATAACTAGTGTCACAGGAATGATTCAAAAGATAGACAGTAAGAAGAGTCAGTCTTCTTGTACTTAAGTAGGCATTGTGCCTTTTGTATTTAATTCCGATGCAATATCTGTGTTTCTTCGTCATTAAGAAGGTCAGAGGGATACAGTAAACCTGAAGTGAAGCATCGGGATCTATAACTAGTGTCACAGAAATGGTTCAAAACATAGACAGTAAGAAGAGCCAGTCTTCTTGTACATGAGTCGGCTTTGTGCCTTTTGTATTTAATTCCGATGCAATTTCTGTGTTTCATCGTCAATAAGAAGGTCAGAGGGATACAGTAAACCCGAAGTGAAGCATCGGAATCTATCACTAGTGTCACAGTAATGGTTCAAAGCATAGGCAGTAAGAAGAGTCAAATTTCTTGTACTTAAGAAAGCATTGGGCCTTTTGAATATAATTACGATGCAATTTCTGTGTTTCTTCGTCAATGAGATGGTCTGAGAAATACAGTAAACCTGAAGGGAAGCATCGGAATCTATAACTAGTGTCACAGGAATGGTTCAAAACATAGACAGTAAGAAGAGCCAGTCTTCTTGTACTTGAGTCTGCATTGTGCCGTTTGTATATAATTCCGATGCAATTTATGTGTTTCTTCGTCAATAAGAAGGTCAGAGGGATACAGTAAACCTGAAGTGAAGCATCGGAATCTATAACTAGTGTCACAGGAATGGTTCAAAACATAGACAGTAAGAATAGCCAGTCTTTCTTGTACTTGGGTCGGCATTGTGCCTTTTGTATTTAATTCGGATGCAACTTCTGTGTTTCATCGTCAATAAGAGCGGCAGAGGGATACAGTAAACCTGAAGTGAAGCACGGATTCTATAACTAGTGTCACAGGAATGGTTCAAAACATAGACAGTAGGAAGAGTCAGTCTTCTTGTACTTAAGTTGGCATTGTGCCTTTTGTATTTAATTAAGATTTAATTTCTGTTTTTCATCGTCAATAATCAGGTCAGAGGGATACAGTGAACCTGAAGTGAAGCATCGGAATATATAACTAGTGTCACAGGAATGGTTCAAAACATAGACAGTAAGAAGAGTCAATCTTCTTATACTTAAGGCGGCATTGTGAATTTTGTATTTAATTAAGATGCAATTTCTGCGTTTCATCGTCAATAAGAAGGTGAAAGGGATACAGTAAACCTGAAGTGAAGCATCGGAATCTATAACTAGTGTCACAGGAATGGTTCAAAACATAGACAGTAAGAAGAGTCAGTCTATTTGTACTTAAGTGCGCATTGTGCCTTTTGTATTTAATTCCGATGCAGTTTCTGTGTTTCATCGTCAATACGAAGGTCAGAGGGATACAGTAAACCTGAAGTGCAGCATCGGAATCTATAACTAGTGTCACAGAAATGGTTCAAAACATAGACAGTAAGAAGAGACAGTCTTCTTGTAGTTGAGTCGGCATTGTGCCTTTTGCATTTAATTCCGATACAATTTCTGTGTTTCATCGTCAATAAGAAGGTCAGCTGGATACAGTAAACCTGAAGTGAAGCATCGGAATCTATAACTAGTGTCACAGGAATGGTTCAAAACATAGACAGTAAGAAGACTCATTCTTCTTGTACTTAAGTCGGCATTGTGCATTTTGTATTTAATGAAGATGCAATTTCTGTGTTTCATCGACAATAAGAAGGTCAGAGGGATACAGTAAACCTGAAGTGAAGTATCGGAATCTTTATCTAGTGTCACAGGAATGGTTCAAAACATAGACAGTAAGAAGAGTCATTCCTCTTGTACTTAAGTCGGCAGTGTGACTTTTGTATATAATTCCGATGCAATTTCTGTGCTTCATCGTCAATAAGAAGGTCAGCTGGATACAGTAAACCTGAAGTGAAGCATCGGAATCTATAACTAGTGTCACAGGAATGGTTCAGAACATAGACAGTAAGAAGAGCCAGTCTTCTTGTACTTGAGTCGGCATTGTGCCTTTTGTATTTAATTCCGATGAATTTTCTTGCTTTGATCGTCAATAAGAAGGTCAGAGGGGTACAGTAAACCTGAAGTGAAGCAATGGAATCTATTACTAGTGTCACAGGAATGGTTCACAACATAGGCATTAAGAAGGGTCAGTCTTCTTGTACTTGAGTCAGCATTGTGCCTTTTGTATTAATTTCCGATGCAATTTCTGTGTTTCATCGTCAATAAGAAGTTCAGAGGGATACAGTAAACCTGAAGTAAAGCATCGGAATCTATAACTAGTGTCACAGGAATGGTTCAAACATAGATAGTAAGAAGAGTCAGTTTTCTTGTCCTTAAGTCGGCATTGGGCTTTTTGAATATAATTACGATGCAATATATATCTTTCTTCGTCAATAAGAAGGTCTGAGGGAAACAGTAAACCTGAATGGAAGCATCGGAATCTATAACTATTGTCACAGGAATGGTTCAAACATAGACAGTAAGAAAAGTCAGTTTTCTTGTACTTAAGTCGGCATTGGGCTTTTTGAATATAATTACGATGCAATTTCTATGTTTCTTCGTCAATAAGAAGGTCTGAGGGATACAGTAAACCTGAAGGGAAGCATCGGAATCTATAACTAGTGTCACTGAAATGGTTCAAATCATAGACAGTAAGAAGAGCCAGTCTTCTCGTACTAGGGTCGGCATTGTGCCTTTTGTATTTAATTCGGATGCAATTTCAGTATTTCATCGTCAATACGAAGGTCAGAGGGATACAGTAAGCCTGAAGTGAAGCATTGGAATCTATAACTAGTGTCACAGGAATGGTTCAAAACATAGACAGTAAGAAGAGTCAATCTTCTTGTACTTAAATCGGCATTGTGCCTTGTGTATTTGATTAAGATGCAATTTCTGTGTCTCATCGTCAATAAGAAGCTCAGAGGGATACAGCAAACCTGAAGTGAAGCACCGGATTCTATAACTAGTGTCACAGGAATGGTTCAAAACATAGTCAGTAAGAAGAGTCAGTTATCTTGTACTTAAGACGGCATTGTGCCTTTTGTATTTAATTCCGATGCAATTTCTGTGTTTCATCGTCACTAAGAAGGTCGGAGGGATACAGTAAACCTGAAGAGAAGCATCGGAAACTATAACTAGTGTCACAGGAATGGTTCAAAACATAGACAGTAAGAAGAGACAGTCTTCTTGTACTTGGTACGGCATTGTGCCTTTTGTATTTCATTTGGATGCAACTTCTGTGTTTCATCGTCAATAAGAGCGTCAGAGGGATACAGTAAACCTGAAGTGAAGCATCGGAATCTATAACTAGTGTCACAGGATTGGTTCAAAACATAGACGGTAAGAAGAGTCAGTCTTCTTGTGCTTAAGTCGGCATTGTGCCTTTTGTATTTAATTCCAATGCAATTTACGTGTTTCACCGTCAATAAGTAGGTCAGAGGGATGCAGTAAACCTGAAGTGAAGCATCAGAATCTGTAACTAGTGTCACAGGAATGGTTCAAACCATAGACAGTAAGATGAGTTAGTGTTCTTGTACTGAAGTCGGCATTGTGCCTTTTGTACTTAATTAAGATGCAATTTCTGTGTTTCATCTACAATAAGAAGGTCAGAGGGATACAGTAAACGTGAAGTGAAGCATAGCAATCTTTAACTAGTGTCACAGGAGTGGTTCAAAACATAGACAGTAAGAAGAGTCAGTCTTCTTGTACTTAAGTCGGCATTGTGCCTTTTGTATATAATTCAGATGCAATTTCTGTGCTTCATTGTCAATAAGAAGGTCAGCTGGATACAGTAAACCTGATGTGAAGCATCGGAATCTATAACTAGTGTCACAGGAATGGTTCAAAACATAGACAGTAAGAAGACTCACTCTTCTTGTACTTAAGTCGGCATTGTGCATTTTGTATTTAATTCCGATGCAATTTACGTGTTTTATCGTCAATAAGAAGGTCAGAGGGATACAGTGAACCTGAAGTGAAGCATCGGAATCTATAACTAGTGTCACAGGAATGGTTCAAAGCATAGACAGTAAGAAGAGTCAGTTTTCTTGTACTTAAGTCGGCATTGGGCTTTTTGAATATAAATACGATGCAATTTCTGAGTTTCTTCGTCAATAAGAAGGTCTGAGGGATACAGTAAACCTGAAGGGATGCATCAGAATCTATAACTAGTGTCACTGAAATGGTTCAAATCATAGACAGTAAGAAGCGCCAGTCTTCTTTTCTTGTGTCGGCATTGTGCCTTTTTATTTAATTCCGATTCAATTTATGTGTTTCTTCGTCAATAAGAAGGTCAGAGGGATCAGAGGCATACAGTAAACCTGAAGTGAAGCATCGGAATCTATAACTAGTGTCACAGGAATGGTTCAAAACATAGACAGTAAGAAGAGACAGTCTTCTTGTACTTGGGTCGGCATTGTGCCTTTTGTATTTCATTCGGATGCAACTTCTGTGTTTCATCGTCAATAAGAGCGTCAGAGGGATACAGTAAACCTGAAGTGAAGCATCGGAATCTATAACTAGTGTCACAGGAATGGTTCAAAACATAGACAGTAAGAAGAGTCAATCTTCTTGTACTTAAGTCGGCATTGTGCCATAGTATTTAATTAAAATGCAATTTCTGTGTTTCATCGTCAATAAAAAGGTGAAAGGGACGCAGTAAACCTGAAGTGAAGCATCGGAATCTATAACTAGTGTCACAGGAATGATTCAAAAGATAGACAGTAAGAAGAGTCAGTCTTCTTGTACTTAAGTAGGCATTGTGCCTTTTGTATTTAATTCCGATGCAATATCTGTGTTTCTTCGTCATTAAGAAGGTCAGAGGGATACAGTAAACCTGAAGTGAAGCATCGGGATCTATAACTAGTGTCACAGAAATGGTTCAAAACATAGACAGTAAGAAGAGCCAGTCTTCTTGTACATGAGTCGGCTTTGTGCCTTTTGTATTTAATTCCGATGCAATTTCTGTGTTTCATCGTCAATAAGAAGGTCAGAGGGATACAGTAAACCCGAAGTGAAGCATCGGAATCTATCACTAGTGTCACAGTAATGGTTCAAAGCATAGGCAGTAAGAAGAGTCAAATTTCTTGTACTTAAGAAAGCATTGGGCCTTTTGAATATAATTACGATGCAATTTCTGTGTTTCTTCGTCAATGAGATGGTCTGAGAAATACAGTAAACCTGAAGGGAAGCATCGGAATCTATAACTAGTGACACAGAAATGGTTCAAAACATAGACAGTAAGAAGAGCCAGTCTTCTTGTACTTGAGTCTGCATTGTGCCGTTTGTATATAATTCCGATGCAATTTATGTGTTTCTTCGTCAATAAGAAGGTCAGAGGGATACAGTAAACCTGAAGTGAAGCATCGGAATCTATAACTAGTGTCACAGGAATGGTTCAAAACATAGACAGTAAGAATAGCCAGTCTTTCTTGTACTTGGGTCGGCATTGTGCCTTTTGTATTTAATTCGGATGCAACTTCTGTGTTTCATCGTCAATAAGAGCGGCAGAGGGATACAGTAAACCTGAAGTGAAGCACGGAATCTATAACTAGTGTCACAGGAATGGTTCAAAACATAGACAGTAGGAAGAGTCAGTCTTCTTGTACTTAAGTTGGCATTGTGCCTTTTGTATTTAATTAAGATTTAATTTCTGTTTTTCATCGTCAATAATCAGGTCAGAGGGATACAGTGAACCTGAAGTGAAGCATCGGAATATATAACTAGTGTCACAGGAATGGTTCAAAACATAGACAGTAAGAAGAGTCAATCTTCTTATACTTAAGGCGGCATTGTGAATTTTGTATTTAATTAAGATGCAATTTCTGCGTTTCATCGTCAATAAGAAGGTGAAAGGGATACAGTAAACCTGAAGTGAAGCATCGGAATCTATAACTAGTGTCACAGGAATGGTTCAAAACATAGACAGTAAGAAGAGTCAGTCTATTTGTACTTAAGTGCGCATTGTGCCTTTTGTATTTAATTCCGATGCAGTTTCTGTGTTTCATCGTCAATACGAAGGTCAGAGGGATACAGTAAACCTGAAGTGCAGCATCGGAATCTATAACTAGTGTCACAGAAATGGTTCAAAACATAGACAGTAAGAAGAGACAGTCTTCTTGTAGTTGAGTCGGCATTGTGCCTTTTGCATTTAATTCCGATACAATTTCTGTGTTTCATCGTCAATAAGAAGGTCAGCTGGATACAGTAAACCTGAAGTGAAGCATCGGAATCTATAACTAGTGTCACAGGAATGGTTCAAAACATAGACAGTAAGAAGACTCATTCTTCTTGTACTTAAGTCGGCATTGTGCATTTTGTATTTAATGAAGATGCAATTTCTGTGTTTCATCGACAATAAGAAGGTCAGAGGGATACAGTAAACCTGAAGTGAAGTATCGGAATCTTTATCTAGTGTCACAGGAATGGTTCAAAACATAGACAGTAAGAAGAGTCATTCCTCTTGTACTTAAGTCGGCAGTGTGACTTTTGTATATAATTCCGATGCAATTTCTGTGCTTCATCGTCAATAAGAAGGTCAGCTGGATACAGTAAACCTGAAGTGAAGCATCGGAATCTATAACTAGTGTCACAGGAATGGTTCAGAACATAGACAGTAAGAAGAGCCAGTCTTCTTGTACTTGAGTCGGCATTGTGCCTTTTGTATTTAATTCCGATGAATTTTCTTGCTTTGATCGTCAATAAGAAGGTCAGAGGGGTACAGTAAACCTGAAGTGAAGCAATGGAATCTATTACTAGTGTCACAGGAATGGTTCACAACATAGGCATTAAGAAGGGTCAGTCTTCTTGTACTTGAGTCAGCATTGTGCCTTTTGTATTAATTTCCGATGCAATTTCTGTGTTTCATCGTCAATAAGAAGTTCAGAGGGATACAGTAAACCTGAAGTAAAGCATCGGAATCTATAACTAGTGTCACAGGAATTGTTCAAACATAGATAGTAAGAAGAGTCAGTTTTCTTGTCCTTAAGTCGGCATTGGGCTTTTTGAATATAATTACGATGCAATATATATGTTTCTTCGTCAATAAGAAGGTCTGAGGGAAACAGTAAACCTGAATGGAAGCATCGGAATCTATAACTAGTGTCACAGGAATGGTTCAAACATAGACAGTAAGAAAAGTCAGTTTTCTTGTACTTAAGTCGGCATTGGGCTTTTTGAATATAATTACGATGCAATTTCTATGTTTCTTCGTCAATAAGAAGGTCTGAGGGATACAGTAAACCTGAAGGGAAGCATCGGAATCTATAACTAGTGTCACTGAAATGGTTCAAATCATAGACAGTAAGAAGAGCCAGTCTTCTCGTACTAGGGTCGGCATTGTGCCTTTTGTATTTAATTCGGATGCAATTTCAGTATTTCATCGTCAATACGAAGGTCAGAGGGATACAGTAAGCCTGAAGTGAAGCATTGGAATCTATAACTAGTGTCACAGGAATGGTTCAAAACATAGACAGTAAGAAGAGTCAATCTTCTTGTACTTAAATCGGCATTGTGCCTTGTGTATTTGATTAAGATGCAATTTCTGTGTCTCATCGTCAATAAGAAGCTCAGAGGGATACAGTAAACCTGAAGTGAAGCACCGGATTCTATAACTAGTGTCACAGGAATGGTTCAAAACATAGTCAGTAAGAAGAGTCAGTTATCTTGTACTTAAGACGGCATTGTGCCTTTTGTATTTAATTCCGATGCAATTTCTGTGTTTCATCGTCACTAAGAAGGTCGGAGGGATACAGTAAACCTGAAGTGAAGCATCGGAATCTATAACTAGTGTCATAGGAATGAATGGAACATAAACAGTAAGAAGAGTCAGTTTTCTTGTACTTAGGTCGGCATTGTGCCTTTTGTATTTAATTCCGATACAATTTCTGTGTTTCATCGTCAATAAGAAGGTCAGAGGGATACAGTAAACCTGAAGTGAAGCATCAGAATTTATAACTAGTGTCACAGGATTGGTTCAAAACATAGACGGTAAGAAGAGTCAGTCTTCTTGTGCTTAAGTCGGCAGTGTGCCTTTTGTATTTAATTCCGATACAATTTACGTGTTTCATCGTCAATAAGTAGGTCAGAGGGATACAGTAATCCTGAAGTGAAGCATCAGAATCTGCAACTAGTGTCACAGGAATGGTTCAAACCATAGACAGTAAGATGAGTTAGTGTTCTTGTACTGAAGTCGTCATTGTGCCTTTTGTACTTAATTAAGATGCAATTTCTTTGTTCCATCGACAATAAGAAGGTCAGAGGGATACAGTAAACGTGAAGTGAAGCATAGGAATCTATAACTAGTGTCACAGGAGTGGTTCAAAACATAGACAGTAAGAAGAGTCAGTCTTCTTGTACTTAAGTCGGCATTGTGACTTTTGTATATAATTCCGATGCAATTTCTGTGCTTCATCGTCAATAAGAAGGTCAGCTGGATACAGTAAACCTGAAGTGAAGCATCGGAATCTATAACTAGTGTCACAGGAATAGTTCAAAACATAGACAGTAAGAAGACTTATTCTTCTTGTACTTAAGTCGGCATTGTGCATTTTGTATTTAATTCCGATGCAATTTACGTGTTTCATCGTCAATAAGAAGGTCAGAGGGATACAGTAAACCTGTAGTGAAGCATCGGAATCTATAACTAGTGTCACAGGAATGGTTCAAAACATAGACAGTAAGAAGAGTCAGTTTTCTTGTACTTAAATCGGGATTGGGCTTTTTGAATATAATTACGATGCAATTTCTGAGTTTCTTCGTCGACAAGAAGGTCTGAGGGATACAGTAAACCTGAAGGGAAGCATCAGAATCTATAACTAGTGTCACTGAAATGGTTCAAATCATAGACAGTAAGAAGAGCCAGTCTTCTTGTACTTGTGCCGGCATTGTGACTTTTTATTTAATTCCGATTCAATTTATGTGTTTCTTCGTCAATAAAAAGGTCAGAGGGATCAGAGGGATACAGTAAACCTGAAGTGAAGCATCGGAATCTATAACTAGTGTCACAGGAATGATTCAAAACATAGACAGTAAGAAGAGACAGTCTTCTTGTACTTGGGTCGGCATTGTGCCTTTTGTATTTCATTCGGATGCAACTTCTGTGTTTCATCGTCAATAAGAGCGTCAGAGGGATACAGTAAACCTGAAGTGAAGCATCGGAATCTATAACTAGTCTCACAGGAATGGTTCAAAACATAGACAGTAAGAAGAGTCAATCTTCTTGTACTTAAGTCGGCATTGTGCCTTAGTATTTAATTAAAATGCAATTTCTGTGTTTCATCGTCAATAAAAAGGTGAAAGGGATGCAGTAAACCTGAAGTGAAGCATCGGAATCTATAACTAGTGTCACAGGAATGATTCAAAACACAGACAGTAAAAAGAGTCAGTCTTCTTGTACTTAAAGCGGCATTGAGCCTTTTGTATATAATTCCGATGCAATTTCTGTGGATCATCGTCAATAAGAAGCTCAGAGGGATACAGTAAACCTGATGTGAAGCACCGGAATCTATAAACAGTGTCACAGGATTGGTTCAAATCATAGTCAGTAAGAAGAGTCATTTATCTTGTACTTAAGTCGGCATTGTGCCTTTTGTATTTAATTCCGATGCAATTTCTGTGTTTCATCGTCACTAAGAAAGTCAGAGGGATACAGTAAACCTGAAGTGAGGCATCGGAATCTATAACTAGTGTCACAGGAATGGTTCAAACATAGACAGTAAGAGGAGTCAGTCTTTTTGTACTTAAGTCGGCATTGTGCCTTTTGTATTTAATTCCGATGCAATTTCTGTGTTTCATCGTTAATAAGAAGGTCAGAGGGATACAGTAAACCTGAAGTGAAGCATCGGAATCTGTAGCTAGTGTCACAGGAATGGTTCAAATTATAGACAGTGAGAAGGTTCAGTCTTCTTGTACTTAAGTCGGCATTGTGCCTTTTGTATTTAATTCCGATGCAATATCTGTGTTTCTTCGTCATTAAGAAGGTCAGAGGGATACAGTAAACCTGAAGTGAAGCATCGGAATCTATAACTAGTGTCACAGAAATGGTTCAAAACATAGACAGTAGGAAGAGTCAGTCTTCTTGTACTGAAGTTGGCATTGTGCCTTTTGTATTTAATTAAGATTTAATTTCTGTTTTTCATCGTCAATTATAAGGTCAGAGGGATACAGTGAACCTGAAGTGAAGCATCGGAATATATAACTAGTGTCACAGGAATGGTTCAAACATAGACAGTAAGAAGAGTCAATCTTCTTGTACTTAAGGCGGCATTGTGAATTTTGTATTTAATTAAGATGCAATTTCTGCGTTTCATCGTCAATAAGAAGGTGTAAGGGATACAGTAAACCTGAAGTGAAGCATCGGAATCTATAACTAGTGCCACAGGAATGGTTCAAAACATAGACAGTAAGAAGAGTCAGTCTATTTGTACTTAAGTGCGCATTGTGCCTTTTGTATTTAATTCCGATGCAGTTTCTGTGTTTCATCGTCAATACGAAGGTCAGAGGGATACAGTAAACTTGAAGTGCAGCATCGGAATCTATAACTAGTGTCACAGAAATGGTTCAAAACATAGACAGTAAGAAGAGACAGTCTTCTTGTACATTAGTCGGCATTGTGCCTTTTGTATTTAATTCCGATGCAATTTCTGTGTTTCATCGTCAATATAAAGGTCAGAGGGATACAGTAAACCTGAAGTGAAGCATCGGAATCTATAACTAGTGTCACAGTAATGGTTCAAAGCATAGGCAGTAAGAAGAGTCAAATTTCTTGTACTTAAGAAAGCATTGGGCCTTTTGAATATAATTACGATGCAATTTCTGTGTTTCTTCGTCAATGAGATGGTCTGAGGGATACAGTAAACCTGAAGGGAAGCATCGGAATCTATAACTAGTGACACAGAAATGGTTCAAAACATAGACAGTAAGAAGAGCCAGTCTTCTTGTACTTGAGTCTGCATTGTGCCTTTTGTATATAATTCCGATGCAATTTATGTGTTTCTTCGTCAATAAGAAGGTTAGAGGGATACAGTAAATGCTGAAGTGAAGCATCGGAATCTATAACTAGTGTCACAGGAATGGTTCAAAACATAGACAGTAAGAAGAGCCAGTCTTCTTGTACTTGGGTCGGCATTGTGCCTTTTGAATTTAATTCGGATGCAACTTCTGTGTTTCATCGTCAATAAGAGCGGCAGAGGGATACAGTAAACCTGAAGTGGAGCACGGAATCCATAACTAGTGTCACAGGAATGGTTCAAAACATAGACAGTAAGAAGAGTCAATCTTCTTGTACTTAAGGCGGCATTGTGAATTTTGTATTTAATTAAGATGCAATTTCTGCGTTTCATCGTCAATAAGAAGGTGAAAGGGATACAGTAAACCTGAAGTGAAGCATCGGAATCTATAACTAGTGTCACAGGAATGGTTCAAAACATAGACAGTAAGAAGAGTCAGTCTATTTGTACTTAAGTGTGCATTGTGCCTTTTGTATTTAATTCCGATGAATTTTCTTGCTTTGATCGTCAATAAGAAGGTCAGAGGGGTACAGTAAACCTGAAGTGAAGCAATGGAATCTATTACTAGTGTCACAGGAATGGTTCAAAACATAGGCATTAAGAAGGGTCAGTCTTCTTGTACTTGAGTCGGCATTGTGCCTTTTGTATTAAATTCCGATGCAATTTCTGTGTTTCATCGTCAATAAGAAGTTCAGAGGGATACAGTAAACCTGAAGTAAAGCATCGGAATCTATAACTAGTGTCACAGGAATGGTTCAAAACATAGATAGTAAGAAGAGTCAGTTTTCTTGTCCTTAAGTCGGCATTGGGCTTTTTGAATATAATTACGATGCAATATATATGTTTCTTAGTCAATAAGAAGGTCTGAGGGAAACAGTAAACCTGAATGGAAGCATCGGAATCTATAACTTGTGTCACAGGAATGGTTCAAACATAGACAGTAAGAAAAGTCAGTTTTCTTGTACTTAAGTCGGCATTGGGCTTTTTAAATATAATTACGATGCAATTTCTATGTTTCTTCGTCAATAAGAATGTCTGAGGGATACAGTAAACCTGAAGGGAAGCATCGGAATCTATAACTAGTGTCACTGAAATGGTTCAAATCATAGACAGTAAGAAGAGACAGTCTTCTCGTACTTGGGTCGGCATTGTGAATTTGCAATTTCAGTATTTCATCGTCAATACGAAGGTCAGAGGGATACAGTAAGCCTGAAGTGAAGCATTGGAATCTATAACTAGTGTCACAGGAATGGTTCAAACATAGACAGTAAGAAGAGTCAATCTTCTTGTACTTAAATCGGCATTGTGCCTTGTGTATTTGATTAAGATGCAATTTCTGTGTTTCATCGTCAATAAGAACCTCAGAGGGATACAGTAAACCTGAAGTGAAGCACCGGAATCTATAACCAGTGTCACAGGAATGGTTCAAAACATAGTCAGTAAGAAGAGTCAGTTATCTTGTACTTAAGTCGGCATTGTGCCTTTTGTATTTAATTCCGATGCAATTTCTGTGTTTCATCGTCACTAAGAAGGTCGGAGGGATACAGTAAACCTGAAGTGAAGCATCGGAATCTATAACTAGTGTCATAGGAATGAATGGAACATAAACAGTAAGAAGAGTCAGTTTTCTTGTACTTAGGTCGGCATTGTGCCTTTTGTATTTAATTCCGATACAATTTCTGTGTTTCATCGTCAATAAGAAGGTCAGAGGGATACAGTAAACCTGAAGTGAAGCATCGGAATTTATAACTAGTGTCACAGGAATGGTTCAAACCATAGACAGTAAGATGAGTTAGTGTTCTTGTACTGAAGTCGGCATTGTGCCTTTTGTACTTAATTAAGATGCAATTTCTGTGTTTCATCGACAATAAGAAGGTCAGAGGGATACAGTAAACGTGAAGTGAAGCATAGGAATCTTTAACTAGTGTCACAGGAGTGGTTCAAAACATAGACAGTAAGAAGAGTCTGTCTTCTTGTACTTAAGTCGGCATTGTGCCTTTTGTATATAATTCCGATGCAATTTCTGTGCTTCATCGTCAATAAGAAGGTCAGCTGGATACAGTAAACCTGAAGTGAAGCATCGGAATCTATAACTAGTGTCACAGGAATGGTTCAAAACATAGACAGTAAGAAGACTCATTCTTCTGGTACTTAAGTCGGCATTGTGCATTTTGTATTTAATTCCGATGCAATTTACGTGTTTCATCGTCAATAAGAAGGTCAGAGGGATACAGTAAACCTGAAGTGAAGCATCGGAATCTATAACTAGTGTCACAGGAATGGTTCAAAACATAGACAGTAAGAAGAGTCAGTTTTCGTGTACTTAAGTCGGCATTGGGCTTTTTGAATTTAATTCCGATGCAATATCTGTGTTTCTTCGTCATTAAAAAGGTCAGAGGGATACAGTAAACCTGAAGTGAAGCATCGGGATCTATAACTAGTGTCACAGAAATGGTTCAAAACATAGACAGTAAGAAGAGCCAGTCTTCTTGTACATGAGTCGGCATTGTGCCTTTTGTATTTAATTCCGATGCAATTTCTGTGTTTCATCGTCAATAAGAAGGTCAGAGGGATACAGTAAACCTGAAGTGAAGCATCGGAATCTATAACTAGTGTCACAGTAATGGTTCAAAGCATAGGCAGTAAGAAGAGTCAAATTTCTTGTACTTAAGAAAGCATTGGGCCTTTTGAATATAATTACGATGCAATTTCTGTGTTTCTTCGTCAATGAGATGGTCTGAGGGATACAGTAAACCTGAAGGGAAGCATCGGAATCTATAACTAGTGACACAGAAATGGTTCAAAACATAGACAGTAAGAAGAGCCAGTCTTCTTGTACTTGAGTCTGCATTGTGCCTTTTGTATATAATTCCGATGCAATTTATGTGTTTCTTCGTCAATAAGAAGGTTAGAGGGATACAGTAAAGCTGAAGTGAAGCATCGGAATCTATAACTAGTGTCACAGGAATGGTTCAAAACATAGACAGTAAGAAGAGCCAGTCTTCTTGTACTTGGGTCGGCATTGTGCCTTTTGAATTTAATTCGGATGCAACTTCTGTGTTTCATCGTCAATAAGAGCGGCAGAGGGATACAGTAAACCTGAAGTGGAGCACGGAATCCATAACTAGTGTCACAGGAATGGTTCAAAACATAGACAGTAAGAAGAGTCAATCTTCTTGTACTTAAGGCGGCATTGTGAATTTTGTATTTAATTAAGATGCAATTTCTGCGTTTCATCGTCAATAAGAAGGTGAAAGGGATACAGTAAACCTGAAGTGAAGCATCGGAATCTATAACTAGTGTCACAGGAATGGTTCAAAACATAGACAGTAAGAAGAGTCAGTCTATTTGTACTTAAGTGTGCATTGTGCCTTTTGTATTTAATTCCGATGCAGTTTCTGTGTTTCATCGTCAATACGAAGGTCAGAGGGATACAGTAAACCTGAAGTGCAGCATCGGAATCTATAACTAGTGTCACAGAAATGGTTCTAAACATAGACAGTAAGAAGAGACAGTCTTCTTGTACTTGAGTCGGCATTGTGCCTTTTGCATTTAATTCCGATACAATTTCTGTGTTTCATCGTCAATAAGAAGGTCAGCTGGATACAGTAAACCTGAAGTGAAGCATCGGAATCTATAACTAGTGTCACAGGAATGGTTCAAAACATAGACAGTAAGAAGACTTATTCTTCTTGTACTTAAGTCGGCATTGTGCATTTTGTATTTAATGAAGATGCAATTTCTGTGTTTCATCGACAATAAGAAGGTCAGAGGGATACAGTAAATCTGAAGTGAAATATCGGAATCTATATCTAGTGTCACAGGAATGGTTCAAAACATAGACAGTAAGAAGAGTCATTCCTCTTGTACTTAAGTCGGCAGTGTGACTTTTGTATATAATTCCGATGCAATTTCTGTGCTTCATCGTCAATAAGAAGGTCAGCTGGATACAGTAAACCTGACGTGAAGCATCGGAATCTATAACAAGTGTCACAGGAATGGTTCAAAACATAGACAGTAAGAAGAGCCAGTCTTCTTGTACTTGAGTCGGCATTGTGCCTTTTGTATTTAATTCCGATGAATTTTCTTGCTTTGATCGTCAATAAGAAGGTCAGAGGGGTACAGTGAACCTGAAGTGAAGCAATGGAATCTATTACTAGTGTCACAGGAATGGTTCAAAACATAGGCATTAAGAAGGGTCAGTCTTCTTGTACTTGAGTCGGCATTGTGCCTTTTGTATTAAATTCCGATGCAATTTCTGTGTTTCATCGTCAATAAGAAGTTCAGAGGGATACAGTAAACCTGAAGTAAAGCATCGGAATCTATAACTAGTGTCACAGGAATGGTTCAAAACATAGATAGTAAGAAGAGTCAGTTTTCTTGTACTTAAGTCGGCATTGGGCTTTTTGAATATAATTACGATGCAATATATATGTTTCTTAGTCAATAAGAAAGTCTGAGGGAAACAGTAAACCTGAATGGAAGCATCGGAATCTATAACTAGTGTCACAGGAATGGTTCAAACATAGACAGTAAGAAAAGTCAGTTTTCTTGTACTTAAGTCGGCATTGGGCTTTTTAAATATAATAACGATGCAATTTCTATGTTTCTTCGTCAATAAGAATGTCTGAGGGATACAGTAAACCTGAAGGGAAGCATCGGAATCTATAACTAGTGTCACTGAAATGGTTCAAATCATAGACAGTAAGAAGAGACAGTCCTCTCGTACTTGGGTCGGCATTGTGAATTTTGTATTTAATTCGGATGCAATTTCAGTATTTCATCGTCAATACGAAGGTCAGAGGGATACAGTAAGCCTGAAGTGAAGCATTGTAATCTATAACTAGTGTCACAGGAATGGTTCAAACATAGACAGTAAGAAGAGTCAATCTTCTTGTACTTAAATCGGCATTGTGCCTTGTGTATTTGATTAAGATGCAATTTCTGTGTTTCATCGTCAATAAGAACCTCAGAGGGATACAGTAAACCTGAAGTGAAGCACCGGAATCTATAACCAGTGTCACAGGAATGGTTCAAAACATAGTCAGTAAGAAGAGTCAGTTATCTTGTACTTAAGTCGGCATTGTGCCTTTTGTATCTAATTCCGATGCAATTTCTGTGTTTCATCGTCACTAAGAAGGTCGGAGGGATACAGTAAACCTGAAGTGAAGCATCGGAATCTATAACTAGTGTCATAGGAATGAATGGAAAATAAACAGTAAGAAGAGTCAGTTTTCTTGTACTTAGGTCGGCATTGTGCCTTTTGTATTTAATTCCGATACAATTTCTGTGTTTCATCGTCAATAAGAAGGTCAGAGGGATACAGTAAACCTGAAGTGAAGCATCGGAATTTATAACTAGTGTCACAGGATTGGTTCAAAACATAGACGGTAAGAAGAGTCAGTCTTCTTGTGCTTAAGTCGGCAGTGTGCCTTTTGTATTTAATTCCGATACAATTTACGTGTTTCATCGTCAATAAGTAGGTCAGAGGGATACAGTAAACCTGAAGTGAAGCATCAGAATCTGCAACTAGTGTCACAGGAATGGTTCAAACCATAGACAGTAAGATGAGTTAGTGTTCTTGTACTGAAGTCGGCATTGTGCCTTTTGTACTCAATTAAGATGCAATTTCTGTGTTTCATCGACAATAAGAAGGTCAGAGGGATACAGTAAACGTGAAGTGAAGCATAGGAATCTTTAACTAGTGTCACAGGAGTGGTTCAAAACATAGACAGTAAGAAGAGTCTGTCTTCTTGTACTTAAGTCGGCATTGTGCCTTTTGTATATAATTCCGATGCAATTTCTGTGCTTCATCGTCAATAAGAAGGTCAGCTGGATACAGTAAACCTGAAGTGAAGCATCGGAATCTATAACTAGTGTCACAGGAATGGTTCAAAACATAGACAGTAAGAAGACTCATTCTTCTGGTACTTAAGTCGGCATTGTGCATTTTGTATTTAATTCCGATGCAATTTACGTGTTTCATCGTCAATAAGAAGGTCAGAGGGATACAGTAAACCTGAAGTGAAGCATCGGAATCTATAACTAGTGTCATAGGAATGGTTCAAAACATAGACAGTAAGAAGAGTCAGTTTTCGTGTACTTAAGTCGGCATTGGGCTTTTTGAATATAATTACGATGCAATTTCTGAGTTTCTTCGTCAACAAGAAGGTCTGAGGGATACAGTAAACCTGAAGGGAAGCATCAGAATCTATAACTAGTGTCACTGAAATGGTTCAAATCATAGACAGTAAGAAGAGCCAGTCTTCTTGTACTTGTGTCGGCATTGTGCCTTTTTATTTAATTCCGATTCAATTTATGTGTTTCTTCGTCAATAAGAAGGTCAGAGGGATCAGAGGGATACAGGAAACATGAAGTGAAGCATCGGAATCTATAACTAGTGTCACAGGAATGATTCAAAACATAGACAGTAAGAAGAGACAGTCTTCTTGTACTTGGGTCGGCATTGTGCCTTTTGTATTTCATTCGGATGCAACTTCTGTGTTTCATCGTCAATAAGAGCGTCAGAGGGATACAGTAACCCTGAAGTGAAGCATCGGAATCTATAACTAGTGTCACAGGAATGGTTCAAAACATAGACAGTAAGAAGAGTCAATCTTCTTGTACTTAAGTCGGCATTGTGCCTTAGTATTTAATTAAAATGCAATTTCTGTGTTTCATCGTCAATAAAAAGGTGAAAGGGATGCAGTAAACCTGAAGTGAAGCATCGGAATCTATAACTAGTGTCACAGGAATGGTTCAAAACATAGTCAGTAAGAAGAGTCAGTTATCTTGTACTTAAGTCGGCATTGTGCCTATTGTATTTAATTCCGATTCAATTTCTGTGTTTCATCGTCACTAAGAAGGTCAGAGGGATACAGTAAACCTGAAGTGAGGCATCGGAATCTATAACTAGTGTCACAGAAATGGTTCAAAACATAGACAGTAAGAAGAGCCAGTCTTCTTGTACATGAGTCGGCATTGTGCCTTTTGTATTTAATTCCGATGCAATTTCTGTGTTTCATCGTCAATAAGATGGTCAGAGGGATAAAGTAAACCTGAAGTGACGCATCGGAATCTATAACTAGTGTCACAGTAATGGTTCAAAGCATAGGCAGTAAGAAGAGCCAAATTTCTTGTACTTAAGTCGGCATTGGGCCTTTGAATATAATTACGATGCAATTTCTGTGTTTCTTCGTCTATGAGATGGTCTGAGGGATACAGTAAACCTGAAGAGAAGCATCGGTATCTATAACTAGTGACACAGAAATGGTTCAAAACATAGACAGTAAGAAGAGCCAGTCTTCTTGTACTTGAGTCTGCATTGTGCCTTTTGTATATAATTCCGATGCAATTTATGTGTTTCTTCGTCAATAAGAAGGTCAGAGGGATACAGTAAGCCTGAAGTGAAGCATCGGAATCTATAACTAGTGTCACAGGAATGGTTCAAACATAGACAGTAAGAAGAGCCAGTCTTCTTGTACTTGGGTCGGCATTGTGCCTTTTGTATTTAATTCGGATGCAACTTCTGTGTTTCACCGTCAATAAGAGCGGCAGAGGGATACAGTAAACCTGAAGTGAAGCACGGAATCTATAACTAGTGTCACAGGAATGGTTCAAAACATAGACAGTAGGAAGAGTCAGTCTTCTTGTACTTAAGTTGGCAGTGTGCCTTTTGTATTTAATTAAGATTTAATTTCTGTTTTTCATCGTCAATAATAAGGTCAGAGGGATACAGTGAACCTGAAGTGAAGCATCGGAATATATAACTAGTGTCACAGGAATGGTTCAAAACATAGACAGTAAGAAGAGGCAATCTTCTTGTACTTAAGGCGGCATTGTGAATTTTGTATTTAATTAAGATGCAATTACTGTGTTTCATCGTCAATAAGAAGGTGAAAAGGATACAGTAAACCTGAAGTGAAGCATCGGAATCTATAACTTGTGTCACAGGAATGGTTCAAAACATAGACAGTAAGAAGAGTCAGTCTATTTGTACTTAAGTGCGCATTGTGCCTTTTGTATTTAATTCCGATGCAGTTTCTGTGTTTCATCGTCAATACGAAGGTCAGAGGGATACTGTAAACCTGAAGTGAAGCATCGGAATCTCTAACTAGTGTCACAGAAATGGTTCAAAACATAGACAGTAAGAAGAGTCATTCTTCTTGTACTTAAGTCGGCAGTGTGCCTTTTGTATATAATTCCGATGCAATTTCTGTGCTTCATCGTCAATAAGAAGGTCAGCTGGATACAGTAAACCTGAAGTGAAGCATCGGAATCTATAACTAGTGTCACAGGAATGGTTCAAAACATAGACAGTAAGAAGAGCCAGTCTTCTTGTACTTGAGTCGGCATTGTGCTTTTTGTATTTAATTCCGATGAATTCTCTTGCTTTGATCGTCAATAAGAAGGTCAGAGGGGTACAGTAAACCTGAAGTGATCAATGGAATCTATTACTAGTGTCACAGGAATGGTTCAAAACATAGGCATTAAGAAGGGTCAGTCTTCTTGTACTTGAGTCGGCATTCCGCCTTTTGTATTTAATTCCGATGCAATTTCTGTGTTTCATCGTCAATAAGAAGTTCAGAGGGATACAGTAAACCTGAAGTGAAGCATCGGAATCTATAACTAGTGTCACAGAAATGGTTCAAAACATAGACAGTAAGAAGAGCCAGTCTTCTTGTACATGAGTCGGCATTGTGCCTTTTGTAATTAATTCCGATGCAATTACTGTGTTTCATCGTCAATAAGAAGGTGAAAGGGATACAGTAAACCTGAAGTGAAGCATCGGAATCTATAACTAGTGTCACAGGAATGGTTCAAACATAGACAGTAAGAAGAGTCAGTCTATTTGTACTTAAGTGCGCATTGTGCCTTTTGTATTTAATTCCGATGCAGTTTCTGTGTTTCATCGTCAATACGAAGGTCAGAGGGATACAGTAAACCTGAAGTGAAGCATCGGAATCTATAACTAGTGTCACAGAAATGGTTCAAAACATAGACAGTAAGAAGAGTCAATCTTCTTGTACTTAAGTCGGCATTGTGCCTTAGTATTTAATTAAAATGCAATTTCTGTGTTTCATCGTCAATAAAAAGGTGAAAGGGATGCAATAAACCTGAAGTGAAGCATCGGAATCTATAACTAGTGTCACAGGAATGATTCAAAACATAGACAGTAAGAAGAGTCAGTCTTCTTGTACTTAAAGCGGCATTGAGCCTTTTGTATATAATTCCGATGCAATTTCTGTGGATCATCGTCAATAAGAAGCTCAGAGGGATACAGTAAACCTGATGTGAAGCACCGGAATCTATAAACAGTGTCACAGGATTGGTTCAATTCATAGTCAGTAAGAAGAGTCAGTTATCTTGTACTTAAGTCGGCATTGTGCCTTTTGTATTAAATTCCGATGCAATTTCTGTGTTTCATCGTCACTAAGAAGGACAGAGGGATACAGTAAACCTGAAGTGAGGCATCGGAATCTATAACTAGTGTCACAGGAATGGTTCAAACATAGACAGTAAGAGGAGTCAGTCTTTTTGTACTTAAGTCGGCATTGTGCCTTTTGTATTTAATTCCGATGCAATTTCTGTGTTTCATCGTTAATAAGAAGGTCAGAGGGATACAGTAAACCTGAAGTGAAGCATCGGAATCTGTAGGTAGTGTCACAGGAATGGTTCAAATTATAGACAGTGAGAAGGTTCAGTCTTCTTGTACTTAAGTCGGCATTGTGCCTTTTGTATTTAATTCCGATGCAATATCTGTGTTTCTTCGTCAATGAGATGGTCTGAGGGATACAGTAAACCTGAAGGGAAGCATCGGAATCTATAACTAGTGTCACAGAAATGGTTCAAAACATAGACAGTAAGAAGAGCCAGTCTTCTTGTACTTGGGTCGGCATTGTGCCTTTTGTATTTAATTCGGATGCAACTTCTGTGTTTCATCGTCAATAAGAGCGGCAGAGGGATACAGTAAACCTGAAGTGAAGCACGGAATCTATAACTAGTGTCACAGGAATGGTTCAAAACATAGACAGTAGGAAGAGTCAGTCTTCTTGTACTGAAGTTGGCATTGTGCCTTTTGTATTTAATTAAGATTTAATTTCTGTTTTCCATCGTCAATAATAAGGTCAGAGGGATACAGTGAGCCTGAAGTGAAGCATCGGAATATATAACTAGTGTCACAGGAATGGTTCAAACATAGACAGTAAGAAGAGTCAATCTTCTTGTACTTAAGGCGGCATTGTGAATTTTGTATTTAATTAAGATGCAATTTCTGCGTTTCATCGTCAATAAGAAGGTGAAAGGGATACAGTAAACCTGAAGTGAAGCATCGGAATCTATAACTAGTGTCACAGGAATGGTTCAAAACATAGACAGTAAGAAGAGTCAGTCTATTTGTACTTAAGTGCGCATTGTGCCTTTTGTATTTAATTCCGATGCAGTTTCTTTGTTTCATCGTCAATACGAAGGTCAGAGGGATACAGTAACCTTGAAGTGCAGCATCGGAATCTATAACTAGTGTCACAGAAATGGTTCAAAACATAGACAGTAAGAAGAGACAGTCTTCTTGTACTTGAGTCGGCATTGTGGCTTTTGCATTTAATTCCGATACAATTTCTGTGTTTCATCGTCAACAAGAAGGTCAGCTGGATACTGTATACCTGAAGTGAAGCATCGGAATCTATAACTAGTGTCACAGGAATGGTTCAAATCATAGACAGTAAGAAGACTCATTCTTCTTGTACTTAAGTCGGCATTGTGCATTTTGAATTTAATGAAGATGCAATTTCTGTGTTTCATCGACAATAAGAAGGTCAGAGGGATACAGTAAACCTGAAGTGAAGTATCGGAATCTTTATCTAGTGTCACGGGAATGGTTCAAAACATAGTCAGTAAGAAGAGTCAGTTATCTTGTACTTTAGTCGGCATTGTGCCTTTTGTATTTAATTCCGATGCAATTTCTGTGTTTCATCGTCACTAAGAAGGTCGGAGGGATACAGTAAAACTGAAGTGAAGCATCGGAATCTATAACTAGTGTCATAGGAATGAATGGAACATAAACAGTAAGAAGAGTCAGTTTTCTTGTACTTAGGTCGGCATTGTGCCTTTTGTATTTAATTCCGATGCAATTTCTGTGTTTCATCGTCAATAAGAAGGTCAGAGGGATACAGTAAACCTGAAGTGAAGCATAGGAATTTATAACTAGTGTCACAGGATTGGTTCAAAACATAGACGGTAAGAAGAGTCAGTCTTCTTGTGCTTAAGTCGGCATTGTGCCTTTTGTATTTAATTCCAACGCAATTTACGTGTTTCATCGTCAATAAGTAGGTCAGAGGGATACAGTAAACCTGAAGTGAAGCATCAGAATCTGTAACTAGTGTCACAGGAATGGTTCAAACCATAGACAGTGAGATGAGTTAGTGTTCTTGTACTGAAGTCGGCATTGTGCCTTTTGTACTTAATTAAGATGCAATTTCTGTGTTTCATCGACAATAAGAAGGTGAAAGGGATACAGTAAACCTGAAGTGAAGCATAGCAATCTTTAACTAGTGTCACAGGAGTGGTTCAAAACATAGACAGTAAGAAGAGTCAGTCTTCTTGTACTTAAGTCGGCATTGTGCCTTTTGTATATAATTCAGATGCAATTTCTGTGCTTCATCGTCAATAAGAAGGTCAGCTGGATACAGTAAACCTGAAGTGAAGCATCGGAATCTATAAATAGTGTCACAGGAATGGTTCAAAACATAGACAGTAAGAAGACTCACTCTTCTTGTACTTAAGTCGGTGCATTTTGTATTTAATTCCGATGCAATTTACGTGTTTTATCGTCAATAAGAAGGTCAGAGGGATACAGTGAACCTGAAGTGAAGCATCGGAATCTATAACTAGTGTCACAGGAATGGTTCAAAGCATAGACAGTAAGAAGAGTCAGTTTTCTTCTACTTAAGTCGGCATTGGGCTTTTTGAATATAATTACGATGCAATTTATGTGTTTCTTCGTCAATAAGAAGGTCAGAGGGGTCGGAGGCATACAGTAAACCTGAAGTGAAGCATCGGAATCTATAACTAGTGTCACAGGAATGGTTCAAAACATAGACAGTAAGAAGAGACAGTCTTCTTGTACTTGGGTCGGCATTGGGCCTTTTGTATTTCATTCGGATGCAACTTCTGTGTTTCATCGTCAAAAAGAGCGTCAGAGGGATACAGTAAACCTGAAGTGAAGCATCGGAATCTATAACTAGTGTCACAGGAATGGTTCAAAACATAGACAGTAAGAAGAGTCAATCTTCTTGTACTTAAGTCGGCATTGTGCCATAGTATTTAATTAAAATGCAATTTCTGTGTTTCATCGTCAATAAAAAGGTGAAAGGGACGCAGTAAACCTGAAGTGAAGCATCGGAATCTATAACTAGTGTCACAGGGACGGTTCAAAACATAGTCAGTAAGAAGAGTCAGTTATCTTGTACTTAAGTCGGCATTGTGCCTATTGTAATTAATTCCGATGCAATTTCTGTGTTTCATCGTCAATAAGAAGGTCAGAGGGATACAGTAAACCTGAAGTGAAGCATCGGAATCTATAACTAGTGTCACAGTAATGGTTCAAAGCATAGGCAGTAAGAAGAGTCAAATTTCTTGTACTTAAGAAAGCATTGGGCCTTTTGAATATAATTACGATGCAATTTCTGTGTTTCTTCGTCAATGAGATGGTCTGAGGGATACAGTAAACCTGAAGGGAAGCATTGGAATCTATAACTAGTGACACAGAAATGGTTCAAAACATAGACAGTAAGAAGAGCCAGTCTTCTTGTACTTGAGTCTGCATTGTGCCTTTTGTATATAATTCCGATGCAATTTATGTGTTTCTTCGTCAATAAGAAGGTCAGAGGGATACAGTAAACCTGAAGTGAAGCATCGGAATCTATAACTAGTGTCACAGGAATGGTTCAAAACATAGACAGTAAGAAGAGCCAGTCTTCTTGTACTTGGGTCGGCATTGTGCCTTTTGTATTTAATTCGGATGCAACTTCTGTGTTTCATCGTCAATAAGAGCGGCAGAGGGATACAGTAAACCTAAAGTGAAGCATCGGAATCTATAACTAGTGTCACAGGAATGGTTCAAAACATAGACAGTAAGAAGAGTCAGTCTATTTGTACTTAAGTGTGCATTGTGCCTTTTGTATTTAATTCCGATGCAGTTTCTGTGTTTCATCGTCAATACGAAGGTCAGAGGGATACAGTAAACCTGAAGTGCAGCATCGGAATCTATAACTAGTGTCACAGAAATGGTTCAAAACATAGACAGTAAGAAGAGACAGTCTTCTTGTACTTGAGTCGGCATTGTGCCTTTTGCATTTAATTCCGATACAATTTCTGTGTTTCATCGTCAATAAGAAGGTCAGCTGGACACAGTAAACCTGAAGTGAAGCATCGGAATCTATAACTAGTGTCACAGGAATGGTTCAAAACATAGACAGTAAGAAGACTCATTCTTCTTGTACTTAAGTCGGCATTGTGCATTTTGTATTTAATGAAGATGCAATTTCTGTGTTTCATCGACAATAAGAAGGTCAGAGGGATACAGTAAACCTGAAGTGAAGTATCGGAATCGTTATCTAGTGTCACAGGAATGGTTCAAAACATAGACAGTAAGAAGAGTCATTCCTCTTGTACTTAAGTCGGCAGTGTGACTTTTGTATATAATTCCGATGCAATTTCTGTGCTTCATCGTCAATAAGAAGGTCAGCTGGATACAGTAAACCTGAAGTGAAGCATCGGAATCTATAACTAGTGTCACAGGAATGGTTCAAAACATAGACAGTAAGAAGAGCCAGTCTTCTTGTACTTGAGTCGGCATTGTGCCTTTTGTATTTAATTCCGATGAATTTTCTTGCTTTGATCGTCAATAAGAAGGTCAGCGGGGTACAGTAAACCTGAAGTGAAGCAATGGAATCTATTACTAGTGTCACAGGAATGGTTCAAAACATAGGCATTAAGAAGGGTCAGTCTTCTTGTACTTGAGCCGGCATTGTGCCTTTTGTATTAAATTCCGATGCAATTTCTGTGTTTCATCGTCAATAAGAAGTTCAGAGGGATACAGTAAACCTGAAGTAAAGCATCGGAATCTATAACTAGTGTCACAGGAATGGTTCAAAACATAGATAGTAAGAAGAGTCAGTTTTCTTGTCCTTAAGTCGGCATTGGGCTTTTTGAATATAATTACGATGCAATATATATGTTTCTTCGTCAATAAGAAGGTCTGAGGGAAACAGTAAACCTGAATGGAAGCATCGGAATCTATAACTAGTGTCACAGGAATGGTTCAAACATAGACAGTAAGAAAAGTCAGTTTTCTTGTACTTAAGTCGGCATTGGGCTTTTTGAATATAATTACGATGCAATATCTATGTTTCTTCGTCAATAAGAAGGTCTGAGGGATAGAGTAAACCTTAAGGGAAGCATCGGAATCTATAACTAGTGTCACTGAAATGGTTCAAATCATAGACAGTAAGAAGAGCCAGTCTTCTCGTACTTGGGTCGGCATTGTGCCTTTTGTATTTAATTCGGATGCAATTTCAGTATTTCATCGTCAATACGAAGGTCAGAGGGATACAGTAAGTTTGAAGTGAAGCATTGGAATCTATAACTAGTGTCACAGGAATGGTTCAAAACATAGACAGTAAGAAGAGTCAATCTTCTTGTACTTAAATCGGCATTGTGCCTTGTGTATTTGATTAAGATGCAATTTCTGTGTTTCATCGTCAATAAGAGCGTCAGAGGGATACAGTAAACCTGAAGTGAAGCACCGGAATCTATAACCAGTGTCACAGGAATGGTTCAAAACATAGTCAGTAAGAAGAGTCAGTTATCTTGTACTTAAGTCGGCATTGTGCCATTTGTATTTAATTCCGATGCAATTTCTGTGTTTCATCGTCACTAAGAAGGTCGGAGGGATACAGTAAACCTGAAGTGAAGCATCGGAATCTATAACTAGTGTCATAGGAATGAATGGAACATAAACAGTAAGAAGAGTCAGTTTTCTTGTACTTAGGTCGGCATTGTGCCTTTTGTATTTAATTCCGATACAATATCTGTGTTTCATCGTCAATAAGAAGGTCAGAGGGATACAGTAAACCTGAAGTGAAGCATCGGAATTTATAACTAGTGTCACAGGATTGGTTCAAAACATAGACGGTAAGAAGAGTCAGTCTTCTTGTGCTTAAGTTGGCAGTGTGCCTTTTGTATTTAATTCCGATACAATTTACGTGTTTCATCGTCAATAAGTAGGTCAGAGGGATACAGTAAACCTGAAGTGAAGCATCAGAATCTGCAACTAGTGTCACAGGAATGGTTCAAACCATAGACAGTAAGAAGAGCCAGTCTTCTTGTACTGAAGTCGGCATTGTGCATTTTGTACTTAATTAAGATGCAATTTCTGTGTTTCATCGACAATAAGAAGGTCAGAGGGATACAGTAAATGTGAAGTGAAGAATAGGAATCTTTAACTAGTGTCACAGGAGTGGTTCAAAACATAGACAGTAAGAAGAGTCAGTCTTCTTGTACTTAAGTCGGCATTGTGCCTTTTGTATATAATTCCGATGCAATTTCTGTGCTTCATCGTCAATAAGAAGGTCAGCTGGATACAGTAAACCTGAAGTGAAGCATCGGAATCTATAACTAGTGTCACAGGAATGGTTCAAAACATAGACAGTAAGAAGACTCATTCTTCTTGTACTTAAGTCGGCATTGTGCATTTTGTATTTAATTCCGATGCAATTTACGTGTTCCATCGTCAATAAGAAGGTCAGAGGGATACAGTAAACCTGAAGTGAAGCATCGGAATCTATAACTAGTGTCACAGGAATGGTTCAAAACATAGACAGTAAGAAGAGTCAGTTTTCTTGTACTTAAGTCGGCATTGGGCTTTTTGAATATAATTACGATGCAATTTCTGAGTTTCTTCGTCAACAAGAAGGTCTGAGGGATACAGTAAACCTGAAGGGAAGCATCAGAATCTATAACTAGTGTCACTGAAATGGTTCAAATCATAGACAGTAAGAAGAGCCAGTCTTCTTGTACTTGTGCCGGCATTGTGCCTTTATATTTAATTCCGATTCATTTTATGTGTTTCTTCGTCAATAAGAAGGTCAGAGGGATCAGAGGGATACAGTAAACCTGATTTGAAGCATCGGAATCTATAACTAGTGTCACAGGAATGATTCAAAACATAGACAGTAAGAAGAGACAGTCTTCCTGTACTTGGGTCGGCATTGTGCCTTTTGTATTTCATTCGGATGCAACTTCTGTGTTTCATCGTCAATAAGAGCGTCAGAGGGATACAGTAAACCTGAAGTGAAGCATCGGAATCTATAACTAGTGTCACAGGAATGGTTCAAAACATAGACAGTAAGAAGAGTCAATCTTCTTGTACTTAAGTCGGCATTGTGCCTTAGTATTTAATTAAAATGCAATTTCTGTGTTTCATCGTCAATAAAAAGGTGAAAGGGATGCAGTAAACCTGAAGTGAAGCATCGGAATCTATAACTAGTGTCACAGGAATGATTCAAAACATAGACAGTAAGAAGAGTCAGTCTTCTTGTACTTAAAGCGGCATTGAGCTTTTTGTATATAATTCCGATGCAATTTCTGTGGATCATCGTCAATAAGAAGCTCAGAGGGATACAGTAAACCTGATGTGAAGCACCGGAATCTGTAAACAGTGTCACAGGATTGGTTCAAATCATAGTCAGTAAGAAGAGTCAGTTATCTTGTACTTAAGTCGGCATTGTGCCTTTTGTATTTAATTCCGATGCAATTTCTGTGTTTCATCGTCACTAAGAAGGTCAGAGGGATACAGTAAACCTGAAGTGAGACATCGGAATCTATAACTAGTGTCACGGAAATGGTTCAAAACATAGACAGTAAGAAGAGCCAGTCTTCTTGTACATGAGTCGGCATTGTGCCTTTTGTATTTAATTCCGATGCAATTTCTGTGTTTCATCGTCAATAAGAAGGTCAGAGGGATACAGTAAACCTGAAGTGAAGCATCGGAATCTATAACTAGTGTCACAGTAATGGTTCAAAGCATAGGCAGTAAGAAGAGCCAAATTTCTTGTACTTAAGTCGGCGTTGGGCCTTTGAATATAATTACGATGCAATTTCTGTGTTTCTTCGTCTATGAGATGGTCTGAGGGATACAGTAAACCTGAAGGGAAGCATCGGAATCTATAACTAGTGACACAGAAATGGTTCAAAACATAGACAGTAAGAAGAGCCAGTCTTATTGTACTTGAGTCTGCATTGTGCCTTTTGTATATAATTCCGATGCAATTTATGAGTTTCTTCGTCAATAAGAAGGTCAGAGGGATACAGTAAGCCTGAAGTGAAGCATCGGAATCTATAACTAGTGTCACAGGAATGGTTCAGAACATAGACAGTAAGAAGAGTCAGTCTATTTGTACTTAAGTGCGCATTGTGCCTTTTGTATTTAATTCCGATGCAGTTTCTGTGTTTCATCGTCAATACGAAGGTCAGAGGGATACGGTAAACCTGAAGTGAAGCATCGGAATCTATAACTAGTGTCACAGAAATGGTTCAAAACATAGACAGTAAGAAGAGTCAATCTTCTTGTACTTAAGTCGGCATTGTGCCTTAGTATTTAATTAAAATGCAATTTCTGTGTTTCATCGTCAATAAAAAGGTGAAAGGGATGCAGTAAACCTGAAGTGAAGCATCGGAATCTATGACTAGTGTCACAGGAATGATTCAAAACATAGACAGTAAGAAGAGTCAGTCTTCTTGTACTTAAAGCGGCATTGAGCCTCTTGTATATAATTCCGATGCAATTTCTGTGGATCATCGTCAATAAGAAGCTCAGAGGGATACAGTAAACCTGATGTGAAGCACCGGAATCTATAAACAGTGTCACAGGATTGGTTCAAATCATAGTCAGTAAGAAGAGTCAGTTATCTTGTACTTAAGTCGGCATTGTGCCTTTTGTATTTAATTCCGATGCAATTTCTGTGTTTCATCGTCACTAAGAAGGTCAGAGGGATACAGTAAACCTGAAGTGAGGCATCGGAATCTATAACTAGTGTCACAGGAATGGTTCAAACATAAACAGTAAGAGGAGTCAGTCTTTTTGTACTTAAGTCGGCATTGTGCCTTTTGTATTTAATTCCGATGCAATTTCTGTGTTTCATCGTTAATAAGAAGGTCAGAGGGATACAGTAAACCTGAAGTGAAGCATCGGAATCTATAACTAGTGTCACAGTAATGGTTCAAAGCATAGGCAGTAAGAAGAGTCAAATTTCTTGTACTTAAGTCGGCATTGGGCCTTTTGTATTTAATTCCGATGCAATATCTATGTTTCTTCGTCATTACGAAGGTCAGAGGGATTCAGTAAACCTGAAGTGAAGCATCGGAATCTATAACTAGTGTCACAGAAATGGTTCAAAACATAGACAGTAAGAAGAGCCAGTCTTCTTGTACATGAGTCGGCATTGTGCCTTTTGTATTTAATTCCGATGCAATTTCTGTGTTTCATCGTCAATAAGAAGGTCAGAGGGATACAGTAAACCTGAAGTGAAGCATCGGAATCTATAACTAGTGTCACAGTAATGGTTCAAAGCATAGGCAGTAAGAAGAGTCAAATTTCTTGTACTTAAGTCGGCATTGGGCCTTTTGAATATAATTACGATGCAATTTCTGTGTTTCTTCGTCAATGAGATGGTCTGAGGGATACAGTAAACCTGAAGGGAAGCATCGGAATCTATAAGTAGTGTTACAGAAATGGTTCAAAACATAGACAGTAAGAAGAGCCAGTCTTCTTGTACTTGGGTCGGCATTGTGCCTTTTGTATTTAATTCGGATGCAACTTCTGTGTTTCATCGTCAATAAGAGCGGCAGAGGGATACAGTAAACCTGAAGTGAAGCACGGAATCTATAACTAGTGTCACAGTAATGGTTCAAACATAGACAGTAAGAAGAGTCAATCTTCTTGTACTTAAGGCGGCATTGTGAATTTTGTATTTAATTAAGATGCAATTTCTGCGTTTCATCGTCAATAAGAAGGTGAAAGGGATACAGTAAACCTGAAGTGAAGCATCGGAATCTATAACTAGTGTCACACTAATGGTTCAAAACATAGACAGTAAGAAGAGTCAGTCTATTTGTACTTAAGTGCGCATTGTGCCTTTTGTATTTAATTCCGATGCAGTTTCTGTGTTTCATCGTCAATACGAAGGTCAGAGGGATACAGTAAACTTGAAGTGCAGCAACGGAATCTATAACTAGTGTCACAGAAATGGTTCAAAACATAGACAGTAAGAAGAGACAGTCTTCTTGTACTTGAGTCGGCATTGTGGCTTTTGCATTTAATTCCGATACAATTTCTGTGTTTCATCGTCAATAAGAAGGTCAGCTGGATACAGTATACCTGAAGTGAAGCATCGGAATCTATAACTAGTGTCACAGGAATGGTTCAAATCATGGACAGTAAGAAGACTCATTCTTCTTGTACTTAAGTCGGCATTGTGCATTTTGTATTTAATGAAGATGCAATTTCTGTGTTTCATCGACAATAAGAAGGTCAGAGGGATACAGTAAACCTGAAGTGAAGTATCGGAATCTTTATCTAGTGTCACAGGAATGGTTCAAAACATAGTCAGTAAGAAGAGTCAGTTATCTTGTACTTTAGTCGGCATTGTGCCGTTTGTATTTAATTCCGATGCAATTTCTGTGTTTCATCGTCACTAAGAAGGTCGGAGGGATACAGTAAACCTGAAGTGAAGCATCGGAATCTATAACTAGTGTCATAGGAATGAATGGAACATAAACAGTAAGAAGAGTCAGTTTTCTTGTACTTAGGTCGGCATTGTGCCTTTTGTATTTAATTTCGATGCAATTTCTGTGTTTCATCGTCAATAAGAAGGTCAGAGGGATACAGTAAACCTGAAGTGAAGCATAGGAATTTATAACTAGTGTCACAGGATTGGTTCAAAACATAGACGGTAAGAAGAGTCAGTCTTCTTGTGCTTAAGTCGGCATTGTGCCTTTTGTATTTAATTCCAATGCAATTTACGTGTTTCATCGTCAATAAGTAGCTCAGAGGGATACAGTAAACCTGAAGTGAAGCATCAGAATCTGTAACTAGTGTCACAGGAATGGTTCAAACCATAGACAGTAAGATGAGTTAGTGTTCTTGTACTGAAGTCGGCATTGTGCCTTTTGTACTTAATTAAGATGCAATTTCTGTGTTTCATCGACAATAAGAAGGTCAGAGGGATACAGTAAACGTGAAGTGAAGCATAGCAATCTTTAACTAGTGTCACAGGAGTGGTTCAAAACATAGACAGTAAGAAGACTCACTCTTCTTGTACTTAAGTCGGCATTGTGCATTTTGTATTCAATTCCGATGCAATTTACGTGTTTTATCGTCAATAAGAAGGTCAGAGGGATACAGTGAACCTGAAGTGAAGCATCGGAATCTATAACTAGTGTCACAGGAATGGTTCAAAGCATAGACAGTAAGAAGAGTCAGTTTTCTTGTACTTAAGTCGGCATTGGGCTTTTTGAATATAATTACGATGCAATTTCTGAGTTTCTTCGTCAATAAGATGGTCTGAGGGATACAGTAAACCTGAAGGGATGCATCAGAATCTATAACTAGTGTCACTGAAATGGTTCAAATCATAGACAGTAAGAAGCGCCAGTCTTCTTGTACTTGTGTCGGCATTGTGCCTTTTTATTTAATTCCGATTCAATTTATGTATTTCTTCGTCAATAAGAAGGGCAGAGGGATCAGAGGGATACAGTAAACCTGAAGTGAAGCATCGGAATCTATAACTAGTGTCACAGGAATGGTTCAAAACATAGACAGTAAGAAGAGACAGTCTTCAGGTACTTGGGTCGGCATTGTGCCTTTTGTATTTCATTCGGATGCAACTTCTGTGTTTCATCGTCAATAAGAGCGTCAGAGGGATACAGTGAACCTGAAGTGAAGCATCGGAATCTATAACTAGTGTCACTGGAATGGTTTAAAACATAGACAGTAAGAAGAGTCAATCTTCTTGTACTTAAGTCGGCATTGTGCCATAGTATTTAATTAAAATGCAATTTCTGTGTTTCATCGTCAATAAAAAGGTGAAAGGGACGCAGTAAACCTGAAGTGAAGCATTGGAATCTATAACTAGTGTCACAGGAATGATTCAAAACATAGACAGTAAGAAGAGTCAGTCTTCTTGTACTTAAGTCGGCATTGTGCCTTTTGTATTTAATTCCGATGCAATATCTGTGTTTCTTCGTCATTAAGAAGGTCAGATGGATACAGTAAACCTGAAGTGAAGCATCGGGATCTATAACTAGTGTCACAGAAATGGTTCAAAACATAGACAGTAAGAAGAGCCAGTCTTCTTGTACATGAGTCGGCATTGTGCCTTTTGTATTTAATTCCGATGCAAATTCTGTGTTTCATCGTCAATAAGAAAGTCAGAGGGATACAGTAAACCTGAAGTGAAGCATCGGAATCTGTAACTAGTGTCACAGTAATGGTTCAAAGCATAGGAAGTAAGAAGAGTCAAATTTCTTGTACTTAAGAAAGCATTGGGCATTTTGAATATAATTACGATGCAATTTCTGTGTTTCTTCGTCAATGAGATGGTCTGAGGGATACAGTAAACCTGAAGGAAAGCATCGGAATCTATAACTAGTGACACAGAAATGGTTCAAAACATAGACAGTAGGAAGAGTCAGTCTTCTTGTACTTAAGTTGGCATTGTGCCTTTTGTATTTAATTAAGATTTAATTTCTGTTTTTCATCGTCAATAATAAGGTCAGAGGGATACAGTGAACCTGAAGTGAAGCATCGGAATATATAACTAGTGTCACAGGAATGGTTCAAAACATAGACAGTAAGAAGAGTCAATCTTCTTGTACTTAAGGCGGCATTGTGAATTTTGTATTTAATTAAGATGCAATTTCTGCGTTTCATTGTCAATAAGAAGGTGAAAGGGATACAGTAAACCTGAAGTGAAGCATCGGAATCTATAACTAGTGTCACAGGAATGGTTCAAAACATAGACAGTAAGAAGAGTCAGTCTATTTGTACTTAAGTGCGCATTGTGCCTTTTGTATTTAATTCCGATGCAGTTTCTGTGTTTCATCGTCAATACGAAGGTCAGAGGGATACAGTAAACCTGAAGTGCAGCATCGGAATCTATAACTAGTGTCACAGAAATGGTTCAAAACATAGACAGTAAGAAGAGACAGTCTTCTTGTACTTGAGTCGGCATTGTGCATTTTGCATTTAATTCCGATACAATTTCTGTGTTTCATCGTCAATAAGAAGGTCAGCTGGATACAGTAAACCTGAAGTGAAGCATAGGAATCTATAACTAGTGTCACAGGAATGGTTCAAAACAGACAGTAAGAAGACTCATTCTTCTTGTACTTAAGTCGGCATTGTGCATTTTGTATTTAATGAAGATGCAATTTCTGTGTTTCATCGACAATAAGAAGGTCAGAGGGATACAGTAAAACTGAAGTGAAGTATCGGAATCTTTATCTAGTGTCACAGGAATGTTTCAAAACATAGACAGTAAGAAGAGTCATTCCTCTTGTACTTAATTTGGCAGTGTGACTTTTGTATATAATTCCGATGCAATTTCTGTGCTTCATCGTCAATAAGAAGGTCAGCTGGATACAGTAAACCTGAAGTGAAGCATCGGAATCTATAACTAGTGTCACAGGAATGGTTCAAAACATAGACAGTAAGAAGAGCCAGTCTTCTTGTACTTGAGTCGGCATTGTGCCTTTTGTATTTAATTCCGATGAATTTTCTTGCTTTGATCGTCAATAAGAAGGTCAGAGGGGTACAGTAAACCTGAAGTGAAGCAATGGAATCTATTACTAGTGTCACAGGAATGGTTCAAAACATAGGCATTAAGAAGGGTCAGTCTTCTTGTACTTGAGTCGGCATTGTGCCTTTTGTATTAAATTCCCATGCAGTTTCTGTGTTTCATCGTCAATAAGAAGTTCAGAGGGATACAGTAAACCTGAAGTAAAGCATCGGAATCTATAACTAGTGTCACAGGAATGGTTCAAAACATAGATAGTAAGAAGAGTCAGTTTTCTTGTCCTTAAGTCGGCATTGGGCTTTTTGAATATAATTACGATGCAATATATATGTTTCTTCGTCAATAAGAAGGTCTGAGGGAAACAGTAAACCTGAATGGAAGCATTGGAATCTATAACTGGTGTCACAGGAATGGTTCAAACATAGACAGTAAGAAAAGTCAGTTTTCTTGTACTTAAGTCGGCATTGGGCTTTTTGAATATAATTACGATGCAATTTCTATGTTTCTTCGTCAATAAGAAGGTCTGAGGGATACAGTAAACCTGAAGGGAAGCATCGGAATCTATAACTAGTGTCACTGAAATGGTTCAAATCATAGACAGTAAGAAGAGCCAGTCTTCTCGTACTTGGGTCGGCATTGTGCCTTTTGTATTTAATTCGGATGCAATTTCAGTATTTCATCGTCAATACGAATGTCAGAGGGATACAGTAAGCCTGAAGTGAAGCATTGGAATCTATAACTAGTGTCACAGGAATGGTTGAAAACATAGACAGTAGGAAGAGTCAATCTTCTTGTACTTAAATCGGCATTGTGCCTTGTGTATTTGATTAAGATGCAATTTCTGTGTTTCATCGTCAATAAGAAGCTCAGAGGGATACAGTAAACCTGAAGTGAAGCACCGGAATCTATAACCAGTGTCACAGGAATGGTTCAAAACATAGTCAGTAAGAAGAGTCAGTTATCTTGTACTTAAGTCGGCATTGTGCCTTTTGTATTTAATTCCGATGCAATTTCTGTGTTTCATCGTCACTAAGAAGGTCGGAGGGATACAGTAAACCTGAAGTGAAGCATCGGAATCTATAACTAGTGTCATAGGAATGAATGGAACATAAACAGTAAGAAGAGTCAGTTTTCTTGTACTTAGGTCGGCATTGTGCCTTTTGTATTTAAATCCGATACAATTTCTGTGTTTCATCGTCAATAAGAAGGTCAGAGGGATACAGTAAACCTGAAGTGAAGCATCGGAATTTATAACTAGTGTCACAGGATTGGTTCAAAACATAGACGGTAAGAAGAGTCAGTCTTCTTGTGCTTATGTCGGCTGTGTGCCTTTTGTATTTAATTCCGATACAATTTACGTGTTTCATCGTCAATAAGTAGGTCAGAGGGATACAGTAAACCTGAAGTGAAGCATCAGAATCTGCGACTAGTGTCACAGGAATGGTTCAAACCATAGACAGTAAGATGAGTTAGTGTTTTTGTACTGAAGTCGGCATTGTGCCTTTTGTACTTAATTAAGATGCAATTTCTGTGTTTCATCGACAATAAGAAGGTCAGAGGGATACAGTAAACGTGAAGTGAAGCATAGGAATCTTTAACTAGTGTCACAGGAGTGGTTCAAAACATAGACAGTAAGAAGAGTCAGTCTTCTTGTACATAAGTCGGCATTGTGCCTTTTGTATATAATTCCGATGCAATTTCTGTGCTTCATCGTCAATAAGAAGGTCAGCTGGATACAGTAAACCTGAAGTGAAGCATCGGAATCTATAACTAGTGTCACAGGGATGGTTCAAAACATAGACAGTAAGAAGACTCATTCTTCTTGTACTTAAGTCGGCATTGTGCATTTTGTATTTAATTCCGATGCAATTTACGTGTTTCATCGTCAATAAGAAGGTCAGAGGGATACAGTAAACCTGAAGTGAAGCATCGGAATCTATAAGTAGTGTCACAGGAATGGTTCAAAACATAGATAGTAAGAAGAGTCAGTTTTCTTGTACTTAAGTCGGCATTGGGCGTTTTGAATATAATTACGATGCAATTTCTGAGTTTCTTTGTCAACAAGAAGGTCTGAGGGATACAGTAAACCTGAAGGGAAGCATCAGAATCTATAACTAGTGTCACTGAAATGGTTCAAATCATAGACAGTAAGAAGAGCCAGTCTTCCTGTACTTGTGTCGGCATTGTGCCTTTTTATTTAATTCCGATTCAATTTATGTGTTTCTTCGTCAATAAGAAGGTCAGAGGGATCAGAGGGATACAGTAAACCTGAAGTGAAGCATCGGAATCTATAACTAGTGTCACAGGAATGATTCAAAACATAGACAGTAAGAAGAGACAGTCTTCTTGTACTTGGGTCGGCATTGTGCCTTTTGTATTTCATTCGGATGCAACTTCTGTGTTTCATCGTCAATAAGAGCGTCAGAGGGATACAGTAAACCTGAAGTGAAGCATCGGAATCTATAACTAGTGTCACAGGAATGGTTCAAAACATAGACAGTAAGAAGAGTCAATCTTCTTGTACTTAAGTCGGCATTGTGCCTTAGTATTTAATTATAATGCAATTTCTGTGTTTCATCGTCAATAAAAAGGTGAAAGGGACGCAGTAAACCTGAAGTGAAGCATCGGAATCTATAACTAGTGTCACAGGAATGATTCAAAACATAGACAGTAAGAAGAGTCAGTCTTCTTGTACTTAAGTCGGCATTGTGCCTTTTGTATTTAATTCCGATGCAATATCTGTGTTTCTTCGTCATTAAGAAGGTCAGAGGGATACAGTAAACCTGAAGTGAAGCATCGGGATCTATAACTAGTGTCACAGAAATGGTTCAAAACATAGACAGTAAGAAGAGCCATTCTTCTTGTACATGAGTCGGCATTGTGCCTTTTGTATTTAATTCCGATGCAAATTCTGTGTTTCATCGTCAATAAGAACGTCAGAGGGATACAGTAAACCTGAAGTGAAGCATCGGAATCTATAACTAGTGTCACAGTAATGGTTCAAAGCATAGGCAGTAAGAAGAGTCAAATTTCTTGTACTCAAGAAAGCATTGGGCCTTTTGAATATAATTACGATGCAATTTCTGTGTTTCTTCGTCAATGAGATGGTCTGAGGGATACAGTAAACCTGAAGGGAAGCATCGGAATCTATAACTAGTGACACAGAAATGGTTCAAAACATAGACAGTAGGAAGAGTCAGTCTTCTTGTACTTAAGTTGGCATTGTGCCTTTTGTATTTAATTAAGATTTAATTTCTGTTTTTCATCGTCAATAATAAGGTCAGAGGGATACAGTGAACCTGAAGTGAAGCATCGGAATATATAACTAGTGTCACAGGAATGGTTCAAAACATAGACAGTAAGAAGAGTCAATCTTCATGTACTTAAGGCGGCATTGTGAATTTTGTATTTAATTAAGATGCAATTTCTGCGTTTCATCGTCAATAAGAAGGTGAAAGGGATACAGTAAACCTGAAGTGAAGCATCGGAATCTATAACTAGTGTCACAGGAATGGTTCAAAACATAGACAGTAAGAAGAGTCAGTCTATTTGTACTTAAGTGCGCATTGTGCCTTTTGTATTTAATTCCGATGCAGTTTCTGTGTTTCATCGTCAATACGAAGGTCAGAGGGATACAGTAAACCTGAAGTGCAGCATCGGAATCTATAACTAGTGTCACAGAAATGGTTCAAAACATAGACAGTAAGAAGAGACAGTCTTCTTGTACTTGAGTCGGCATTGTGCCTTTTGCATTTAATTCCGATACAATTTCTGTGTTTCATCGTCAATAAGGTCAGCTGGATACAGTAAACCTGAAGTGAAGCATAGGAATCTATAACTAGTGTCACAGGAATGGTTCAAAACATAGACAGTAAGAAGACTCATTCTTCTTGTACTTAAGTCGGCATTGTGCATTTTGTATTTAATGAAGATGCAATTTCTGTGTTTCATCGACAATAAGAAGGTCAGAGGGATACAGTAAACCTGAAGTGAAGTATCGGAATCTTTATCTAGTGTCACAGGAATGGTTCAAAACATAGTCAGTAAGAAGAGTCAGTTATCTTGTACTTTAGTCGGCATTGTGCCGTTTGTATTTAATTCCGATGCAATTTCTGTGTTTCATCGTCACTAAGAAGGTCGGAGGGATACAGTAAACCTGAAGTGAAGCATCGGAATCTATAACTAGTGTCATAGGAATGAATGGAACATAAACAGTAAGAAGAGTCAGTTTTCTTGTACTTAGGTCGGCATTGTGCCTTTTGTATTTAATTTCGATGCAATTTCTGTGTTTCATCGTCAATAAGAAGGTCAGAGGGATACAGTAAACCTGAAGTGAAGCATAGGAATTTATAACTAGTGTCACAGGATTGGTTCAAAACATAGACGGTAAGAAGAGTCAGTCTTCTTGTGCTTAAGTCGGCATTGTGCCTTTTGTATTTAATTCCAATGCAATTTACGTGTTTCATCGTCAATAAGTAGGTCAGAGGGATACAGTAAACCTGAAGTGAAGCATCAGAATCTGTAACTAGTGTCACAGGAATGGTTCAAACCATAGACAGTAAGATGAGTTAGTGTTCTTGTACTGAAGTCGGCATTGTGCCTTTTGTACTTAATTAAGATGCAATTTCTGTATTTCATCGACAATAAGAAGGTCAGAGGGATACAGTAAACGTGAAGTGAAGCATAGCAATCTTTAACTAGTGTCACAGGAGTGGTTCAAAACATAGACAGTAAGAAGACTCACTCTTCTTGTACTTAAGTCGGCATTGTGCATTTTGTATTCAATTCCGATGCAATTTACGTGTTTTATCGTCAATAAGAAGGTCAGAGGGATACAGTGAACCTGAAGTGAAGCATCGGAATCTATAACTAGTGTCACAGGAATGGTTCAAAGCATAGACAGTAAGAAGAGTCAGTTTTCTTGTACTTAAGTCGGCATTGGGCTTTTTGAATATAATTACGATGCAATTTCTGAGTTTCTTCGTCAATAAGAAGGTCTGAGGGATACAGTAAACCTGAAGGGATGCATCAGAATCTATAACTAGTGTCACTGAAATGGTTCAAATCATAGACAGTAAGAAGCGCCAGTCTTCTTGTACTTGTGTCGGCATTGTGCCTTTTTATTTAATTCCGATTCAATTTATGTGTTTCTTCGTCAATAAGAAGGTCAGAGGGATCAGAGGGATACAGTAAACCTGAAGTGAAGCATCGGAATCTATAACTAGTGTCACAGGAATGGTTCAAAACATAGACAGTAAGAAGAGACAGTCTTCTTGTACTTGGGTCGGCATTGTGCCTTTTGTATTTCATTCGGATGCAACTTCTGTGTTTCATCGTCAATAAGAGCGTCAGAGGGATACAGTGAACCTGAAGTGAAGCATCGGAATCTATAACTAGTGTCACTGGAATGGTTTAAAACATAGACAGTAAGAAGAGTCAATCTTCTTGTACTTAAGTCGGCATTGTGCCATAGTATTTAATTAAAATGCAATTTCTGTGTTTCATCGTCAATAAAAAGGTGAAAGGGACGCAGTAAACCTGAAGTGAAGCATTGGAATCTATAACTAGTGTCACAGGAATGATTCAAAACATAGACAGTAAGAAGAGTCAGTCTTCTTGTACTTAAGTCGGCATTGTGCCTTTTGTATTTAATTCCGATGCAATATCTGTGTTTCTTCGTCATTAAGAAGGTCAGATGGATACAGTAAACCTGAAGTGAAGCATCGGGATCTATAACTAGTGTCACAGAAATGGTTCAAAACATAGACAGTAAGAAGAGCCAGTCTTCTTGTACATGAGTCGGCATTGTGCCTTTTGTATTTAATTCCGATGCAAATTCTGTGTTTCATCGTCAATAAGAAAGTCAGAGGGATACAGTAAACCTGAAGTGAAGCATCGGAATCTGTAACTAGTGTCACAGTAATGGTTCAAAGCATAGGAAGTAAGAAGAGTCAAATTTCTTGTACTTAAGAAAGCATTGGGCATTTTGAATATAATTACGATGCAATTTCTGTGTTTCTTCGTCAATGAGATGGTCTGAGGGATACAGTAAACCTGAAGGAAAGCATCGGAATCTATAACTAGTGACACAGAAATGGTTCAAAACATAGACAGTAGGAAGAGGCAATCTTCTTGTACTTAAGTTGGCATTGTGCCTTTTGTATTTAATTAAGATTTAATTTCTGTTTTTCATCGTCAATAATAAGGTCAGAGGGATACAGTGAACCTGAAGTGAAGCATCGGAATATATAACTAGTGTCACAGGAATGGTTCAAAACATAGACAGTAAGAAGAGTCAATCTTCTTGTACTTAAGGCGGCATTGTGAATTTTGTATTTAATTAAGATGCAATTTCTGCGTTTCATCGTCAATAAGAAGGTGAAAGGGATACAGTAAACCTGAAGTGAAGCATCGGAATCTATAACTAGTGTCACAGGAATGGTTCAAAACATAGACAGTAAGAAGAGTCAGTCTATTTGTACTTAAGTGCGCATTGTGCCTTTTGTATTTAATTCCGATGCAGTTTCTGTGTTTCATCGTCAATACGAAGGTCAGAGGGATACAGTAAACCTGAAGTGCAGCATCGGAATCTATAACTAGTGTCACAGAAATGGTTCAAAACATAGACAGTAAGAAGAGACAGTCTTCTTGTACTTGAGTCGGCATTGTGCCTTTTGCATTTAATTCCGATACAATTTCTGTGTTTCATCGTCAATAAGAAGGTCAGCTGGATACAGTAAACCTGAAGTGAAGCATAGGAATCTATAACTAGTGTCACAGGAATGGTTCAAAACAGACTGTAAGAAGACTCATTCTTCTTGTACTTAAGTCGGCATTGTGCATTTTGTATTTAATGAAGATGCAATTTCTGTGTTTCATCGACAATAAGAAGGTCAGAGGGATACAGTAAAACTGAAGTGAAGTATCGGAATCTTTATCTAGTGTCACAGGAATGGTTCAAAACATAGACAGTAAGAAGAGTCATTCCTCTTGTACTTAATTTGGCAGTGTGACTTTTGTATATAATTCCGATGCAATTTCTGTGCTTCATCGTCAATAAGAAGGTCAGCTGGATACAGTAAACCTGAAGTGAAGCATCGGAATCTATAACTAGTGTCACAGGAATGGTTAAAAACATAGACAGTAAGAAGAGCCAGTCTTCTTGTACTTGAGTCGGCATTGTGCCTTTTGTATTTAATTCCGATGAATTTTCTTGCTTTGATCGTCAATAAGAAGGTCAGAGGGGTACAGTAAACCTGAAGTGAAGCAATGGAATCTATTACTAGTGTCACAGGAATGGTTCAAAACATAGGCATTAAGAAGGGTCAGTCTTCTTGTACTTGAGTCGGCATTGTGCCTTTTGTATTAAATTCCCATGCAGTTTCTGTGTTTCATCGTCAATAAGAAGTTCAGAGGGATACAGTAAACCTGAAGTAAAGCATCGGAATCTATAACTAGTGTCACAGGAATGGTTCAAAACATAGATAGTAAGAAGAGTCAGTTTTCTTGTCCTTAAGTCGGCATTGGGCTTTTTGAATATAATTACGATGCAATATATATGTTTCTTCGTCAATAAGAAGGTCTGAGGGAAACAGTAAACCTGAATGGAAGCATCGGAATCTATAACTAGTGTCACAGGAATGGTTCAAACATAGACAGTAAGAAAAGTCAGTTTTCTTGTACTTAAGTCGGCATTGGGCTTTTTGAATATAATTACGATGCAATTTCTATGTTTCTTCGTCAATAAGAAGGTCTGAGGGATACAGTAAACCTGAAGGGAAGCATAGGAATCTATAACTAGTGTCACTGAAATGGTTCAAATCATAGACAGTAAGAAGAGCCAGTCTTCTCGTACTTGGGTCGGCATTGTGCCTTTTGTATTTAATTCGGATGCAATTTCAGTATTTCATCGTCAATACGAATGTCAGAGGGATACAGTAAGCCTGAAGTGAAGCATTGGAATCTATAACTAGTGTCACAGGAATGGTTGAAAACATAGACAGTAGGAAGAGTCAATCTTCTTGTACTTAAATCGGCATTGTGCCTTGTGTATTTGATTAAGATGCAATTTCTGTGTTTCATCGTCAATAAGAAGCTCAGAGGGATACAGTAAACCTGAAGTGAAGCACCGGAATCTATAACCAGTGTCACAGGAATAATTCAAAACATAGTCAGTAAGAAGAGTCAGTTATCTTGTACTTAAGTCGGCATTGTGCCTTTTGTATTTAATTCCGATGCAATTTCTGTGTTTCATCGTCACTAAGAAGGTCGGAGGGATACAGTAAACCTGAAGTGAAGCATCGGAATCTATAACTAGTGTCATAGGAATGAATGGAACATAAACAGTAAGAAGAGTCAGTTTTCTTGTACTTAGGTCGGCATTGTGCCTTTTGTATTTAAATCCGATACAATATCTGTGTTTCATCGTCAATAAGAAGGTCAGAGGGATACAGTAAACCTGAAGTGAAGCATCGGAATTTATAACTAGTGTCACAGGATTGGTTCAAAACATAGACGGTAAGAAGAGTCAGTCTTCTTGTGCTTAAGTCGGCTGTGTGCCTTTTGTATTTAATTCCGATACAATTTACGTGTTTCATCGTCAATAAGTAGGTCAGAGGGATACAGTAAACCTGAAGTGAAGCATCAGAATCTGCAACTAGTGTCACAGGAATGGTTCAAACCATAGACAGTAAGATGAGTTAGTGTTTTTGTACTGAAGTCGGCATTGTGCCTTTTGTACTTAATTAAGATGCAATTTCTGTGTTTCATCGACAATAAGAAGGTCAGAGGGATACAGTAAACGTGAAGTGAAGCATAGGAATCTTTAACTAGTGTCACAGGAGTGGTTCAAAACATAGACAGTAAGAAGAGTCAGTCTTCTTGTACATAAGTCGGCATTGTGCCTTTTGTATATAATTCCGATGCAATTTCTGTGCTTCATCGTCAATAAGAAGGTCAGCTGGATACAGTAAACCTGAAGTGAAGCATCGGAATCTATAACTAGTGTCACAGGGATGGTTCAAAACATAGACAGTAAGAAGACTCATTCTTCTTGTACTTAAGTCGGCATTGTGCATTTTGTATTTAATTCCGATGCAATTTACGTGTTTCATCGTCAATAAGAAGGTCAGAGGGATACAGTAAACCTGAAGTGAAGCATCGGAATCTATAAGTAGTGTCACAGGAATGGTTCAAAACATAGATAGTAAGAAGAGTCAGTTTTCTTGTACTTAAGTCGGCATTGGGCGTTTTGAATATAATTACGATGCAATTTCTGAGTTTCTTCGTCAACAAGAAGGTCTGAGGGATACAGTAAACCTGAAGGGAAGCATCAGAATCTATAACTAGTGTCACTGAAATGGTTCAAATCATAGACAGTTAGAAGAGCCAGTCTTCTTGTACTTGTGTCGGCATTGTGCCTTTTTATTTAATTCCGATTCAATTTATGTGTTTCTTCGTCAATAAGAAGGTCAGAGGGATCAGAGGGATACAGTAAACCTGAAGTGAAGCATCGGAATCTATAACTAGTGTCACAGGAATGATTCAAAACATAGACAGTAAGAAGAGACAGTCTTCTTGTACTTGGGTCGGCATTGTGCCTTTTGTATTTCATTCGGATGCAACTTCTGTGTTTCATCGTCAATAAGAGCGTCAGAGGGATACAGTAAACCTGAAGTGAAGCATCGGAATCTATAACTAGTGTCACAGGAATGGTTCAAAACATAGACAGTAAGAAGAGTCAATCTTCTTGTACTTAAGTCGGCTTTGTGCCTTAGTATTTAATTATAATGCAATTTCTGTGTTTCATCGTCAATAAAAAGGTGAAAGGGACGCAGTAAACCTGAAGTGAAGCATCGGAATCTATAACTAGTGTCACAGGAATGATTCAAAACATAGACAGTAAGAAGAGTCAGTCTTCTTGTACTTAAGTCGGCATTGTGCCTTTTGTATTTAATTCCGATGCAATATCTGTGCTTCTTCGTCATTAAGAAGGTCAGAGGGATACAGTAAACTTGAAGTGAAGCATCGGGATCTATAACTAGTGTCACAGAAATGGTTCAAAACATAGACAGTAAGAAGAGCCATTCTTCTTGTACATGAGTCGGCATTGTGCCTTTTGTATTTAATTCCGATGCAAATTCTGTGTTTCATCGTCAATAAGAACGTCAGAGGGATACAGTAAACCTGAAGTGAAGCATCGGAATCTATAACTAGTGTCACAGTAATGGTTCAAAGCATAGGCAGTAAGGAGAGTCAAATTTCTTGTACTTAAGAAAGCATTGGGCCTTTTGAATATAATTACGATGCAATTTCTGTGTTTCTTCGTCAATGAGATGGTCTGAGGGATACAGTAAACCTGAAGGGAAGCATCGGAATCTATAACTAGTGACACAGAAATGGTTCAAAACATAGACAGTAGGAAGAGTCAGTCTTCTTGTACTTAAGTTGGCATTGTGCCTTTTGTATTTAATTAAGTTTTAATTTCTGTTTTTCATCGTCAATAATAAGGTCAGAGGGATACAGTGAACCTGAAGTGAAGCATCGGAATATATAACTAGTGTCACAGGAATGGTTCAAAACATAGACAGTAAGAAGAGTCAATCTTCATGTACTTAAGGCGGCATTGTGAATTTTGTATTTAATTAAGATGCAATTTCTGCGTTTCATCGTCAATAAGAAGGTGAAAGGGATACAGTAAACCTGAAGTGAAGCATCGGAATCTATAACTAGTGTCACAGGAATGGTTCAAAACATAGACAGTAAGAAGAGTCAGTCTATTTGTACTTAAGTGCGCATTGTGCCTTTTGTATTTAATTCCGATGCAGTTTCTGTGTTTCATCGTCAATACGAAGGTCAGAGGGATACAGTAAACCTGAAGTGCAGCATCGGAATCTATAACTAGTGTCACAGAAATGGTTCAAAACATAGACAGTAAGAAGAGACAGTCTTCTTGTACTTGAGTCGGCATTGTGCCTTTTGCATTTAATTCCGATACAATTTCTGTGTTTCATCGTCAATAAGGTCAGCTGGATACAGTAAACCTGAAGTGAAGCATAGGAATCTATAACTAGTGTCACAGGAATGGTTCAAAACATAGACAGTAAGAAGACTCATTCTTCTTGTACTTAAGTCGGCATTGTGCATTTTGTATTTAATGAAGATGCAATTTCTGTGTTTCATCGACAATAAGAAGGTCAGAGGGATACAGTAAACCTGAAGTGAAGTATCGGAATCTTTATCTAGTGTCACAGGAATGGTTCAAAACATAGACAGTAAGAAGAGTCATTCCTCTTGTACTTAAGTTGGCAGTGTGACTTTTGTATATAATTCCGATGCAATTTCTGTGCTTCATCGTCAATAAGATGGTCAGCTGGATACAGTAAACCTGAAGTGAAGCATCGGAATCTATAACTAGTGTCACAGGAATGGTTCAAAACATAGACAGTAAGAAGAGCCAGTCTTCTTGTACTTGAGTCGGCATTGTGCCTTTTGTATTTAATTCCGATGAATTTTCTTGCTTTGATCGTCAATAAGAAGGTCAGAGGGGTACAGTAAACCTGAAGTGAAGCAATGGAATCTGTTACTAGTGTCACAGGAATGGTTCAAAACATAGGCATTAAGAAGGGTCAGTCTTCTTGTACTTGAGTCGGCATTGTGCCTTTTGTATTAAATTCCGATGCAATTTCTGTGTTTCATCGTCAATAAGAAGTTCAGAGGGATACAGTAAACCTGAAGTAAAGCATCGGAATCTATAACTGGTGTCACAGGAATGGTTCAAATCATAGATAGTAAGAAGAGTCAGTTTTCTTGTCCTTAAGTCGGCATTGGGCTTTTTGAATATAATTACGATGCAATATATATGTTTCTTCGTCAATAAGAAGGTCTGAGGGAAACAGTAAACCTGAATGGTAGCATCGGAATCTATAACTAGTGTCACAGGAATGGTTCAAACATAGACAGTAAGAAAAGTCAGTTTTCTTGTACTTATGTCGGCATTGGGCTTTTTGAATATAATTACGATGCAATTTCTATGTTTCTTCGTCAATAAGAACGTCTGAGGGATACAGTAAACCTGAAGGGAAGCATCGGAATCTATAACTAGTGTCACTGAAATGGTTCAAATCATAGACAGTAAGAAGAGCCAGTCTTCTCGTACTTGGGTCGTCATTGTGCCTTTTGTATTTAATTCGGATGCAATTTCAGTATTTCATCGACAATACGAAGGTCAGAGGGATACAGTAAACCTGAAGTGAAGCATCAGAATCTGCATTAGTGTCACAGGAATGGTTCAAACCATAGACAGTAAGATGAGTTAGTGTTCTTGTACTGAAGTCGGCATTGTGCTTTTGGAATTAATTAAGATGCAATTTCTGTGTTTCATCGACAATAAGAAGGTCAGAGGGATACAGTAAACGTGAAGTGAAGCATAGGAATCTTTAACTAGTGTCACAGGAGTGGTTCAAAACATAGACAGTAAGAAGAGTCAGTCTTCTTGTACTTAAGTCGGCATTGTGCCTTTTGTATATAATTCCGATGCAATTTCTGTGCTTCATCGTCAATAAGAAGGTCAGCTGGATACAGTAAACCTGAAGTGAAGCATCGGAATCTATAACTAGTGTCACAGGGATGGTTCAAAACATAGACAGTAAGAAGACTCATTCTTCTTGTACTTAAGTCGGCATTGTGCATTTTGTATTTAATTCCGATGCAATTTACGTGTTTCATCGTCAATAAGAAGGTTAGAGGGATACAGTAAACCTGAAGTGAAGCATCGGAATCTATAAACTAGTGTCACAGGAATGGTTCAAAACATAGACAGTAAGAAGAGTCAGTTTTCTTGTACTTAAGTCGGCATTGGGCTTTTTGAATATAATTACGATGCAATTTCTGAGTTTCTCGTCAACAAGAAGGTCTGAGGGATACAGTAAACCTGAAGGGAAGCATCAGAATCTATAACTAGTGTCACTGAAATGGTTCAAATCATAGACAGTAAGAAGAGCCAGTCTTCTTGTACTTGTGTCGGCATTGTGCCTTTTTATTTAATTCCGATTCAATTTATGTGTTTCATCGTCAATAAGAGCGTCAGAGGGATACAGTAAACCTGAAGTGAAGCATCGGAATCTATAACTAGTGTCACAGGAATGGTTCAAAACATAGACAGTAAGAAGAGTCAATCTTCTTGTACTTAAGTCGGCATTGTGCCTTAGTATTTAATTAAAATGCAATTTCTGTGTTTCATCGTCAATAAAAAGGTGAAAGGGATGCAGTAAACCTGAAGTGAAGCATCGGAATCTATAACTAGTGTCACAGGAATGATTCATAACATAGACAGTAAGAAGAGTCAGTCTTCTTGTACTTAAAGCGGCATTGAGCCTTTTGTATATAATTCCGATGCAATTTCTGTGGATCATCGTCAATAAGAAGCTCAGAGGGATACAGTAAACCTGATGTGAAGCACCGGAATCTATAAACAGTGTCACAAGATTGGTTCAAATCATAGTCAGTAAGAAGAGTCAGTTATCTTGTACTTAAGTCGGCATTGTGCCTTTTGTATTTAATTGCGATGCAATTTCTGTGTTTCATCGTCACTAAGAAGGTCAGAGGGATACAGTAAACCTGAAGTGAGGCATCGGAATCTATAACTAGTGTCACAGGAATGGTTCAAACATAGACAGTAAGAGGAGTCTGTTTTGTACTTAAGGCGGCATTGTGCCTTTTGTATTTAATTCCGATGCAATTTCTGTGTTTCATCGTTAATAAGAAGGTCAGAGAGATACAGTAAACCTGAAGTGAAGCATCGGAATCTGTAGCTAGTGTCACAGGAATGGTTCAAATTATAGACAGTGAGAAGGTTCAGTCTTCTTGTACTTAAGTCGGCATTGTGCCTTTTGTATTTAATTCCGATTAACATCTGTGTTTCTTCGTCATTAAGAAGGTCAGAGGGATACAGTAAACCTGAAGTGAAGCATCGGAATCTATAACTAGTGTCACAGAAATGGTTCAAAACATAGACAGTAAGAAGAGCCAGTCTTCATGTACATGAGTCGGCATTGTGCCTTTTGTATTTAATTCCGATGCAATTTCTGTGTTTCATCGTCAATAAGAAGGTCAGAGGGATACAGTAAACCTGAAGTGAAGCATCGGAATCTGTAACTAGTGTCACAGTAATGGTTCAAAGCATAGGCAGTAAGAAGAGCCCAAATTTCTTGTACTTAAGTCGGCATTGGCGCCTTTGAATATAATTACGATGCAATTTCTGTGTTTCTTCGTCTATGAGATGGTCTGAGGGATACAGTAAACCTGAAGGGAAGCATCGGAATCTATAACTAGTGACACAGAAATGGTTCAAAACATAGACAGTAAGAAGAGCCAGTCTTCTTGTACTTGAGTCTGCATTGTGCCTTTTGTATATAATTCCGATGCAATTTATGTGTTTCTTCGTCAATAAGAAGGTCAGAGGGATACAGTAAGCCTGAAGTGAAGCATCGGAATCTATAACTTAGTGTAACAGGAATGGTTCAAAACATAGACAGTAAGAAGAGCAAGTCTTCTTGTACTTGGGTCGGCATTGTGCCTTTTGTATTTAATTCGGATGCAACTTCTGTGTTTCACCGTCAATAAGAGCGGCAGAGGGATACAGTAAACCTGAAGTGAAGCACGGAATCTATAACTAGTGTCACAGGAATGGTTCAAAACATAGACAGTAGCAAGAGTCAGTCTTCTTGTACTTAAGTTGGCATTGTGCCTTTTGTATTTAATTAAGATTTTAATTTCTATTTTTCATCGTCAATAATAAGGTCAGAGGGATACAGTGAACCTGAAGTGAAGCATCGGAATATATAACTAGTGTCACAGGAATGGTTCAAAACATAGACAGTAAGAAGAGTCAGTCTATTTGTACTTAAGTGCGCATTGTGCCTTTTGTATTTATTTCCGATGCAGTTTCTGTGTTTCATCGTCAATACGAAGGTCAGAGGGATACAGTAAACCTGAAGTGAAGCATCGGAATCTATAACTAGTGTCACAGAAATGGTTCAAAACAGAGACAGTAAGAAGAGTCATTCTTCTTGTACTTAAGTCGGCAGTGTGCTTTTTTGTATATAATTCCGATGCAATTTCTGTGCTTCATCGTCAATAAGAAGGTCAGCTGGATACAGTAAACCTGAAGTGAAGCATTCGGAATCTATAATTAGTGACACAGGAATGGTTCAAAGCATAGGCAGTAAGAAGAGCAAGTCTTCTTGTACTTAAGTCGGCATTGTGCCTTTTGTATTTAATTCCGATGAATTCTCTTGCTTTGATCGTCAGTAAGAAGGTCAGAGGGGGTACAGTAAACCTGAAGTGATCAATGGAATCTATTACTAGTGTCACAGGAATGGTTCAAAACATAGGCATTAAGAAGGGTCAGTCTTCTTGTACTTGAGTCGGCATTGTGCCTTTTGTATTAATTCCGATGCAATTTCTGTGTTTCATCGTCAATAAGAGTTTCAGAGGGATACAGTAAACCTGAAGTAAAGCATCGGAATCTATAACTAGTGTCACTGAAATGGTTCAAAACATAGACAGTAAGAAGAACCCGTCTTCTTGTACTTGAGTCGGCATTGTGCCTTTTGTATTTAATTCCGATGAAATTTATGTGTTTCTTCGTCAACAAGAAGGTCAGAGGGATACAGTAAACCTGGAGTGAAGCATCGGAATCTATAACTAGTGTCACAGGAATGGTTCAAATCATAGATAGTAAGAAGAGTTAGTTTTCTTGTCCTTAAGTCGGCATTGGGCTTTTTGACTATAATTACGATGCAATATATATGTTTCTTCGTCAATAAGAAGGTCTGAGGGAAACAGTAAACCTGAATGGAAGCATCGGAATCTATAACTAGTGTCACAGGAATGGTTCAAAACATAGACAGTAAGAAGAGTCAGTTTTCTTGTACTTAAGTCGGCATTGGGTTTTTGAATATAATTACGATGCAATTTCTATGTTTCTTCGTCAATAAGAAGGTCTGAGGGATACAGTAAACCTGAAGGGAAGCATCGGAATCTATAACTAGTGTCACTGAAATGGTTCAAAACATAGACAGTAAGAAGAACCAGTCTTCTTGTACTTGAGTCGGCATTGTGCCTTTAGTATTTAATTCCGATGCAATTTATGTGCTTCTTCGTCAACAAGAAGGTCAGAGGGATACAGTAAACCTGGAGTGAAGCATCGGAATCTATAACTAGTGTCACAGGAATGGTTCAAAACATAGACAGTAAGAAGAGCCAGTCTTCTCGTACTTGGGTCGGCATTGTGCCTTTTGTATTTAATTCGGATGCAATTTCAGTATTTCATCGTCAATACGAAGGTCAGAGGGATACAATAAACCTGAAGTGAAGCATTGGAATCTATAACTAGTGTCACAGGAATGGTTCAAAACGTAGACAGTAAGAAGAGTCAATCTTCTTGTACTTAAATCGGCATTGTGCCTTATGTATTTAATTAAGATGCAATTTCTGTGTTTCATCGTCAATAAAAAGGTGAAAAGGATACGGTAAACCTGAAGTGAAGCATCGAAATCTATAACTAGTGTCACAGGAATGATTCAAAAGATAGACAGTAAGAAGAGTCAGTCTTCTAATACTTAAGTCGGCATTGTGGCTTTTGTGTATAATTCCGATGCAATTTCTGTGTTTCATCGTCAATAAGAAGCTCAGAGGGATACAGTAAACCTGAAGTGAAGCACCGGAATCTATAACCAGTGTCACAGGAATGGTTCAAAACACAGTCAGTAAGAAGAGACAGTTATCTTGTACTTAAGTCGGCATTGTGCCTTTTGTATTTCATTCCGATGCAATTTCTGTGTTTCATCGTCACTAAGAAGGTCGGAGGGATACAGTAAACCTGAAGTGAAGCATCGGAATCTATAACTAGTGTCACAGGAATGGTTCAAAACATAGACAGTAAGAAGACTCATTCTTCTTGTACTTAAGTCGGCATTGTGCATTTTGTATTTAATTCCGATGCAATTTATGTGTTTCTTCGTCAATAAGAAGGTCAGAGGGACACAGTAAACCTGAAGTGAAGCATCGGAATCTATAACTAGTGTCACAGAAATGGTTCAAAGCATAGGCAGTAAGAAGAGTCAAATTTCTTGTACTTAAGTCGGCATTGGGCCTTTTGAATATAATTACGTTGGAATTTCTGTGTTTCTTCGTCAATGAGATGGTCTGAGGGATACAGTAATCCTGAAGGGAAGCATCGGAATCTATAACTAGTGACACAGAAATGGTTCAAAACATAGACAGTAAGAAGAGCCAGTCTTCTTGTACTTGAGTCTGCATTCTGCCTTTTGTATATAATTCCGATGCAATTTATGTGTTTCTTCGTCAATAAGAAGGTCAGAGGGACACAGTAAACCTAAAGTGAAGCATCGGAATCTATAACTAGTGTCACAGGAATGGTTCAAAACATAGACAGTAAGAAGAGCCAGTCTTCTTGTACTTGGGTCGGCATTGTGCCTTTTGTATTTAATTCGGATGCAACTTCTGTGTTTCATCGTCAATAAGAGCGGCAGAGGGATACAGTAAACCTGAAGTGAAGCACGGAATCTATAACTAGTGTCACAGGAATGGTTCAAAACATAGACAGTAGGAAGAGTCACTCTTCTTGTACTTAAGTTGGCATTGTGCCTTTTGTATTTAATTGAGATTTAATTACTGTTTTTCATCGTCAATAATAAGGTCAGAGGGATACAGTGAACCTGAAGTGAAGCATCGGAATATATAACTAGTGTCACAGGAATGGTTCAAAACATAGACAGTAAGAAGAGTCTATCTTCTTGTACTTAAGGCGGCATTGTGCATTTTGTATTTAATGAAGAAGGAATTTCTGTGTTCCATCGACAATAAGAAGGTCAGAGGGATACAATAAACCTGAAGTGAAGTATCGGAATCTTTATCTAGTGTCACAGGAATGGTTCAAAACATAGACAGTAAGAAGACTCATTCTTCTTGTACTTAAGTCGGCGGTGTGCCTTTTGTATATAATTCCGATGCAATTTCTGTGCTTCATCGTCTATAAGAAGGTCAGCTGGATACAGTAAACCTGAAGTGAAGCATCGGAATCTATAACTAGTGTCACAGGAATGGTTCAAACATAGACAGTAAGAAGAACCAGTCTTCTTGTACTTGAGTCGCCATGGTGCATTTTGTATTTAATTCCGATGAATTTTCTTGCTTTGATCGTCAATAAGAAGGTCAGAGGGGTACAGTAAACCTGAAGTGAAGCAATGGAATCTATTACTAGTGTCACAGGAATGGTTCAAAACATAGGCATTAAGAAGGGCCAGTCTTCTTGTACTTGAGTCGGCATTGTGCCTTTTGTATTTAATTCCGATGCAATTTCTGTGTTTCATCGTCAATAAGAAGTTCAGAGGGATACAGTAAACCTGAAGTAAAGCATCGGAATCTATAACTAGCGTCACAGGAATGGTTCAAAACATAGATAGTAAGAAGAGTCAGTTTTCTTGTCCTTAAGTCGGCATTGGGCTTTTTGACTATAATTACGATGCAATATATATGTTTCTTCGTCAATAAGAAGGTCTGAGGGAAACAGTAAACCTGAATGGAAGCAACGGAATCTATAACTAGTGTCACAGGAATGGTTTAAAACATAGACAGTAAGAAGAGTCAGTTTTCTTGTACTTAATTCGGCATTGGGCTTTTTGAATATAATTACGATGCAATTTCTATGTTTCTTCGTCAATAAGAAGGTCTGAGGGATACAGTAAACCTGAAGGGAAGCATCGGAATCTATAACTAGTGTCACTGAAATGGTTCAAAACATAGACAGTAAGAAGAACCAGTCTTCTTGTACTTGAGTCGGCATTGTGCCTTTAGTATTTAATTCCGATGCAATTTATGTGCTTCTTCGTCAACAAGAAAGTCAGAGGGATACAGGAAATCTGGAGTGAAGCATCGGAATCTATAACTAGTGTCACAGGAATGGTTCAAAACATAGACAGTAAGAAGAGCCAGTCTTCTCGTACTTGGGTCGGCATTGTGCCTTTTGTATTAAATTCGGATGCAATTTCAGTATTTCATCGTTAATACGAAGGTCAGAGGGATACAGTAAACCTGAAGTGAAGCATTGGAATCTATAACTAGTGTCACAGGAATGGTTCAAAACGTAGACAGTAAGAAGAGTCAATCTTCTTGTACTTCAATCGGCATTGTGCCTTGTTTACTTAATTAAGATGCAATTTCTGTGTTTCATCGTCAATAAAAAGGTGAAAGGGATACGGTAAACCTGAAGTGAAGCATTGAAATCTATAACTAGTGTCACAGGAATGATTCAAAAGATAGACAGTAAGAAGAGTCAGTCTTCTTGTACTTAAGTCGGCATTGTGGCTTTTGTGTATTATTCCGATGCAATTTCTGTGTTTCATCGTCAATAAGAAGCTCAGAGGGATACAGTAAACCTGAAGTGAAGCACCGGAATCTATAACCAGTGTCACAGGTATGGTTAAAACACAGTCAGTAAGAAGAGTCAGTTATCTTGTACTTAAGTCGGCATTGTGCCTTTTGTATTTAATTCCGATGCAATTTCTGTGTTTCATCGTCACTAAGAAGGTCGGAGGGATACAGTAAACCTGAAGTGAAGCATCGGAATCTATAACTAGTGTCATAGGAATGAATGGAACATAAACAGTAAGAAGAGTCAGTTTTCTTGTACTTAGGTCGGCATTGTGCCTTTTGTATTTAATTCCGATGCAATTTCTGTGTTTCATCGTCACTAAGAAGGTCAGAGGGATACAGTAAACCAGAAGTGAAGCATCGGATTTTATAACTAGTGTCACAGGATTGGTTCAAAACATAGACGGTAAGAAGAATCTGTCTTCTTGTGCTTAAGTCGGCATTGTACGTTTTGTATTTAATTCCGATGCAATTTACGTGTTTCATCGTCAATAAGTAGGTCAGAGGGATACAGTAAACCTGAAGTGAAGCATCAGAATCTGTAACTAGTGTCACAGGAATGGTTAAAACCATAGACAGTAAGATGAGTTAGTGTTCTTGTACTGAAGTCGGCATTGTGCCTTTTGTACTTAATTAAGATGCAATTTCTGTGTTTCATCGACAATAAGAAGGTCAGAGGGATACAGTAAACGTGAAGTGTAGCATAGGAATCTTTAACTAGTGTCACAGGAGTGGTTCAAAACATAGACAGTAAGAAGAGTCAGTCATCTTGTACTTAAGTCGGCATTGTGCCTTTTGTATTTAATTCCGATGCAATTTCTGTGTTTCTTCGTCAATAAGAAGGTCAGAGGGATCAGAGGCATACAGTAAACCTGAAGTGAAGCATCGGAATCTATAACTAGTGTCACAGGAATGATTCAAAACATAGACAGTAAGAAGAGTCAGTCTTCTTGTACTTAAAGCGGCATTGAGCCTTTTGTATATAATTCCGATGCAATTTCTGTGGATCATCGTCAATAAGAAGCTCAGAGGGATACAGTAAACCTGATGTGAAGCACCGGAATCTATAAACAGTGTCACAGGAATGGTTCAAATCATAGTCAGTAAGAAGAGTCAGTTATCTTGTACTTAAGTCGGCATTGTGCCTTTTGTATTTAATTCCGATGCAATTTCTGTGTTTCATCGTTAATAAGAAGGTCAGAGGGATACAGTAAACCTGAAGTGAAGCATCGGAATCTGTAGCTAGTGTCACAGGAATGGTTCAAAATATAGACAGTGAGAAGGTTCAGTCCTCTTGTACTTAAGTCGGCATTGTGCCTTTTGTATTTAATTCCGATGCAATATCTGTGTTTCTTCGTCATTAAGAAGGTCAGAGGGATAGAGTGAAACTGAAGTGAAGCATCGGAATATATAACTAGTGTCACAGGAATGGTTCAAAACAAAGACAGTAAGAAAAGTCAATCTTCTTGTACTTAAGGCGGCATTGTGAATTTTGTATTTAATTAAGATGCAATTTCTGTGTTTCATCGTCAATAAGAAGGTGAAAGGGATACAGTAAACCTGAAGTGAAGCATCGGAATCTATAACTAGTGTCACAGGAATGGTTAAAAGCATAGACAGTAAGAAGAGTCAGTCTATTTGTACTTAAGTGCGCATTGTGCCTTTTGTATTTAATTCCGATGCAGTTTCTGTGTTTCATCGTCAATACGAAGGTCAGAGGGATACAGTAAACCTCAAGTGCAGCATCGGAATCTATAACTAGTGTCACAGAAATGGTTCAAAACATAGACAGTAAAAAGAGACAGTCTTCTTGTACTTGAGTCGGCATTGTGCCTTTTGCATTTAATTCCGATACAATTTCTGTGTTTCATCGTCAATAAGAAGGTCAGCTGGATACAGTAAACCTGAACTGAAGCATCGGAATCTATAACTAGTGTCACAGGATTGGTTCAAAACATATACAGTAAGAAGACTCATTCTTCTTGTACTTAAGTCGGCATTGTGCATTTTGTATTTAATGAAGATGCAATTTCTGTGTTTCATCGACAATAAGAAGGTCAGTGGGATACAGTAAACCTGAAGTGAAGTATCAGAATCTTTATCTAGTGTCACAGGAATGGTTTACAATATAGACAGTAAGAAGAGTCATTCTTCTTGTACTTAAGTCGGCAGTGTGCCTTTTGTATATAATTCCGATGCAATTTCTGAGCTTCATCGTCAATAAGAAGGTCAGCTGGATACAGTAAACCTGAAGTGAAGCATCGGAATCTATAACTAGTGTCACAGGAATGGTTCAAAACATAGACAGTAAGAAGAACCAGTCTTCTTGTACTTGAGTCGGCATTGTGCATTTTGTATTTAATTCCGATGAATTTTCTTGCTTTGATCGTCAATAAGAAGGTCAGAGGGGTAAAGTAAACCTGAAGTGAAGCAATGGAATCTATTACTAGTGTCACAGGAATGGTTCAAAACATAGGCATTAAGAAGGGCCAGTCTTCTTGTACTTGAGTCGGCATTGTGCCTTTTGTATTTAATTCCGATGCAATTTCTGTGTTTCATCGTCAATAAGAAGTTCAGAGGGATACAGTAAACCTGAAGTAAAGCATCGGAATCTATAACTAGCGTCACAGGAATGGTTCAAAACATAGATAGTAAGAAGAGTCAGTTTTCTTGTCCTTAAGTCGGCATTGGGCTTTTTGACTATAATTACGATGCAATATATATGTTTCTTCGTCAATACGAAGGTCTGAGGGAAACAGTAAACCTGAATGGAAGCATCGGAATCTATAACTAGTGTCACAGGAAAGGTTTAAAACATAGACAGTAAGAAGAGTCAGTTTTCTTGTACTGAAGTCGGCATTGGGCTTTTTGAATATAATTACGATGCAATTTCTACGTTTCTTCGTCAATAAGAAGGTCTGAGGGATACAGTAAACCTGAAGGGAAGCATCGGAATCTATAACTAGTGTCACTGAAATGGTTCAAAACATAGACGGTAAGAAGAACCAGTCTTCTTGTACTTGAGTCGGCATTGTGCCTTTAGTATTAATTCGGATGCAATTTATGTGCTTCTTCGTCAACAAGAAGGTCAGAGGGATACAGGAAACCTGGAGAGAAGCATCGGAATCTATAACTAGTGTCACAGGAATGGTTCAAAACATAGACAGTAAGAAGAGCCAGTCTTCTCGTACTTGGGTCGGCATTGTGCCTTTTGTATTTAATTCGGATGCAATTTCAGTATTTCATCGTCAATACGAAGGTCAGAGGGATACAGTAAACCTGAAGTGAAGCATTGGAATCTATAACTAGTGTCACAGGAATGGTTCAAAACGTAGACAGTAAGAAGAGTCAATCTACTTGTACTTAAATCGGCATTGTGCCTTGTGTATTTAATTAAGATGCAATTTCTGTGTTTCATCGTCAATAAAAAGGTGAAAGGGATACGGTAAACCTGAAGTGAAGCATCGAAATCTATAACTAGTGTCACAGGAATGATTCAAAAGATAGACAGTAAGAAGAGTCAGTCTTCTTGTACTTAAGTCGGCATTGTGGCTTTTCTGTATTATTCCGATGCAATTTCTGTGTTTCATCGTCAATAAGAAGCTCAGAGGGATACAGTAAACCTGAAGTGAAGCACCGGAATCTATAACCAGTGTCACAGGAATGGTTCAAAACACAGTCAGTAAGAAGAGTCAGTTATCTTGTACTTAAGTCGGCATTGTGCCTTTTGTATTTAATTCCGATGCAATTTCTGTGTTTCATCGTCACTAAGAAGGTCGGAGGGATACAGTAAACCTGAAGTGAAGCATCGGAATCTATAACTAGTGTCATAGGAATGAATGGAACATAAACAGTAAGAAGAGTCAGTTTTCTTGTACTTAGGTCGGCATTGTGCCTTTTGTATTTAATTCCGATACAATTTCTGTGTTTCATCGTCACTAAGAAGGTCAGAGGGATACAGTAAACCTGAAGTGAAGCATCGGAATTCATAACTAGTGTCACAGGATTGGTTCAAAACATAGACGGTAAGAAGAGTCAGTCTTCTTGTGCTTAAGTCGGCATTGTACCTTTTGTATTTAATTCCGATGCAATTTACGTGTTTCATCGTCAATAAGTAGGTCAGAGGGATACAGTAAACCTGAAGTGAAGCATCAGAATCTGTAACTAGTGTCACAGGAATGGTTAAAACCATACACAGTAAGATGAGTTAGTGTTCTTGTACTGAAGTCGGCATTGTGCCTTTTGTACTTAATTAAGATGCAATTTCTGTGTTTCATCGACAATAAGAAGGTCAGAGGGATACAGTAAACGTGAAGTGTAGCATAGGAATCTTTAACTAGTGTAACAGGAGTGGTTCAAACATAGACAGTAAGAAGAGTCAGTCTTCTTGTACTTAAGTCGGCGTTGTGCCTTTTGTATTTAATTCCGATGCAATTTCTGTGTTTCTTCGTCAATAGGAAGGTCAGAGGGATCAGAGGCATACAGTAAACCTGAAGTGAAGCATCGGAATCTATAACTAGTGTCACAGGAATGATTCAAAACATATACAGTAAGAAGAGACAGTCTTCTTGTACTTAAAGCGGCATTGAGCCTTTTGTATATAATTCCGATGCAATTTCTTTGGATCATCGTCAATAAGAAGCTCAGAGGGATACAGTAAACCTGATGTGAAGCACCGGAATCTATAAACAGTGTCACAGGAATGGTTCAAATCATAGTCAGTAAGAAGAGTCAGTTATCTTGTACTTAAGTCGGCATTGTGCATTTTGTATTTAATTCCGAAGCAATTTCTGTGTTTCATCGTCACTAAGAAGGTCAGAGGGATACAGTAAACCTGAAGTGAGGCATCGGAATCTATAACTAGTGTCACAGAAATGGTTCAAAACATAGACAGTAAGAAGAGCCAGACTTCTTGTACTTGGGTCGGCATTGTGCCTTTTGTATTTAATTCGGATGCAACTTCTGTGTTTCATCGTCAATAAGAGCGGCAGAGGGATACAGTAAACCTGAAGTGAAGCACGGAATCTATAACTAGTGTCACAGAAATGGTTCAAAACATAGACAGTAAGAAGAGACAGTCTTCTTGTACTTGAGTCGGCATTGTGCCTTTTGCATTTAATTCCGATACAATTTCTGTGTTTCATCGTCAATAAGAAGGTCAGCTGGATACAGTAAACCTGAACTGAAGCATCGGAATCTATAACTAGTGTCACAGGAATGGTTCAAAACATAGACAGTAAGAAGACTCATTCTTCTTGTACTTAAGTCGGCATTGTGCATTTTGTATTTAATGAAGATGCAATTTCTGTGTTTCATCGACAATAAGAAGGTCAGAGGGATACAGTAAACCTGAAGTGAAGTATCGGAATCTTTATCTAGTGTCACAGGAATGGTTCAAAACATAGACAGTAAGAAGAGTCATTCTTCTTGTACTTAAGTCGTCAGTGTGCCTTTTGTATATAATTCCGATGCAATTTCTGTGCTTCATCGTCAATAAGAAGGTCAGCTGGATACAGTAAACCTGAAGTGAAGCATCGGAATCTATAACTAGTGTCACAGGAATGGTTCAAACATAGACAGTAAGAAGAACCAGTCTTCTTGTACTTGAGTCGGCATTGTGCATTTTGTATTTAATTCCGATGAATTTTCTTGCTTTGATCGTCAATAAGAAGGTCAGAGGGGTACAGTAAACCTGAAGTGAAGCAATGGAATCTATTACTAGTGTCACAGGAATGGTTCAAAACATAGGCATTAAGAAGGGTCAGTCTTCTTGTACTTGAGTCGGCATTGTGCCTTTTGTATTTAATTCCGATGCAATTTCTGTGTTTCATCGTCAATAAGAAGTTCAGAGGGATACAGTAAACCTGAAGTAAAGCATCGGAATCTATAACTAGTGTCACAGTAAGAAGAGTCAGTTTTCTTGTCCATAAGTCGGCATTGAGCTTTTTGAATATAATTACGATGCAATATATATGTTTCTTCGTCAACAAGAATGTCTGAGGGAAACAGTAAACCTGAATGGAAGCATCGGAATCTATAACTAGTGTCACAGGAATGGTTCAAAACATAGACAGTAAGAAAAGTCAGTTTTCTTGTACTTAAGTCGGCATTGGGCTTTTTGAATAAAATTACGATGCAATTTCTATGTTTCTTCGTCAATAAGAAGGTCTGAGGGATACAGTAAACCTGAAGGGAAGCATCGGAATCTATAACTAGTGTCACTGAAATGGTTCAAATATAGACAGTAAGAAGAGCTAGTCTTCTCGTACTTGGGTCGGCATTGTGCCTTTTGTATTTAATTCGGATGCAATTTCAGTATTTCATCGTCAATACGAAGGTCAGAGGGATACAGTAAACCTGAAGTGAAGCATTGGAATCTATAACTAGTGTCACAGGAATGGTTCAAAACATAGACAGTAAGAAGAGTCAGTCTTCTTGTACTTAAGTCGGCATTGTGGCTTTTGTGTATAATTCCGATGCAATATCTGTGTTTCATCGTCAATAAGATGCTCAGAGGGATACAGTAAACCTGAAGTGAAGCACCGGAATCTATAACCAGTGTCACAGGAATGGTTCAAAACATAGTCAGTAAGAAGAGTCAGTTATCTTGTACTTAAGTCGGCATTGTGCCTTTTGTATTTAATTCCGATGCAATTTCTGTGTTTCATCGTCACTAAGAAGGTCGGAGGGATACAGTAAACCTGAAGTGAAGCATCGGAATCTATAACTAGTGTCATAGGAATGAATGGAACATAAACAGTAAGAAGAGTCAGTTTTCTTGTACTTAGGTCGGCATTGTGCCTTTTGTATTTAATTCCGATGCAATTTCAGTGTTTCATCGTCAATAAGAAGGTCAGAGGGATACAGTAAACCTGAAGTGAAGCATCGGAATTTATAACTAGTGTCACAGGATTGGTTCAAAACATAGACGGTAAGAAGAGTCAGTCTTCTTGTGCTTAAGTTGGCAGTCTGCCTTTTGTATTTAATTCCGATGCAATTTACGTGTTTCATCGTCAATAAGTAGGTCAGAGGGATACAGTAAAACCTGGAGTGAAGCATCAGAATCTGTAACTAGTGTCACAGGAATGGTTCAAACCATAGACAGTAAGATGAGTTAGTGTTCTTGTACTGAAGTCGGCATTGTGCCTTTTGTACTTAATTAAGATGCAATTTCTGTGTTTCATCGACAATAAGAAGGTCAGAGGGATACAGTAAACGTGAAGTGAAGCATAGGAATCTTTAACTAGTGTCACAGGAGTGGTTCAAAACATAGACAGTAAGAAGAGTCAGTCTACTTGTACTTAAGTCGGCATTGTGCCTTTTGTATATAATTCCGATGCAATTTCTGTGCTTCATCGTCAATAAGACGGTCAGCTGGATACAGTAAACCTGAAGTGAAGCATCGGAATCTATAACTAGTGTCACAGGAATGGTTCAAATCATAGACAGTAAGAAGAGCCAGTCTTCTTGTACTTGTGTCGGCATTGTGCCTTTTTATTTAATTCCGATTCAATTTATGTGTTTCATCGTCAATAAGAAGGTCAGAGGGATCAGAGGGATACAGTTAACCTGAAGTGAAGCATCGGAATCTATAACTAGTGTCACAGGAATGGTTCAAAACATAGACGGTAAGAAGAGTCAGTGTTCTTGAACTGAAGTCGGCATTGTGCCTATTGTATTTAATTTCGATGAATTTTCTGTGTTTGATCGTCAATAAGAAGGTCCGAGGGATACAGCAAACCTGAAGTGAAGCATCAGAATCTGTAACTAATGTCACAGGAATGGTTCAGACCATAGACAGTAAGAAAAGTCAGTGTTCTTGTACTGAAGTCGGCATTGAGCCTTTTGTTTTTAATTCCGATGCAATTTCTGTATTTCATCGTCAATAAGAAGGTCCCAGGGATACAGTAAACCTGAAGTGAAGCATCGGAATCTATAACTAGTGTCATAGGAATGATTCAAAACATAAACAGTAAGAAGAGTCAGTTTTCTTGTACTTAGGTCAGCATTGTGCCATTTGTATTTAATTCCGATGCAATTTCTGTGTTTCATCGTCAATAAGAAGGTCAGAGGGATACAGCAAACCTGAAGTGAAGCATCGCAAACTATAACTAGTGTAACAGGAATGGTTCAAAACATAGACAATAAGAAGAGTCAGTTTTCTTGTACTTAAGTTGGCATTGGGCCTTTAGTATAAAATTACGATGCAATTTCTGTGTTTCATCGTCAATAAGAAGGACAGAGGGATACAGTAAACCTGAAGTGAAGCATAGGAATCCATAACTGGTGTCACAGGTTTGGTTCAAAACATAGACAGTAAGAAGAGACAGTCTTCTTGTACTTAAGTCGGCATTGTGCCTTTTGTAATTAATTCCGATATAATTTACGTAATTCATCGTCAATAAGTAGGTCAGAGGGATTCAGTTAACCTGAAGTGATGCATCGGAATCTATAACTAGTGTCACAGGTATGGTTCAAACCATAGACAGTAAGATGAGCTAGTGTTCTTGTACTGAAGTCGGCATTGTGCCTTTTGTATTTAATTAAGATGCAATTTCAGTGTTTCATCGTCAATAAGAAGGTCAGAGGGATACAGTAAACCTGAAGTGAAGCATCGGAATCTATAACTAGTGTCACAGGAATGGTCAAAACATAGACAGTAAGAAGAGTCAGTCTTCTTGTACTTAAGTCGGCATTGTGCCTTTTGTATATAATTCCGATGCTATTTCTGTGTTTCATCGTCAATAAGAAGGTCAGCTGGATACAGTTACCTGAAGTGAATCATCGGAATCTATAACTAATGTCACCGGAATGGTAGACAACATTGACAGTAAGAAGAGTCAGTCTTCTTGTACTTAAGTTGGCATTGTGCCTTTTGTATTTAATTAAGATGCAATTTCAGTGTTTCATCGTCAATAAGGAGGTCAGAGGGATACAGAAAACCTGAAGTGAAGCATGGGAACCTATAACTAGAGTCACAGGAATTGTTCAAAACATAAACAGTAAGAAGAGTCAGTTTTCTTGTACTTAGGTCGGCATTGTGCCATTTGTATTTAATTCCGATTCGATTTCTGTGTTTCATCGTCAATAAGAAGGTCAGAGGGATACAGTAAACCTGAAGGGAAGCATCGGAATCTATAACTAGAGTCACAGGAATGGTTCAAAACATAGACAGTAAGAAGTGTCAGTTTTCTTGTACTTAAGTTGGCATTGGGCCTTTAGTATAAAATTACGATGCAATTTCCGTGTTTCATCGTCAATAAGAAGGTCAGAGGGATACAGGAAACTTGAAGTGAAGCATCGGAATCTATAACTAGTGTCACAGAAATGGTTTTAAATCATAGACAGTAAGAAGTGCCAGTCTTCTTGTACTTGAGTCGGCATTGTGCCTTTTGTATTTAATTCCGATGCTATTTATGTGTTTCTTTGTCAATACGAAGGTCAGAGGGATTCAGTAAACCAGAAGTGAAGCATCGGGATCTATAACTAGTGTCACAGGAAAGGTACAAATCATAGACAGTAGGAAGAGTCAGTCTTCTTGTACTTAAGTCGGCATTGTGCCTTTTGTATTTAATTCCGATGCAGTTTCTGTGTTTCATCGTCAGTAAGAAGGTCAGAGGGATCCAGTAAACCTGATGTGAAGCATCGGAATCTATAACTAGTGTCACAGGAATGGTTCAAAGCATAGACAGTAGGAAGAGTCAGTGTTCTTGTACTGAAGTCGGCATTGTGCCTTTTGTATTTAATTAAGATGCAATCTCTGTGTTTCATCGTCAATAATAAAGTCAGAGGGATACAGTAAACCTGAAGTGAAGCATCGGAATCTATAAGTAGTGTCACAGGAATGGTTCAAAACATAGACAGAAAGAAGACGCAGTCTTCTTGTACTTAAGTCGGCATTGTTTCTTTTGTATTTAATTAAGATGCAATTTCTGTGTTTCATCGTCAATAAGAAGGTGAAAGCGATACAGTAAACCTGAAGTGAAGCATCGGAATCTATAACTAGTGTCACAGGAACGGTTCAAAATATAGACAGTAAGAAGAGTCAGTGTTCTTGTACTGAAGTCGGCATTGTGCCTTTTGTATCTAATTTCGATGAATTTTCTGTGTTTGATCGTCAATAAGAAGGTCCGAGGGATACAGCAAACCTGAAGTGAAGCATCGGAATCTATAACTAGTGTCACAGGAATGGTTCAAACCAAAGACAGTAAGAAGAGTCAGTGTTCTTGTACTGAAGTCGGCAATGAGCCTTTTGTATTGATTTAAGATGCAATTTCTGTGTTTCATCGTCAATAATAAGGTCAGAGGGATACAGCAAACCTGAAGTGAAGCATCGGAATCTATAACTAGTGTCACAGGAATGGTTCAAAACATAGACAGTAAGAAGAGTCAGTTTTCTTGTACTTAAGTTGGCATTGGGCCTTTAGTATAAAATTACGATGCAATTTCTGTGTTTCATCAATTACAAGAAGGTCAGAGGGATACAGTAAACCTGAAGTAAGGCATCGGAATCTATAACTAGTTTCACAGAAATGGTTTAAATCATAGACAGTTAGAAGAGCCATTCTCCTTGTACTTGAGTCGGCATTGTGCCTTTTGTATTTAATTCCGATGCTATTTATGTGTTTCTTTGTCAATAAGAAGGTCAGAGGGATCAGTAAACCTAAAGTCTAGCATCGGAATCTATAACTAGTGTCACAGGAATGGTTCAAAACATAGACAGTAAGAGGAGCCAGTGTTCTTGTACTTGGGTCGGCATTGTGATTTTTTTATTTAATTCGGATGCAATATCTGTGTTTCATCGTCAATAAGAAGGTCAGAGGGATACAGTAAACCCGAAGTGAAGCATCGGAATCTATAATTAGTGTCACAGGAATGGTACAAATCATAGACAGTAGGAAGAGTCAATCTTCTTGTACTTAAGTCGGCATTGTGCATTTTGTATTTAATTCCAATGCAATTTCTGTGTTTCAACGTCAATAAGAAGGTCAGAGGGATACAGTAAACCTGAAGTGAAGCATCGGAATCTATAACTAGTGTCACAGGAATGGTACAAATCATAGACAGTATTAAGAGTCAATCTTATTGTACTTATGTCGGCATTGTGCCTTTTGTATTTAATTCCGATGCAATTTCTGTGTTTCAACGTCAATAAGAAGGTCAGAGGGATCCAGTAAACCTGAAGTGAAGCATCGGAATCTATAACTAGTGTCACAGGAACGGTTCAAAACATAGACAGGAAGAAGAGTCAGTGTTCTTGTACTGAAGTCGGCATTGTGCCTTTTGTATTTAATTAAGATGCAATTTCTGTGTTTCATCGTCAATAATAAGGTCAGAGGGATACAGTAAACCTGAAGTGAAGCATCGGAATCTATAAGTAGTGTCACAGGAATGGTTCAAAACATAGACAGTAAGAAGAAGCAGTCTTCTTGTACTTAAGTCGGCATTGTGCCTTTTGTATTTAATTAAGATGCAATTTCTGTGTTTCATCGTCAATAAGAAGGTGAAAGGGACACAGTAAACCTGAAGTGAAGCATCGGGAATCTATAACTAGAGTCACACAAATGGTTCAAAACATAGACAGTAAGAAGAGTCAGTCTTCTTGTACTTATGTCGGCATTGTGCCTTTTGTATATAATGACGATGCAATTTCTGTGTTTCATCGTCAATAAGAAGCTCAGAGGGATACAGTAAACCTGAAGTGAAGCATCGGAATCTATAACTAGTGTCACAGGAATGGTTCAAAACATAGACAGTAAGAAGAGTCAGTCTTTTTGTACTTAAGTCGGCATTGTGCCTTTTGTATTTAATTGCGATGCAATTTCTGTGTTTCATCGTCAATACGAAGGTCAGAGGGATACAGTAAACCTGAAGTGAAGCCTCGGTGTCTATAACTAGTGTCACAGGAATGGTTCAAAACATAGACAGTAAGAAGGGTCAGTCTACTTGTACTTATGTCTGCATTGTGCCTATTGTATTTAATTCCGATGCAATATCTGTGTTTCTTCGTCAATAAGAAGGTCAGAGGGATACTGTAGACCTGAAGTGAAGCATCGGAATCTATAACTAGTGTCACAGGAATGGTTCAAAACATAGACAGTAAGAAGAGGCATTCTTCTTGTACTTAGGTCGGCATTGCGCCTTTTGTATTGAATTCCGATGCAATATCTGTGTTTCATCGTCAATAAAAAGGTCAGAGGGATACAGTAAACCTGAAGTGAAGCATCGGAATCTATAACTAGTGTCACAGAAATGGTTTAAATCATAGACAGTAAGAAGGGCCAGTCTCCTTGTACTTGAGTGGGCATTGTGCCTTTTGTATTTAATTCCGATGCTATTTATGTGTTTCTTTGTCAATAAGAAGGTCAGAGGGATTCAGTAAACCTAAAGTCTAGCATCGGAATCTATAACTAGTGTCACAGGAATGGTTCAAAACATAGACAGTAAGAAGCGCCAGTGTTCTTGTACTTGGGTCGGCATTGTGATTTTTTTATTTAATTTGGATGCAATTTCTGTGTTTCGTCGTCAATAAGGAGGTCAGAGGGATACCGTAAACCTGATGTGAAGCATCGGCATCTATAACTAGTGTCACAGGAATGGTACAAATCATAGACAGTAGGAAGAGTCAGTCTTCCTGTACTTAAGTCGGCATTGTGCCTTTTGTATTTAATTCCGATGCAATTTCTGTGTTTCATCGTCAATAAGAAGGTCAGAGGAATCCAGTAAACCTGAAGTGAAGCATCGGAATCTATAACTAGTGTCACAGGAATGGTTCAAAACATAGACAGTAAGAAGAGTCAGTGTTCTTGTACTTAAGTCGGCATTGTGCCTTTTGTATTTAATTAAGATGCAATTTCTGTGTTTCATCGTCAATAAGAAGCTCAGAGGGATACAGTAAACCTGAAGTGAAGCATCGGAATCTATAACTAGTGTCACAGGAATGGTTCAAAACATAGACAGTAAGAAGAGTCATTGATTTTGTACTTAAGTCGGCATTGTGCCTTTTGTATTTAATTCCGATGCAATTTCTGTGTTTCAACGTCAATACGAAGGTCAGAGGGATACAGTAAAACTGAAGTGAAGCATCGGTTTTTATAACTAGAGTCACTGGAATGGTTCAGAGCATAGACAGTAAGAAGGGTCAGTCTTCTTGTACTTATGTCGGCATTGTGCCTATTGTATTTAATTCCGATGCAATATCTGTGTTTCTTCGTCAATAAGAAGGTCAGAGGGATACTGTAGACCTGAAGTGAAGCGTCGGAATCTATAACTAGTGTCACAGGAATGGTTCAAAGCATAGACAGTAAAAAGATTCAGTCTTCTAGTACTTAAGTAGGCTTTTGCCTTTTGTATTTAATTCCGATCCATTTTCTGTGTTTCATCGTGAATAAGAGGGTCACAGGAATACAGTAAATCTGAAGTGATGCATCGGAATCTATAAGTAGTGTCACAGGATTGGTTCAAAACATAGATATTAAGAAGAGTCTGTTTTCTTGTACTTAAGTCAGGATTGTGCCTTTTCTATTTAATTCCAATGCAATTTCTGTGTTTCATCGTCAATAATAAGGTCAGAGGGATACAGTAAACCTGAAGTGAAGCATCGGAATCTATAAGTAGTGTCACAGGAATGGTTCAAAACATAGACAGTAAGAAGAAGCAGTCTTCTTGTACTTAAGTCGGCATTGTGCCTTTTGTATTTAATTAAGATGCAATTTCTGTGTTTCATCGTCAATAAGAAGGTGAAAGGGACACAGTAAACCTGAAGTGAAGCATCGGAATCTATAACTAGAGTCACACAAATGGTTCAAAACATAGACAGTAAGAGGAGTCAGTCATCTTGTACTTATGTCGGCATTGTGCCTTTTGTATATAATGACGATGCAATTTCTGTGTTTCATCGTCAATAAGAAGCTCAGAGGGATACAGTAAACCTGAAGTGAAGCATCGGAATCTATAACTAGTGTCACAGGAATGGTTCAAAACATAGACAGTAAGAAGAGTCAGTCTTTTTGTACTTAAGTCGGCATTGTGCCTTTTGTATTTAATTCCGATGCAATTTATGTGTTTCATCGTCAATACGAACGTCAGAGGGATACAGTAAACCTGAAGTGAAGCCTCGGTGTCTATAACTAGTGTCACAGGAATGGTTCAAAGCATAGACAGTAAGAAGGGTCAGTCTACTTGTACTTATGTCTGCATTGTGCCTATTGTATTTAATTCCGATGCAATATCTGTGTTTCTTCGTCAATAAGAATGTCAGAGGGATACTGTAGACCTGAAGTGAAGCATCGGAATCTATAACTAGTGTCACAGGAATGGTTCAAAACATAGACAGTAAGAAGGGGCAGTGTTCTTGTACTGAAGTCGGCATTGTGCCTTTTGTATTTAATTAAGATGCAATCTCTGTGTTTCATCGTCAATAATAAGGTCAGAGGGATACACTAAACCTGAAGTGATACATCGGAATCCATAAGTAGATTCACAGGAATGGTTCAAAACATAGACAGTAAGAAGAAGCAGTCTTCTTGTACTTAAGTCGGCATTGTGCCTTTTGTATTTAATTAAGATGCAATTTCTGTGTTTCATCGTCAATAAGAAGCTCAGAGGGATACAGTAAACCTGAAGTGAAGCATCGGAATCTATAACTAGTGTCACAGGAATGGTTCAAAACATAGACAGTAAGAAGAGTCAGTGTTTTTGTACTTAAGTCGGCAATGTGCCTTTTGTATTTAATTCCGATGCAATTTCTGTGTTTCAACGTCAATACGAAGGTCAGAGGGATACAGTAAAACTGAAGTGAAGCATCGGTGTCTATAACTAGAGTCACTGGAATGGTTCAAAGCATAGACAGTAAGAAGGGTCAGTCTCCTTGTACTTATGTCGGCATTGTGCCTATTGTATTTAATTCCGATGCAATATCTGTGTTTCTTCGTCAATAAGAAGGTCAGAGGGATACTGTAGACCTGAAGTGAAGCATCGGAATCTATAACTAGTGTCACAGGAATGGTTCAAAGCATAGACAGTAAGAAGATTCAGTCTTCTAGTACTTAAGTAGGCTTTTGCCTTTTTTATATAATTCCGATCCATTTTCTGTGTTTCATCGTGAATAAGAGGGTCAGAGGAATACAGTAAACCTGAAGTGATGCATCGGAATCTATAAGTAGTGTCACAGGAATGGTTCAAAACATAGATATTAAGAAGAGTCTGTTTTCTTGTACTTAAGTCAGGATTGTGCCTTTTCTATTTAATTCCAATGCAATTTCTGTGTTTCATCGTCAATAAGAAGGTCAGAGGGATACAGTAAACCTGAAGTGAAGCATCGGAATCTATAACTAGTGTCACAGGAATTGCTCAAAACATATACAGTAAGAAGAGTCAGTCTTTTTGTACTTAAGTCGGCATTGTGAATTTTGTATTTAAATACGATGCAATTTCTGTGTTTCATCGTCAATACGAAGGTCAGAGGGATACAATAAACCTGAAGTGAAGCACCGGAAACTATAACTAGTGTCACAGGAATGGTTCAAAACATAGAGAGTAAGAAGGGTCAGTCTTCTTGTACTTAAGTCGGCATTGTGCCTTTTGTATTTAATTTCGATGAATTTTCTGTGTTTGATCGTCAATAAGAAGGTCCGAGGGATACAGCAAACCTGAAGTGAAGCATCGGAATCTATAACTAGTGTCACAGGAATGGTTCAAACCATAGACAGTAAGAAGAGTCAGTGTTCTTGTACTGAAGTTGGCATTGTGCCTTTTGTATTTAATTAAGATGCAATTTCTGTGTTTCATCGTCAATAATAAGGTCAGAGGGATACAGTAATACTGAAGTGAAGCATCGGAATCTATAAGTAGTGTCACAGGAATAGTTCAAATCATAGACAGTAAGAAGAAGCAGTCTTCTTGTACTTAAGTCGGCATTGTGCCTTTTGTATTTAATTAAGATGCAATTTCTGTGTTTCATCGCCAATAAAAAGGTGAAAGGGATACAGTAAACCTGAAGTGAAGCATCGGAATCTAGAACTAGTGTCACAGGAATGATTCAAAACATAGACAGTAAGAAGAGTCAGGCTTCTTGTACTTAAGTCTGCATTGTGCCTTTTGTATATAATTCTGATGCAATTTCTGTGTTTCATCGTCAATAAGAAGCTCAGGGGAATACAGTAAACCTGAAGTGAAGCATCGGAATCTATAACTAGTGTCACAGGAATGGTTCAAATCATAGTCAGTAAGAAGAGTCAGTTTTCTTGTACTTAAGTCGGCATTGTGCCTTTTGTATTTAATTCCGATGCAATTTCTGTGTTTCATCGTCAATAAGGAGGCCAGAGGTATACAGTAAACCTGAAGTGAAGCATCGGAATCTATAACTAGTGTCACTGGAATGGTTCAAAACATAGACAGTAAGAAGAGTCAGTCTTTTTGTACTTAAGTCGGCATTGTGCCTTTTGTATTTAATTCCGATGCAATTTTTGTGTTTCATCGTCAATAAGAAGGTCAGAGGGATACAGCAAAACTGAAGTGAAGCATGGGAACCTATAACTAGTGTCACAGGAATGGTTCAAATCATAGACAGTAAGAAGAGTCAGTCTTCTTGTACTTAAGTCGGCATTTTACCTTTTGTATTTAATTCCGATGCAATTTCTGTGCTTCATCGTCAATAAGAAGGTCAGCTAGATACAGTAAACCTAAAGTGAAGCATCGGAATCTATAACTAGTGTCACAGGAATGGTTCAAAACATAGACAGTAAGAAGAGGCAGTCTTCTTGTACTTGAGTCGGCATTGTGCCTTTTGTATTTAATTCCGATGAATTTTCTGTGTTTGATCGTCAATAAGAAGGTCAGAGGGATACAGTAAACCTGCAGTGAAGCATCGGAATCTATAACTAGTGCCACAGGAAGGGTTCAAAACATAGGCAGTAAGAAGAGTCACTCTTTTTGTACTTAAGTCGGCATTGTGCCGTTTGTATTTAATTCCGATGCAATTTCTGTGTTTCATTGTCAATAAGAAGGTCAGAGTGATACAGTGAAGCATCGGAATCTATAACTAGTGTCACAGGAATGGTTCAAAACATAGACGGTAAGAAGAGTCAGTGTTCTTGTACTGAAGTCGGCATTGTGCCTTTTGTATCTAATTTCGATGAATTTTCTGTGTTTGATCGTCAATAAGAAGGTCCGAGGGATACAGCAAACCTGAAGTGAAGCATCGGAATCTATAACTAGTGTCACAGGAATGGTTCAAACCAAAGACAGTAAGAAGAGTCAGTGTTCTTGTACTGAAGTCATCATTGATCCTTTTGTATTGATTTAAGATGCAATTTCTGTGTTTCATCGTCAATAATAAGGTCAGAGGGATACAGCAAACCTGAAGTGAAGCATCGGAATTTATAACTAGTGTCACAGGAATGGTTCAAAACATAGACAGTAAGAAGAGTAAGTTTTCTTGTTCTTAAGTTGGCATTGGGCCTTTAGTATAAAATTACGATGCAATTTCTGTGTTTCATCAACAATAAGAAGGTCAGAGGGATACAGTAGACCTGAAGTGAAGCATCGGAATGTATATCTAGTGCCACAGGAAGGGTTCAAAACATAGGCAGTAAGAAGAGTCACTCTTTTAGTACTTAAGTCGGCATTGTGCCTTTTGTATTTAATTTCGATGCAATATCTGTGTTTCTTCGTCAATAAGAAGGACAGAGGGATACAGTAAACCTGAAGTGAAGCATCGGAATCTATAACTAGTGTCACAGAAATGGTTCAAAACATATATAGTAAGAAGAGCCAGTCTTCTTGTACTTCAGTCGGCATTGTGCATTTTGTATTTAATTCCGATGCAATTTCTGTGTTTCATTGTCAATAAGAAGGTCAGAGTGATACAGCAAACCTGAAGTGAAGCATCGGAATCTATAACTAGTGTCACACGAATGGTTCAAAACATAGACGGTAAGAAGAGTCAGTGTTCTTATACTGAAGTCGGCATTGTGCCTTTTGTATCTAATTTCAATGAATTTTCTGTGTTTGATCGTCAATAAGAAGGTCCGAGGGATACAGCAAACCTGAAGTGAAGCATCGGAATCTATAACTAGTGTCACAGGAATGGTTCAAACCAAAGACAGTAAGAAAAGTCAGTGTTCTTGTTCTAAGTTCGGCATTGAGCCTTTTGTATTGATTTAAGATGCAATTTCTGTGTTTCATCGTCAATAATAAGGTCAGAGGGATACAGCAAACCTGAAGTGAAGCATCGGAATCTATAACTAGTGTCACAGGAATGGTTCAAAACATAGACAGTAAGAAGAGTCAGTCTTTTTGTACTTAAGTCGGCATTGTGCCTTTTGTATTTAATTCCGATGCAATTTCTGTGTTTCATCGTCAATAAGAAGGTCAGAGGGATACAGTAAAACTGAAGTGAAGCATGGGAACCTATAACTAGTGTCACAGGAATGGTTCAAATCATAGACAGTAAGAAGAGTCAGTCTTCTTGTACTTAAGTCGGCATTTTACCTTTTGTATTTAATTCCGATGCAATTTCTGTGCTTCATCGTCAATAAGAAGGTCAGCTAGATACAGTAAACCTAAAGTGAAGCATCGGAATCTATAACTAGTGTCACAGGAATGGTTAAAAACATAGACAGTAAGAAGAGCCAGTCTTCTTGTACTTGAGTCGGCATTGTGCCTTTTGTATTTAATTCCGATGAATTTTCTGTGTTTGATCGTCAATAAGAAGGTCAGAGGGATACAGTAAACCTGAAGTGAAGCATCGGAATCTATACCTAGTGCCACAGGAAGGGTTCAAAACATAGGCAGTAAGAAGAGTCACTCTTTTTGTACTTAAGTCGGCATTGTGCCTTTTGTATTTAATTCCGATGCAATTTCTGTGTTTCATTGTCAATAAGAAGGTCAGAGTGATACAGCAAACCTGAAGTGAAGCATCGGAATCTATAACTAGTGTCACAGGAATGGTTCAAAACATAGACGGTAAGAAGAGTCAGTGTTCTTGTACTGAAGTCGGCATTGTGCCTTTTGTATCTAATTTCGATAAATTTTCTGTGTTTGATCGTCAATAAGAAGGTCCGAGGGATACAGCAAACCTGAAGTGAAGCATCGGAATCTATAACTAGTGTCACAGGAATGGTTCAAACCAAAGACAGTAAGAAGAGTCAGTGTTCTTGTACTGAAGTCGGCATTGAGCCTTCTGTATTGATTTAAGATGCATTTTCTGTGTTTCATCGTCAATAATAAGGTCATAGGGATACAGCAAACCTGAAGTGAAGAATCGGAATCTATAACTAGTGTCACAGGAATGGTTCAAAACATAGACAGTAAGAAGAGTCAGTTTTCTTGTACTTAAGTTGGCATTGGGCCTTTAGTATAAAATTACGATGCAATTTCTGTGTTTCATCAACAATAAGAAGGTCAGAGGGATACAGTAAACCTGAAGTGAAGCATCGGAATCTATAACTAGTGCCACAGGAAGGGTTCAAAACATAGGCAGTAAGAAGAGTCACTCTTTTTGTACTTAAGTCGGCATTGTGCCTTTTGTATTTAATTCCGATGCAATATCTGTGTTTCTTCGTCAGTAAGAAGGACAGAGGGATACAGTAAACCTGAAGTGAAGCATCGGAATCTATAACTAGTGTCACAGAAATGGTTCAAAACATATATAGTAAGAAGAGCCAGTCTTCTTGTACTTAAGTCGGCATTGTGCCTTTTGTATTTAATTCAGATGCAATCTCTGTGTTTCATTGTTAATAAAAAGGTCAGAGTGATACAGCAAACCTGAAGTGAAGCATCGGAATCTATAACTAGTGTCACAGGAATGGTTCAAAACATAGACGGTAAGAAGAGTCAGTGTTCTTATACTGAAGTCGGCATTGTGCCTTTTGTATCTAATTTCAATGAATTTTCTGTGTTTGATCGTCAATAAGAAGGTCCGAGGGATGCAGCAAACCTGAAGTGAAGCATCGGAATCTATAACTAGTGTCACAGGAATGGTTCAAACCAAAGACAGTAAGAAAAGTCAGTGTTCTTGTACTGAGTTCGGCATTGAGCCTTTTGTATTGATTTAAGATGCAATTTCTGTGTTTCATCGTCAATAATAAGGTCAGAGGGATACAGCAAACCTGAAGTGAAGCATCGGAATCTATAACTAGTGTCTCAGGAATGGTTCAAAACATAGACAGTAAGAAGAGTCAGTTTTCTTGTACTTAAGTTGGCTTTGGGCCTTTAGTATAAAATTACGATGCAATTTCTGTGTTTCATCAACAATAAGAAGGTCAGAGGGATACAGCAAACTTGAAGTGAAGCATCGGAATCTATAACTAGTTTCACAGAAATGGTTTAAATCATAGACAGTAAGAAGGCCCAGTCTTCTTGTACTTATGTCGGCATTGTGCCTATTGTATTTAATTCCGATGCAATATCTGTGTTTCTTCGTCAATAAGAAGGTCAGTGGGATACTGTAGACCTGAAGTGAAGCATCGCAATCTATAACTAGTGTCACAGGAATGGTTCAAAAGATAGGCAGTAAGAAGAGGCATTCTTCTTGTACTTAGGTCGGCATTGCGCCTTTTGTATTTAATTCCGATGCAATTTCTGTGTTTCATCGTCAATAAGAAGGCCAGAGGGATACAGTAAACCTGAAGTGAAGCATCGGAATCTATAACTAGTGTCACAGAAATGGTTTAAATCATAGACAGTAAGAAGGGCCAGTCTCCTTGTACTTGAGTCGGCATTGTGCCTTTTGTATTTAATTCCGATGCTATTTAAGTGTTTCTTTGTCAATAAGAAGGTCAGAGGGATTCAGTAAACCTAAAGTCTAGCATCGTAATCTATAACTAGTGTTTCAGGAATGGTTCAAAACATAGACAGTAAGAAGCGCCAGTGTTCTTGTACTTGGGTCGGCATTGTGATTTTGTTATTTAATTCGGATGCAATTTCTGTGTTTCATCGTCAATAAGAAAGTCAGAGGGATACCGTAAACCTGAAGTGAAGCATCGGAATCTATAACTAGTGTCACAGGAATGGTTCAAAACATAGACAGTGGGAAGAGTCAGTCTTCCTGTACTTAAGTCGGCATTGTGCCTTTTGTATTTAATTCCGATGCAATTTCTGTGTTTCATCGTCAATAAGAAGGTCAGAGGGATCCAGTAAACCTGAAGTGAAGCATCGGAATCTATAACTAGTGTCACAGGAATGGTTCAAAACATAGACAGTAAGAAGAGTCAGTGTTCTTGTACTGAAGTCGGCATTGTGACTTTTGTATTTAATTAAGATGCAATTTCTGTGTTTCATCGTCAACAATAAGGTCAGAGGGATACAGTAAACCTGAAGTGAAGTATCGGAATCCATAAGTAGTGTCACAGGAATGGTTCAAAGCATAGACAGTAAGAAGAAGCAGTCTTCTTGTACTTAAGTCGGCATTGTGCCTTTTGTATTTAATTAAGATGCAATTTCTGTGTTTCATCGTCAATAAGAAGGTGAAAGGGATACAGTAAACCTGAAGTGAAGCATCGGAATCTATAACTAGATTCACAGGAATGGTTCAAAGCATAGACAGTAAGAAGAGTCAGTCTACTTGTACTTAAGTCGGCATGGTGCCTATTGTATTTAATTCCGATGCAATATCTGTGTTTCAACATCAATACGAAGGTCAGAGGGATACTGTAAACCTGAAGTGAAGCATCGGTGTCTATAACTAGTGTCACTGGAATGGTTCAAAGCATAGACAGTAAGAAGAAGCAGTCTTCTTGTACTTAAGTCGGCATTGTGCCTTTTGTATTTAATTAAGATGCAATTTTTTTGTTTCATCGTCAATAAGAAGGTGAAAGGGATACAGTAAACCTGAAGTGAAGCATCGGAATCTATAACTAGATTCACAGGAATGGTTCAAAGCATAGACAGTAAGAACGGTCAGTCTTCTTGTACTTAAGTCGGCATTGTGCCTATTGTATTTAATTCCGATGCAATATCTGTGTTTCTTCGTCAATAAGATGGTCAGAGGGATACTGTAGACCTGAAGTGAAGCATCGGAATCTATAACTAGTGTCACAGGAATGGTTCAAAGCATAGACAGTAAGAAGATTCAGTCTTTAAGTACTTAAGTCGGCTTTTGCCTTTTGTATTTAATTCCGATCCATTTTCTGTGTTTCATCGTGAATAAGAGGGTCAGAGGAATACAGTAAACCTGAAGTGATGCATCGGAATCTATAAGTAGTGTCACAGGAATGGTTTCAAACATAGATATTAAGAAGAGTCTGTTTTCTTGTACTTAAGTCAGGATTGTGCCTTTTATATTTAATTCCGATGCAATTTCTGTGTTTCATCGTCAATAAGAAGGTCAGAGGGATACAGTAAACCTGAAGTGAAGCATCGGAATCTATAACTAGTGTCACAGGAAATGCTCAAAACATAGACAGTAAGAAGAGTCAGTCTTTTTGTACTTAAGTCGGCATTGTGCTTTTTGTATTTAATTCCGATGCAATTTCTGTGTTTGATCGTCAATACGAAGGTCAGACAGATACAGTAAACCTGAAGTGAAGCATCGGTATCTATAACTAGTGTCACAGGAATGGTTCAAAACATAGACAGTAAGACGGGTCAGTCTTCTTGTACTTAAGTCGGCATTGTGCATTTTGTATTTAATTCCGATGCAATATCTGTGTTTCATCGTCAATAAGAAGGTCACAGGGTTACAGTAAACCTGACGTGAAGCATCGGAATCCATAACTAGTGTCACAGGAATGGTTCAAAACATAAACAGTAAGAAGAGACAGTTTCCTTGTACTTAGGTCGGCATTGTGCCTTTTGTATTTAATTCCGATGCAATTTCTGTGTTTCATCGTCAATAAGAAGGTGAGAGGGATACAGAAAACCTGAAATGAAGCATCGGAATCTATAACTAGTGTCACAGGAATGGTTCAAAACATAGACAGTAAGAAGAGTCAATTTTCTTGTACTTAAGTTGGCATTTGGCCTTTAGTATAAAATTACGATGCAATTTCTGTGTTTCATCGTCAATAAGAAGGTCAGAGGGATACAGTAAACCTGAAGTGAAGCATCGGAATCTATAACTAGTGTCACAGAAAAGGTTTAAATCATAGACAGTAAGAAGAGCCAGTCTTCTTGTTCTTGAGTCGGCTTTGTGCCTTTTGTATTTAATTCCGATGCAATTTATGTGTTTCTTTGTCAATACGAAGGTCAGAGGAATGCAGTAAACCTGAAGTGAAGCATCGGAATCTATAACTAGTGTCACTGGAATGGTTCAAAACATAGACAGTAAGAAGCGTCAGTCTTCTTGTACTTAAGTCAGGATTGTGCTTTTCTATTTAATTCCGATGCAATTTCTGTGTTTCATCGTCAATAAGAAGGTCAGAGGGATACAGTAAACCTGAAGTGAAGCATCGGTATCTATAACTAGTGTCACAGGAATTACTCAAAACATTGACAGTAAGAAGAGTCAGTCTTTTTGTACTTAAGTCGGCATTGTGCCTTTTGTATTTAAATCCGATGCAATTTCTGTGTTTCATCGTCAATACGAAGGTCAGAGGGATACAATAAACCTGAAGTGAAGCATCGGAATCTATAACTAGTGTCACAGGAATGGTTCAAAGCATAGACAGTAAGAAGGGTCGGTCTTCTTGTACTTAAGTCGGCATTGTGCCTTTTGTATTTAATTTCGATGAATTTTCTGTGTTTGATCGTCAATAAGAAGGTCCGAGGGATACAGTAAACCTGAAGTGAAGCATCGGAATCTATAAGTAATGTCACAGGAATGGTTCAAATCATAGACAGTAAGAAGAAGCAGTCTTCTTGTACTTAAGTCGGCATTGTGCCTTTTGTTTTTAATTAAGATGCAATTTCTGTGTTTCATCGTCAATAAAAAGGTGAAAGGGATACAGTAAACCTGAAGTGAAGCATCGGAATCTAGAACTAGTGTCACAGGTATGATTCAAAACATAGACAGTAAGAAGAGTCAGCCTTCTTGTACTTAAGTCTGCATTGTGCCTTTTGTATATAATTCTGATGCAATTTCTGTGTTTCATCGTCAATAAGAAGCTCAGAGGAATACAGTAAACCTGAAGTGAAGCATCGGAATCTATAACTAGTGTCACAGGAATGGTTCAAAACATAGTCAGTAAGAAGAGTCCGTTTTCTTGTACTTAAGTCGGCATTGTGCCTTTTGTATTTAATTCCGATGCAATTTCTGTGTTTCATCGTCAATAAGAAGGCCAGAGGGATACAGTAAACCTGAAGTGAAGCATAGGAATCTATAACTAGTGTCACTTTAATGGTTCAAAACATAGACAGTAAGAAGAGCGAGTCTTCTTGTACTTGAGTCGGCTTTGTGCCTTTTGTATTTAATTCCGATGCAATTTATGTGTTTCTTTGTCAATAAGAAGGTCACAGGGATACAGTAAACCTGAAGTGAAGCATCGGAATCTATAACTAGTGTCACTGGAATGGTTCAAAACATAGACAGTAAGAAGAGTCAGTCTTTTTGTACTTAAGTCGGCATTGTGCCTTTTGTATTTAATTCCGAAGCAATTTCTGTGTTTCATCGTCAATACGAAGGTCAGAGGGTTAGAGTAACCCTGAAGTGAAGCATCGGAATCTATAACTAGTGTCACAGGAATGGTTCAAAACATAGACAGTAAGAAGGGTCAGTCTTCTTGTACTTAAGTCGGCATTGTGCCTTTTGTATTTACTTCCGATGCAATATCTGTGTTTCTTCGTCATTAAGAAGGTCAGAGGGATACAGTAAACCTGAAGTGAAGCATGAGAATCTATAACTAGTGTCACAGAAATGGTTGAACTCAAAGACAGTAAGAAGAGCAAGTCTTGTTGAACTTGAGTCGGCATTGTGCCTTTTGTATTTAATTCCGATGCAATTTCTGTGTTTCATCGTCAATAAGAAGGTGAAAGGGATACAGTAAACCTGAAGTGAAGCATCGGAATCTATAACTAGTGTCACAGGAATGGTTCAAAACATAGACAGTAAGAAGAGTCAGTCTATTTGTACTTAAGTGCGCATTGTGCCTTTTGTATTTAATTCCGATGCAGTTTCTGTGTTTCATCGTCAATACGAAGGTCAGAGGGATACAGTAAACCTGAAGTGCAGCATCGGAATCTATAACTAGTGTCACAGAAATGGTTCAAAACATAGACAGTAAGAAGAGTCAGTTTTCTTGTACTTAAGTCGGCATTGTGCCTTTTGCATTTAATTCCGATGGGTTTTCTGTGTTTCATCGTCAATAAGAAGGTCACAGGGATACAGTAAACCTGACGTGAAGCATCGGAATCCATAACTAGTGTCACAGGAATGGTTCAAAACATATACGGTAAGAAGAGTCAGTTTTCTTGTACTTAGGTCGGCATTGTGCTATTTGTATTTAATTCCGATGCAATTTCTGTGTTTCATCGTCAATAAGAAGGTCAGAGGGCTACAGAAAACCTGAAATGAAGCATCGGAATCCATAACTAGTGTCACAGGAATGGTTCAAAACATAGGCAGTAAGAAGTGTCAGTCTTCTTGTACTTGAGTCGGCATTGTGCCTTTTGTATTTAATTCCGATGCAATTTATGTGTTTCTTTGTCACTAAGAAGGTCAGAGGGATTCAGTAAACCTAAAGTCAAGCATTGGGATCTATAACTAGTGTCACATTAATGGTTCAAAACATAGACAGTAAGATGAGCCAGTGTTCTTGTACTTGGGTCGGCATTGTGGTTTTTTTTATTTAATTCGGATGCAATTTCTGTGTTTCATCGTCAATAAGAAGATCAGAGGGATACAGTAAACCTGAAGTGAAGCATCGGAATCTATAACTAGTGTCTCAGGAATGGTACAAATCATAGACAGTAGGAAGAGTCAGTCTTCTTGTACTTAAGTCGGCATTGTGCCTTTTGTATTTAATTCCGATGCAATTTCTGTGTTTCATCGTCAATAAGAAGGTCAGAGGGATACAGTAATCCTGAAGTGAAGCATCGGAATCTATAACTAGTGTCACAGGAATGGTTCAAAACATAGACAGTGAGAAGGGTCAGTGTTCTTTTACTGATGTCGGCATTGTGCCTTTTGTATTTCATTTCGATGCAATTTCTGTGTTTCATCGTCAATAATAAGGTCAGAGGGATACAGTAAACCTGAAGTGAAGCATTGGAATCTCTAAGTAGTGTCACAGGATTGGTTCAAACATAGACAGTAAGAAGAAGCAGTCTTCTTGTACTTAAGTCGGCATTGTGCCTTTTGTATTTAATTAAGATGCAATTTCAGTGTTTCATCGTCAATAAGAAGGTGAAAGGGATACAGTAAACCTGGAGTGAAGCATCGGAATCTATAACTAGAGTCACAGGAATGGTTCAAAGCATAGACAGTAAGAAGAGTCAGTCTTTTTGTACTGAAGGCGTCATTGTGCCCTTTGTATATAAATCCAATGCAATTTCTGTGTTTCATCGCCAATACGAAGGTTAGAGGGATACAATAAACCTGAAGTGAAGCATCGGAAACTATAACTAGTGTGACAGGAATGGTACAAAACATAGACAGTAAGAAGAGTCAGTTTTCCTGTACTTAAGTTGGCATTTGGCCTTTAGTATAAAATTACATTTCAATTTCTGTGTTTCATCGTCAATAAGAAGGTCAGAGGGATACAGTAAACCTGAAGTGAAGCATCGGAATCTATAACTAGTGTCACAGAAATGGTTTAAATCATAGACAGTAAGAAGAGCCAGTCTTCTTGTACTTGAGTCGGCTTTGTGCCTTTTGTATTTAATTCCGATGCAATTTATGTGTTTCTTTGTCAATAAGAAGGTCAGAGGGTTACAGTAAACCTGACGTGAAGCATCGGAATCCATAACTAGTGTCACAGGAATGGTTCAAAACATAAACAGTAAGAAGAGACAGTTTCCTTGTACTTAGGTCGGCATTGTGCCTTTTGTATTTAATTCCGATGCAATTTCTGTGTTTCATCGTCAATAAGAAGGTGAGAGGGATACAGAAACCTGAAATGAAGCATCGGAATCTATAACTAGTGTCACAGGAATGGTTCAAAGCATAGACAGTAAGAAGAGTCAATTTTCTTGTACTTAAGTTGGCATTTGGCCTTTAGTATAAAATTACGATGCAATTTCTGTGTTTGATCGTCAATAAGAAGGTCCGAGGGATACAGCAAACCTGTAGTGAAGCATCGGAATCTATAACTAGTGTCACAGGAATGGTTCAAACCATAGACAGTAAGAAGAGTCAGTGTTCTTGTACTGAAGTTGGCATTGTGCCTTTTGTATTTAATTAAGATGCAATTTCTGTGTTTCATCGTCAATAAAAAGGTGAAAGGGATACAGTAAACCTGAAGTGAAGCATCGGAATCTATAACTAGTGTCACAGGAATTGCTCAAAATATAGACAGTAAGAAGAGTCAGTCTTTTTGTACTTAAGTTTGCATTGTGCCTTTTGTATATAATTCTGATGCAATTTCTGTGTTTCATCGTCAATAAGAAGCTCAGTGGAATACAGTAAACCTGAAGTGAAGCATCGGAATCTGTAACTAGTTTCACAGGAATGGTTCAAAACTTAGTCAGTAAGAAGAGTCAGTTTTCTTGTACTTATGTCGGCATTGTGCCTTTTGTATTTAATTCCGATGCAATTTCTGTGTTTCATCGTCAATAAGAAGGCCAGAGGGATACAGTAAACCTGAAGTGAAGCATCGGAATCTATAACTAGTGTCACAGGAATGGTTCAAAACGTAAACAGTAAGAAGAGACAGTTTCCTTGTACTTAGGTCGGCATTGTGCCTTTTGTATTTAATTCCGATGCAATTTCTGTGTTTCATCGTCAACAAGAAGGTGAGAGGGATACAGAAAACCTGAAATGAAGCATTGGAATCTATAACTAGTGTCACTGGAATGGTTCAAAACATAGACAGTAAGAAGAGTCAGTCTTTTTGTACTTAAGTCGGCATTGTGCTTTTGTATTTAATTCCGATGCAATTTCTGTGTTTGATCGTCAATACGAAGGTCAGACAGATACAGTAAACCTGAAGTGAAGCATCGGTATCTATAACTAGTGTCACAGGAATGGTTCAAAACATAGACAGTAAGACGGGTCAGTCTTCTTGTACTTAAGTCGGCATTGTGCATTTTGTATTTAATTCCGATGCAATATCTGTGTTTCATCGTCAATAAGAAGGTCACAGGGTTACAGTATACCTGACGTGAAGCATCGGAATCCATAACTAGTGTCACAGGAATGGTTCAAAACATAAACAGTAAGAAGAGACAGTTTCCTTGTACTTAGGTCGGCATTGTGCCTTTTGTATTTAATTCCGATGCAATTTCTGTGTTTCATCGTCAATAAGAAGGTGAGAGGGATACAGAAAACCTGAAATGAAGCATCGGAATCTATAACTAATGTCACTGGAATGGTTCAAAACATAGACAGTAAGAAGAGTCAATTTTCTTGTACTTAAGTTGGCATTTGGCCTTTAGTATAAAATTACGATGCAATTTCTGTGTTTCATCGTCAATAAGAAGGTCAGAGGGATACAGTAAACCTGAAGTGAAGCATCGGAATCTATAACTAGTGTCACAGAAAAGGTTTAAATCATAGACAGTAAGAAGAGCCAGTCTTCTTGTACTTGAGTCGGCTTTGTGCCTTTTGTATTTAATTCCGATGCAATTTATGTATTTCTTTGTCAATACGAAGGTCAGAGGAATACAGTAAACCTGAAGTGAAGCATCGGAATCTATAACTAGTGTCACTGGAATGGTTCAAAACATAGACAGTAAGAAGCGTCAGTCTTCTTGTACTTAAGTCAGGATTGTGCCTTTTCTATTTAATTCCGATGCAATTTCTGTGTTTCATCGTCAATAAGAAGGTCAGAGGGATACAGTAAACCTGAAGTGAAGCATCGGAATCTATAACTAGTGTCACAGGAATTACTCAAAACATAGACAGTAAGAAGAGTCAGTCTTTTTGTACTTAAGTCGGCATTGTGCCTTTTGTATTTAAATCCGATGCAATTTCTGTGTTTCATCGTCAATACGAAGGTCAGAGGGATACAATAAACCTGAAGTGAAGCATCGGAATCTATAACTAGTGTCACAGGAATGGTTCAAAGCATAGACAGTAAGAAGGGTCGGTCTTCTTGTACTTAAGTCGGCATTGTGCCTTTTGTATTTAATTTCGATGAATTTTCTGTGTTTGATCGTCAATAAGAAGGTCCGAGGGATACAGCAAACCTGAAGTGAAGCATCGGAATCTATAACTAGTGTTACAGGAATGGTTCAAGCCATAGACAGTAAGAAGAGTCAGTGTTCTTGTACTGAAGTTGGCATTGTGCCTTTTGTATTTAATTAAGATGCAATTTCTGTGTTTCATCGTCAATAATAAGGTTAGATGGATACAGTAAACCTGAAGTGAAGCATCGGAATCTATAAGTAATGTCACAGGAATGGTTCAAATCATAGACAGTAAGAAGAAGCAGTCTTCTTGTACTTAAGTCGGCATTGTGCCTTTTGTATTTAATTAAGATGCAATTTCTGTGTTTCATCGTCAATAAAAAGGTGAAAGGGATACAGTAAACCTGAAGTGAAGCATCGGAATCTAGAACTAGTGTCACAGGTATGATTCAAAACATAGACAGTAAGAAGAGTCAGCCTTCTTGTACTTAAGTCTGCATTGTGCCTTTTGTATATAATTCTGATGCAATTTCTGTGTTTCATCGTCAATAAGAAGCTCAGAGGAATACAGTAAACCTGAAGTGAAGCATCGGAATCTATAACTAGTGTCACAGGAATGGTTCAAAACATAGTCAGTAAGAAGAGTCCGATTTCTTGTACTTAAGTCGGCATTGTGCCTTTTGTATTTAATTCCGATGCAATTTCTGTGTTTCATCGTCAATAAGAAGGCCAGAGGGATACAGTAAACCTGAAGTGAAGCATAGGAATCTATAACTAGTGTCACTTTAATGGTTCAAAACATAGACAGTAAGAAGAGTCAGCCTTTTTGTACTTAAGTCGGCATTGTGCTTTTTGTATTTAATTCCGATGCAATTTCTGTGTTTCATCGTCAATATGAAGGTCAGAGGGATACAGTAAACCTGAAGTGAAGCATCGGAATCTATAACTAGTGTCACAGAAATGGTTTAAATAATAGACAGTAAGAAGAGCGAGTCTTCTTGTACTTGAGTCGGCTTTGTGCCTTTTGTATTTAATTCCGATGCAATTTATGTGTTTCTTTGTCAATAAGAAGGTCACAGGGATACAGTAAACCTGAAGTGAAGCATCGGAATCTATAACTAGTGTCACTGGAATGGTTCAAAACATAGACAGTAAGAAGAGTCAGTCTTTTTGTACTTAAGTCGGCATTGTGCCATTTGTATTTAATTCCGAAGCAATTTCTGTGTTTCATCGTCAATACGAAGGTCAGAGGGTTAGAGTAACCCTGAAGTGAAGCATCGGAATCTATAACTAGTGTCACAGGAATGGTTCAAAACATAGACAGTAAGAAGGGTCAGTCTTCTTGTACTTAAGTCGGCATTGTGCCTTTTGTATTTACTTCCGATGCAATATCTGTGTTTCTTCGTCATTAAGAAGGTCAGAGGGATACAGTAAACCTGAAGTGAAGCATCAGAATCTATAACTAGTGTCACAGAAATGGTTGAACTCATAGACAGAAAGAAGAGCCAGTCTTCTTGAACTTGAGTCGGCATTGTGCCTTTTGTATTTAATTCCGATGCAGTTTCTGTGTTTCATCGTCAATACGAAGGTGAAAGGGATACAGTAAACCTGAAGTGCAGCATCGGAATCTATAACTAGTGTCACAGAAATGGTTCAAAACATAGACAGTAAGAAGAGTCAGTTTTCTTGTACTTAAGTCGGCATTGTGCCTTTTGCATTTAATTCCGATGCGTTTTCTGTGTTTCATCGTCAATAAGAAGGTCACAGGGATACAGTAAACCTGACGTGAAGCATCGAAATCCATAACTAGTGTCACAGGAATGGTTCAAAACATATACAGTAAGAAGAGTCTGTTTTCTTGTACTTAGGTCGGCATTGTGCTATTTGTATTTAATTCCGATGCAATTTCTGTGTTTCATCGTCAATAAGAAGGTCAGAGGGCTACAGAAAACCTGAAATGAAGCATCGGAATCCATAACTAGTGTCACAGGAATGGTTCAAAACATAGGCAGTAAGAAGGGTCAGTCTTCTTGTACTTGAGTCGGCATTGTGCCTTTTGTATTTAATTCCGATGCAATTTATGTGTTTCTTTGTCACTAAGAAGGTCAGAGGGATTCAGTCAACCTAAAGTCAAGCATCGGAATCTATAACTAGTGTCACAGGAATGGTTCAAATCATAGACAGTAAGATGAGCCAGTGTTCTTGTACTCTGGTCGGCATTGTGGTTTTTTTTATTTAATTCGGATGCAATTTCTGTGTTTCATCGTCAATAAGAAGATCAGAGGGATACAGTAAACCTGAAGTGAAGCATCGGAATCTATAACTAGTGTCTCAGGAATGGTACAAATCATAGACAGTAGGAAGAGTCAGTCTTCTTGTACTTAAGTCGGCATTGTGCCGTTTGTATTTAATTGCGATGCAATTTCTGTGTTTCATCGTCAATAAGAAGGTCAGAGGGATACAGTAATCCTGAAGTGAAGCATCGGAATCTATAACTAGGGTCACAGGAATGGTTCAAAACATAGACAGTGAGAAGGGTCAGTGTTCTTGTACTGAAGTCGGCATTGTGCCTTTTGTATTTCATTTCGATGCAATTTCTGTGTTTCATCGTCAATAATAAGGTCAGAGGGATACAGTAAACCTGAAGTGAAGCATTGGAATCTCTAAGTAGTGTCACAGGATTGGTTCAAACATGGACAGTAAGAAGAAGCAGTCTTCTTGTACTTAAGTCGGCATTGTGCCTTTTGTGTTTAATTAAGATGCAATTTCAGTGTTTCATCGTCAATAAGAAGGTGAAAGGGATACAGTAAACCTGGAGTGAAGCATCGGAATCTATAACTAGAGTCACAGGAATGGTTCAAAGCATAGACAGTAAGAAGAGTCAGTCTTTTTGTACTGAAGGCGTCATTGTGCCCTTTGTATATAAATCCAATGCAATTTCTGTGTTTCATCGTCAATACGAAGGTTAGAGGGATACAATAAACCTGAAGTGAAGCATCGGAAACTATAACTAGTGTCACAGGAATGGTTCAAAACATAGACAGTAAGAAGAGTCAGTTTTCCTGTACTTAAGTTGGCATTTGGCCTTTAGTATAAAATTACATTGCAATTTCTGTGTTTCATCGTCAATAAGAAGGTCAGAGGGATACAGTAAACCTGAAGTGAAGCATCGGAATCTATAACTAGTGTCACAGAAATGGTTTAAATCATAGACAGTAAGAAGAGCCAGTCTTCTTGTACTTGAGTCGGCTTTGTGCCTTTTGTATTTAATTCCGATGCAATTTATGTGTTTCTTTGTCAATAAGAAGGTCAGAGGGATACAGTAAACCTGAAGTGAAGCATCGGAATCTATAACTAGTGTCACTGGAATGGTTCAAAACATAGACAGTAAGAAGAGTCAGTCTTTTAGTACTTAAGTCGGCATTGTGCCTTTTGTATTTAATTCCGATGCAATTTCTGTGTTTCATCGTCAATACGAAGGTCAGAGGGATACAGTAACCCTGAAGTGAAGCATCGGAATCTATAACTAGTGTCACAGGAATGGTTCAAAACGTAGACAGTAAGAAGGGTCAGTCTTCTTGTACTTAAGTCGGCATTGTGCCTTTTGTATTTACTTCCGATGCAATATCTGTGTTTCTTCGTCATTAAGAAGGTCAGAGGGATACAGTAAACCTGAAGTGAAGCATCAGAATCTATAACTAGTGTCACAGAATTGGTTGAAAACATAGACAGTAAGAAGAGCCAGTCTTCTTGAACTTGAGTCGGCATTGTGCCTTTTGTATTTAATTCCGATGCAATTTCTGTGTTTCATCGTCAATAAGAAGGTCAGAGGGATACAGTAAACCTGAAGTGAAGCATCGGAATTTATAACTAGTGTCACAAGGATGGTTCAAAACATAGACAGTAAGAAGAGGCATTCCTCTTGTACTTAAGTCGGCATTGTGCCTTTTGTATTTAATTCCGATGTAATTTACGTGTTTCATCGTCAATAAGAAGGTCAGATGGATACAGCAAACCTGAAGTGAAGCATCGGAATCTATAACTGGTGTCACAGGAACAGTTCAAAACATAGACAGTAAGAAGAGTCAGTTTTCTTGTACTTAAGTCGGCATTGTGCCTTTTGCATTTAATTCCGATGCGTTTTCTGTGTTTCATCGTCAATAAGAAGGTCACAGGGATACAGTAAACCTGAAGTGAAGCATCAGAATCTATAACTAGTGTCACAGAAATGGTTGAAAACATAGACAGTAAGAAGAGCCAGTCTTCTTGAACTTGAGTCGGCATTGTGCCTTTTGTATTTAATTCCGATGCAATTTCTGTGTTTCATCGTCAATAAGAAGGTCAGAGGGATACAGTAAACCTGAAGTGAAGCATCGGAATCTATAACTAGTGTCACAGGAATGGTTCAAAACATAGACAGTAAGATGAGCCAGTGTTCTTGTACTTGGGTCGGCATTGTGGTTTTTTTTATTTAATTCAGATGCAATTTCTGTGTTTCATCATCAATAAGAAGGTCAGAGGGATACAGTAAACCAGAAGTGAAGCATCGGAATCTATAACTAGTGTCTCAGTTTTGGTACAAATCATAGACAGTAGGAAGAGTCAGTCTTCTTGTACTTAAGTCGGCATTGTGCCTTTTGTATTTAATTCCGATGCAATTTCTGTGTTTCATCGTCAATAAGAAGGTCAGAGGGATACAGTAATCCTGAAGTGAAGCATCGGAATCTATAACTAGTGTCACAGGAATGGTTCAAAGCATAGACAGTGAGAAGGGTCAGTGTTCTTGTACTGAAGTCGGCATTGTGCCTTTTGTATTTCATTTCGATGCAATTTATGTGTTTCATCGTCAATAGTAAGGTCAGAGGGATACAGTAAACCTGAAGTGAAGCATCGGAATCTATAAGTAGTGTCACAGGATTGGTTCAAACATAGACAGTAAGAAGAAGCAGTCTTCTTGTACTTAAGTCGGCATTGTGCCTTTTGTATTTAATTAAGTTGCAATTTCAGTGTCTCATCGTCAATAAGAAGGTGAAAGGGATACAGTAAACCTGTAGTGAAGCTTCGGAATCAATAACTAGAGTCACAGGAATGGTTCAAAACATAGACAGTAAAAAGAGTCAGTTTTCTTGTACTTAAGTTGGCAATGTGCCTTTTGTATTTAATTCCGATGCAATTTCTGTGTTTCATCGGCAATACTAAGGTCAGAGGGATACAGTAAACCTGAAATGAAGCATCGGAATCTGTAACTAGTGTCACAGGAATGGTTCAAAACATAGACAGTAAGAAGAGACAGTCTTCTTGTACTTAAGTCGGCATTGTGCCTTTTGTATTTAATTCCGATGCAATATACGTGTTTCATCGTCAGTAAGAAGGTCAGAGGGGTACAGTAAACCTGAAGTGAAGTATCGGATTCTATAACTAGTGTCACAGGAATGGTTCCAAACATAGACAGTAAGAAGGGTCATTTTACTTGCACTTAAGTCGGCATTGTGCCTTTTGCATTTAATTCCGATGCAATTTCTGTGTTTCATCGTCAATAAGAAGGTCACAGGGATACAGTAAACCTGAAGTAGAGCATCGGAATCTATAACTAGTGTCACAGGAATGCTTCAAAACATAAACAGTAAGAAGAGTCAGTTTTCTTGTTCTTAGGTCGGCATTGTGCCTTTTGTATTTAATTAAGATGCAATTTCTGTGTTTCATCGTCAATAATATGGTGAGAGGGATGCAGTATACCTGAAGTGAAGCATCGGAATCTATAACTAGTGTCACAGGAATGGTCCAAAACATAGATACTACGAAGAGTCAGTCTTCTTGTTCTTAAGTCGGCATTGTGCCTTTTGTAATTAATAAAAATGCAATTTCTGTACTTCATCGTCAATATGATGGTCAAAGAGATACAGTAAACGTGAAGTGATGCATCGGAATCTATAACTAGTGTCACAGGGAAGGTTCAAAACATAGACAGTAAGCTGAGTCAGTCTTCTTGTACTTAAGTCGGCATTGTGCCTATTGTATTTAATTCCGATGCAATTTCTGTGTTTCATCGTCAATACGAAGGTCAGAGGGATCCAGTAAACCTGAAGTGAAGCATCGGAATCTATAACTAGTGTCACAGGAATGGTTCAAAACATAGACGGTAAGAAGGGTCAGTCTTCTTGTACTTAAGTCAGCATTGTGCCTTTTCTATTTAATTCCGAAGCAATATCTGTGTTTCTTCGTCAATAAGAAGGTCAGAGGGATACAGTAAACCTGAAGTGAAGCATCGGAATCTGTAACTAGTGTCCCAGAAGTGGTTCAAAACATAGACAGTAAGAAGAGCCTGTCTTCTTGTACTTGAGTCGTCATTGTGCCTTTAGTATTTAATTCCGATGCAATTTCTGTGTTTCATCGTCAATACGAAGGTCAGAGGGATACAGTAAACCTGAAATGAAGCATCAGAATCTATAACTAGTATCACAGAAATGGTTCAAAAGATAGACAGGAAGTATAGCCAGTCTTCTGGTACTTGAGTCGGCATTGTGCCTTTTGTATTTAATTCCGATGCAATTTCTGTGTTTCATCGTCAATAAGATGGTCAGAGGGATACAGTAAACCTCAAGTGAAGAATCAGAATCTATAACTAGGGTCACAGGAATGGTTCAAAACATAGACAGTAAGAAGAGTCAGTTTTCTAGTACTTAAGTCGGCATTGGGCCTTTTGTATGTAATTTCGATGCAATTTCTGTGTTTCATCGTCAATAAGAATGTCAGAGGGATACAGTAAACCTGAAGTGAAGCATCGGAATCTATAACTAGTGTCACTGGAATGGTTCAGAAAATAGATAGTAAGAAGTTTCAATTTTCTTGTACTTAAGTCTTCATTGTGCCTTTTCTATTTAATTCCGATGCAATTTCTGTCTTTCGGCGTCAATAAGAAGGTCCAAGGGATACAGTAATCCTGAAGTGAAGCATCGGAATCTAAAACCGGTCTCAGAGGAAAGGTTCAAAACACAGGCAGTAAGAAGAGCCAGTCTTCTTGTACATGAGTCGGCATTGTGACTTTTGTATTTAATTCCGATGCAATTTCTGTGTTTCATCGTCAATAAGAAAGTCAGCTGGATACAGTAAACCTGAAGTGAAGCATCGGAATCTATAACTAGTGTCACGGGAATGGTTCAAACATAGACAGTAAGAAGAGTCAGTCTTCTTGTACTTAAGTCTGCATTGTGCCTTTTGTATTTAATTCCGATGCAATTTCTGTGTTTCATCGTCAATACGAAGGTCAGAGGGATACAGTAAACCTTAAATGAAGCATCGGAATCTATAACTAGTGTCACAGGAATGGTTCAAAGCAGAGAGAGTAAGAAGAGTCAGTCTTCTTGTACATAAGTCGGCATTGTGCCATTTGTATTTAATTCCGATGCAATTTACGTGTTTCATCGTCAATAAGGTCACAGGGATACAGTAAAGCTGAAGTGACGCATCGGAATCTATAACTAGTGTCACAGGAATGGTTCAAAACACAGACAATAAGTAAAGTCAGTTTTCTTGTACTTATGTCGGCATTGTGCCTTTTGTATTTAATTCCGATGCAATTTCTGTGTTTCATCGTCAATAACAAGGTCTGCCGGATACAGTAAACCTGAAGCGAAGCATCGGAATCTATAACTAGTGTCACAGGAATAATTCAAAACATAGACATTAAGAAGAGTCAGTCTTCTAGTACTTAAGTCGGCATTGTGCATTTTGTATTTAATTCCGATGCATTTTCTGTGTTTCATCGTCAATAAGAGGGTCAGAGGGATACAGTAAACCTGAAGTGATGCATCGGAATCTATAACTAGTGTCACAGGAATGGTTCAAATCATAGATATTAAGATGAGTCTGATTTCTTGTACTTATGTCGGCATTGTGCCATTTCTATTTAATTCCGTTGCAATTTCTGTGTTTCGTCGTCAATAACAAGGTCCAAGGGATACAGTAAACCTGAAGTGAAGCATCGGAATCTAAGACCGGTCTCACAGGAAAGGGTCAAAACACAGACAGTAAGAAGAGCCAGTCTTCTTGTACTTGAGTCGGCATTGTGCCTTTTGTATTTAATTCCGATGCAATTTCTGTGTTTTATCGTCAGTACGACGGTCACAGGTATACAGTAAACCAGAAGTGAAGCATCGGAATCTATAATAGTGTCACAGGAATGGTTCAAAACATAATCAGTAAGAAGAGTCAGTCTTCTTGCACTAAAGTCGGCATTGTGCCATTTGCATTTAATTAAGATGCAATTTCTGTGTTTCATCGTCAATAATAAGGTCAGAGGATACAGTATACCTGAAGTGAAACTTCGGAATCTATAACTAGTGTCACAGGAACGGTTCAAATCATAGACGGTAATAAGAGACAGTCTTCTTGTACTTATGTCGGCATTTTGCATTTTGTATATATTTCAGATGCAATTTATGTGTTTCATCGTCAATAAGAAGGTCAGAGGGATACAGTCAACCTGAAGTGAAGCATCGGAATCTATAACTAGTGTCACAGGAATGGTTCAAAACATAGACAGTAAGAAGAGTTAGTGTTCTTTTTCTGAAGTCGGCACTGTGCCTCTTGTATTTAATTAAGATGCAATTTCTGTGTTTCATCGTCAATAATATGGTCAGAGGGATACAGTATACTTGAAGTGAAGCATCGGAATCTATTACTAGTGTCACAGGAATGGTTTAAAACATAGACAGTAAGAAGAGTCAGTCTTCTTGAAATTAAGTCGGCATTGTGCATTTTGCATTTAATTAAGATGCAATTTCTGTACTTCATCGTCAATACGATTGTCAAAGGGATACACTAAACGTGAAGTGAAGCATCGGAATCTATAACTAGTGTCACAGGGATTGTTCAAAACATAGACAGCAAGAAGAGTCAGTCTTCTTGTACTTAAGTCGGCATTGTGTCTTTTGTATATAATTACGATGCAATTTCTGTGTTTCATCGACAATAAGAAGCTCAGAGGGATACAGTAAGCCCGAAGTGAAGCATCGGAATCTATAACTAGTCTCACAGGAATGGTTCAAAACATAGACTGTAAGAAGAGTCAGATTTCTTGTACTTATGTCGGCATTGTGCCTTTTGTATTTAATTCCGATGCAATTTCTGTGTTTCATCGTCAATAAGAAGGTCAGAGGGATACAGTAAACCTGAGGTGAAGCTTCGGAATCTATAACTAGTGTCACTGGAATGGTTCAAAACATAGACAGTAAGAACAGACAGTCTTTTTGTACTTAAGTCGGCATTGTGCCTTTTGTATTTAATTCGGATTCAATTTCTGTGTTTCATCGTCAATAAAAAGGTCAGAGGGACACAGTAAACCTGAAGTGATGCATCGGAATCAATAACTAGTGTCACAGGAATGGTTCAAAACATAAACAGTAAGAAGAGTCAGTTTTCTTGTACTTAGGTCGGCATTGTGCCTTTTGTATTTAATTCCGATGCAATTTCTGTGTTTCATTGTCAATAAAACGGTCAGAGGGAAACAGTGAACCTGAAGTAAAGCATCGGCATCTATAACTAGTGTCACAGGAATGATTCAAAACATAGACAGTAAGAATAGTCAGTCTTCTAGTACTTAAGTCAGCATTCTGCCTTTTGTATTTAATTCCGATGCATTTTCTGTGTTTCATCGTCAATAAGGGGGTCAGAGGCATACAGTAAACCTGAGGTGATGCATCGGAATCCATAACTAGTCTCACAGGAATGGTTCAAAACATAGATATTAAGAAGAGTCTGTTATCTTGAACTTAAGTCGGCATTGTGCCTGCTCTATTTAATTCCGATGCTATTTCTGTGTTTCGTCGTCAAAAACAAGGTCCAAGGGATACAGTAAACCTGAAGTGAAGCATCGGAATCTAAAACCGGTCTCATGGGAAAGGTTCAGAACATGGACAGTGAGAAGCGCCAGTCTTCTTGTACTTGAGTCGGCATTTAGCCATTTGTATTTAATTCCGATGCAATTTGTGTGTTTCATCGTCAGTACGACGGTCAGAGGAATACAGTAAACCTGAAGTGAAGAATCGGAATCTAAAACTAGAGTCACAGGAATGGTTCAATACATAGACAGTAAGAGGAGTCAGTCTTCTTGTACTTAAGTCTGCATTGTGCCTTTTGTATATAACTCCGATGCAATTTCTGTGTTTCATCGTCAATAAGCAGCTCAGAGGGATACAGTAAACCTGAAGTGAAGCATCGGAATCTATAACTAGTGTCACAGGAATGGTTCAAACATAGACAGTAAGAAGAGTCAGTTTTCGTGTACTTAAGTCGGCATTGTGCCTTTTGTATTTCATTCCGAAGCAATTTCTTTGTTTCATCGTCAATGAGAAGGTCAGAGGGATACAGTAAACCTGAAGTGAAGCTTCGGAATCTATAACTAGTGTCACAGGAATGGTTCAAAACATAGACTGTAAGAAGAGTCAGTCTTCTAGTACTTATGACGGCATTGTGCCTTTTGTATTTAATTCTGATGCACTTTCTGTGTTTCATTCTCAATAAGAGGGTCAGAGGGATACAGTAACCCTGAAGTGATGCATCGGAATCTGTAACTAGTGTCACAGGAATGGTTCAAAACACAGATATTAAGAAGAGTCTGTTTTCATGTACTTAAGTCGGCATTGTGCATTTTCTATTTAATTCCGATGCAATTTCTGTGTTTCGTCGTCAATAACAAGGTCCAAGGGATACAGTAAACCTGAAGTGAAGCATCGGAATCTAAAACCGGTTTCACAGGAAAGCTTCAAGCATGGACAGTAAGAAGAGCCAGTCTTCTTGTACTTGAGTCGGCATTGTGCCTTTTGTGTTTAATTCCGATGCAATTTCTGTGTTTCATCGTCAGTACGACGGTCAGAGGGACACAGTAAACCTGAAGTGAGGCATCGGAATCTATAACTAGTGTCACAGGAATGGTTCAAAACATTGACAGTAAGAAGAGTCTGTCTTTTTGTACTTAAGTCGGCATTGTGCCTTTTGTATTTAATTCCGATGCAATTTCTGTGTTTCATCGTCAATACGAAGGTCAGAGGGATACAGTAAACCTGAAGTGAAGCATCGGAATCTATAACTAGTGTCACAGGAATGGTTCAAAGCATAGACAGTAGGAAGGGTCAGTCTTCTTGTACTTAAGTCGGCATTGTGCCTTTTGTATTTACTTCCGAAGCAATGTCTGTCTTTCTTCGTCAATACGAAGGTCAGAGGGATACAGTAAACCTGAAGTGATGCATCGGAATCTGTAACTAGTGTCACAGGAATGGTTCAAAACACAGATATTAAGAAGAGTCTGTTTTCATGTACTTAAGTCGGCATTGTGCATTTTCTATTTAATTCCGATGCAATTTCTGTGTTTCGTCGTCAATAACAAGGTCAAAGGGATACAGTAAACCTGAAGTGAAGCATCGGAATCTAAAACCGGTTTCACAGGAAAGCTTCAAGGCATGGACAGTAAGAAGAGCCAGTCTTCTTGTACTTGAGTCGGCATTGTGCCTTCTGTATTTAATTCCGATGCAATTTCTGTGTTTCATCGTCAATAAGAAGGTCAGAGAGATAGAGTAAACCTGAAGTGAAGCATCGGAATCTATAACTAGTGTCACAGGAATGGTTCAAAACATAAACAGTAAGAAGAGTCAGTTTTCTTGTACTTAGGTCGGCATTGTGCCTTTTGTATTTCATTCCGATGCAATTTCTGTGTTTCATTGTCAATAAGGAGGTCAGAGGGATACAGTAAACCTGAAGTGAAGCATCGGAATCTATAACTAGTGTCACAGGATAGGTTCAAAAGCACAGACAGTAAGAAGAGTCATTTATCTTGTACTTAAGTCGGCATTGTGATTTTTGTATGTAATTCCGATGCAATATCTGTCTTTCGGCGTCAATAAGAAGGTCCAAGGGATACAGTAAACGTGAAGTGAAGCATCGGAATCTAAAACCGGTCTCAGAGGAAAGGTTCAAACCACAGGCAGTAAGAAGAGCCAGTCTTCTTGTACATGAGTCGGCATTGTGCCTTTTGTATTTTAATCCGATGCAATTTCTGTGTTTCATCGTCAAACGACGGTCAGAGGGATACAGTAAACCTGAAGTGAAGCATCGGCATCTATAACTAGTGTCACAGGAATGGTTCAGAACATAGACAGAAGGTATAGCCAGTCTTCTTGTACTTAAGTCGGCATTGTGCCTTTTGTATTTAATTCCGATGCAATTTCTGTGTATCATCGTCAATACGAAAGTCAGAGGGATACAGTGAACCTGAAGTGAAGTATCGGAATCAATAACTTGTGTCACAGGAATGGTTCAAAACATAGACAGTAAGAAGAGTCAGTCTTTTTGTACTTAAGTCTGCATTGTGCTTTTGTATTTAATTCCGATGCAATTTCTGTGTTCCATCGTCAATAATAAAGTCAGGGGGATACAGTAAACCTGAAGTGAACCATCGGAATCTAAAACCGGTCTCACAGGAAAGGTTCAAAGCATGGACAGTAAGAACAGCCAGTCTTCTTGTATTTGAGTCGGCATTGTGCCTTTTGTATTTAATTCTGATGCAGTTTCTGTGTTACATCCTCAGTACGACGGTCAGAGGAATACAGTAAACCTGAAGTGAAGAATCGGAATCTATAACTAGTGTCACAGGAATGGTTCAAACATAGACAGAAAGAAGAGTCAGTCTTCTTGTACTTAAGTCTGCATTGTGCATTTTGTATATAATTCCAATGCAATTCCTGTGTTTTATCGTCAATAAGAAGCTCAGAGGGATACAGTAAACCTGAAGTGAAGCATCGGAATCTATAACTAGTGTCACAGGAATGGTTCAAACATTGACAGTAAGAAGAGTCTGTTTTCTTGTACTTAAATCGGCATTGTGCCTTTTGTATTTAATTTCGATGCAATTTCTGTGTTTCATCGTCAATAAGAAGGTCAGAGGGATACAGTAAACCTGAGGTGAAGCATCGAAATCTATAACTAGTGTCACAGGAATGGTTCAAAACATAGACAGTAAAAAGAGTCAGTCTTTTTGTACTTAAGTCTGCATTGTGCTTTTGTATTTAATTCCGATGCAATTTCTGTGTTCCATCGTCAATAATAAAGTCAGGGGGATACAGTAAACCTGAAGTGAAGCATCGGAATCTATATCTAGTGTCACAGGAATGGTTCAAAACATTAGACAGTAAGAAGAGTCAATTTTCTTGTACTCAAGTGGCACTGTGCCTTTTCTATTAAATTCCGATGCAATTTCTGCGTTTCGGCGTCAATAAGAAGGTCCAAGGGATACAGTAAACCTGAAGTGAAGCATCGGAGTCTAAACCGGTCTCAGAGGAATGGTTCAAAACATAGACAGTAAGAAGAGCCAGTCTTCTTGTACATGAGTCGGCATTGTTCCTTTTGTATTTAATTCCGATCCAATTTCTGTGTTTCATCGTCAATAAGAAGGTCAGCTGGATACAGTGAACCTGAAGCGAATCATCGGAATCTATTACTAGTGTCATAGGAATGGTTCATAACATAGACAGGAAGTATAGCCAGTCTTCTTGTACTTGAGTCGGCATTGTGCCTTTTGTATTTAATTCCGAAGCAATTTCTGTGTTTCATCGTGAATACGACGGTGAGAGGGATACAGTAAACCTGAAGTGAAGCATCGGAATCTATAACTAGTGTCACAGGAATAATTCAAATCATAGACAGTAAGAAGAGTCAGTCTTCTTTTACTTAAGTCGGCATTGTGCCTTTTGTATACATTTCCGATGCAATTTCTGTGTTTCATCGTCAAAAAGAAGGTCAGAGGGATACAGTAAACCTGAAGTGAAGCAACGGAATCTATAACTAGTGTCACAGGAATGGTTCAAAAAATAGACAGTAAGAAGAGTCAGTGTTCCTTTTCTGAAGTCGGCATTGTGCCTTTTGTATTTAGTTAAGATGAAATTTCTGTGTTTCATCGTCAATAATAAGGTCAGAGGGATACAGTATACCTGAAGTGAAGCATCGGAATCTATAACTAGTGTCACAGGAATGGTTCAAAACGTAGACAGTAAGAAGAGTCAGTCTTCTTGTACTTAAGTCGGCATTGTGCCTTTTGTATTTAATTAAGATGCAATTTCTGTACTTCATCGTCAATAAGAAGGTCAAAGGGATACAGTGAACGTGAAGTGAAGCAATGGGGTCTATAACTAGTGTCACAGGGATGGTTCAAAACATAGACAGTAAGAAGAGTCAGCCTTCTTGTACTTAAGTCAGCATTGTGCCTTTTTTATATAATTCCGATGCAATTTCTGTGTTTCATCGTCTATAAGAAGCTCAGAGGGATACATTAAACCTCAAGTGAAGCATCGGAATCTATAACTAGCGTCACAGGAATGGTTCAAAACATAAACAGTAAGTAGAGTCAGTTTTCTTGTACTTAAGTCGGCATTGTGCCTTTTGTATTTAATTTCCATGCTATTTGTGTGTTTCATCGTCAACAAGAAGGTCAGAGGGATACAGTAAACCTGAAGTGAAGCTTCGGAATCTATAACTAGTGTCACAGGAATGGTTCAAAACATAGACAGTAAGAAGAGTCAGTCTTTTTGTACTTAAGTCGGCATTGTGCCTTTTGTATTTAATTCCGATGCAATTTCTGTGTTTCATCGTCAATACGAAAGTCTGAGGGATACAGTAAACCTGAAGTGAGGCATCGGAATCTATAACTAGAGTCACAGGACTGGTTCAAAGCATAGACAGTAAGAAGGGTCAGTCTTCTTTTACTTAAGTCGGCATTGTGCCTTTTGTATTTAATTCCGAAGCAATGTCGGTGTTTCTTCGTCAATATGAAGGTCAGAAGGATACAGTAAACCTGAATTGCAGCATCGGAATCTACAACAAGTGTTACAGAAATGGTTCAAAACATAGACAGTAAGAAGAACCAGTCTTCTTGTACTTCAGTCGGCATTGTGCCTTTTGTATTTGATACCGATGCAATTTCTGTGTTTGATCGTCAATAAGAAGGTCAGAGAGATACAGTAAACCTGAAGTGAAGCATCGGAATCTATAACTAGTGTCACAGGAATGGTTCAAAACATAAACAGTAAGAAGAGTCAGTTTTCTAGTACTTAGGTCGGCATTGTGCCTTTTGTATTTAATTCCGATGCAATTTCTGTGTTTCATTGTCAATAAGAAGGTCAGAGGGATACAGTAAACCTGAAGTGAAGCATCGGAATCTATAACTAGTGTCACAGGAATGGTTCAGAACATAGACAGTAGGTATGGCCAGTCTTCTTGTACTTGAGTCGGCATTGTGCATTTTGTATTTAATTCTGATGCAATTTCTGTGTTTCATCGTCAATACGAAGGTCAGATGGATACAGTAAACCTGAAGTGAAGTATCGGAATCAATAACTTGTGTCACAGGAATGGTTCAAAACATAGATTGTAACAAGAGTCAGTCAACTTGTACTTAAGTCGGCATCGTGCCTTTTGTATTTAATTCCGATGCAATTTCTGTGTTTCATCGTCAATGAGATCGTCAGGGGGATACAGTAAACCTAAAGTGAAGCATCGGAATCTATAACTAGTGTCACAGGAATGGTTCAAAGCATAGACAGTAAGAAGAGTTGGTTTTCTTGTACTTAAGTCGGCATTGTGCCTTTTTTATTTAATTCCGATACAATTTCTGTGTTTCGTCGTCAACAACAATGTCCAAGGGATACAGTAAACCTGAAGTGAAGCATCGGAATCTAAAACCGGTCTCACAGGAAAGGTTCAAAGCATGGACAGTAAGAAGAGCCAGTCTTCTTGTATTTTTGTCGGCATTGTGCTTTTGTATTTAATTCCGATGCAATTTCTGTGTTTCATCGCCAATACGAAGGTCAGAGGGATACAGTAAACCTGAAGTGAAGTATCGGAATCAATAACTTGTGTCACAGGAATGGTTCAAAACATAGATTGTAAGAAGAGTCAGTCTTCTTGTACTTAAGTCGGCATTGTGCCTTTTGTATTTAATTCCGATGCAATTTCTGTGTTTCATCGTCAATGAGATCGTCAGGGGCATACAGTAAACCTGAAGTGCAGCATCGGAATCTATAACTAGTGTCACAGAAATGGTTCAAATCATAGACAGTAAGAGGAGTCAGTCTTTTTGTACTTAAGTCGGCATTGTGCCTTTTGTATTTAATTCCGGTGCAATTTCTGTGTTTCATCGTCAATAAGAAGGTCACAGAGATACAGTAAACCTGAAGTGAAGCATCGGAATCAATAACTAGTGTCACAGGAATGGTTCGAAACATAAACAGTAAAAAGAGTCAGTTTTCTTGTTCTTATGTCGGCATTGTGCCTTTTGTATTTAGTTCCGATGCAATTTCTGTGTTTCATCGTCAATAAGAAGGTCAGAAGGATACAGAAAAACCTGAAGTGAAGCATCGGAATCTATAACTAGTGTCACAGGAATGGTTCAAAACATAGACAGTAAGAAGAGTCAGTTTTCCTGTACTTAAGTCGGCATTGTGCCTTTTGTATGTAATTCCGATGCAATTTCTGTGTTTCATCGTCAATTAGAAGGTCAAAGGAATACAGTAAACCTGAAGTGAAGCATCGGAATCTTTAACTAGTGTCACAGGAATGGTTCAAAACATAGACAGTAAGAAGAGTCAATTTTCTTGTACTTAAGTCGGCATTGTGCCTTTTCTATTTAATTCCGATGCAATTTCTGTGTTTCGGATCGATAAGAAGGTCCAAGGGATACAGTAAACCTGAAGTGAAGCATCGGGATCTATAACTAGTGTCACAGGAATGGTTCAAAACATAGACAGTATGAAGAGTCAGTCTTGTTGTACTTAAGTCAGCATTGTGCCTTTTGTATTTAATTCCGATGCAATTTACGTGTTTCATCTTCAATATGGAGGTCAGAGGAATACAGTAAACCAGAAGTGAAGCATCGCAATTTATAACTAGTGTGACAGGAATGGTTCAAAACATAGACAGTAAGAAGAGTCAGTTTTCTTGTACTTAAGTCGGCATTGTGTGTTTTGTAATTAATTCCGATGCAATTTCTGTGTTTCATCGTCAATAAGTTGGTCACAGGGATACAGTAAACCTGTAGTGAAGCATCGGAATCTATAACTATTGTCACAGGAATGGTTCAAAGCACAAACAGTAAGAAGAGTCAGTTTTCTTGTACTTAGGCCGGCATTGTGCTTTTGTATTTAATTCCGATGCAATTTCTGTGTTTCATTGTCAATAAGATGGTCAGAGGGATACAGTAAACCTCAAGTGAAGCATCGGAATCTATAACTAGTGTCACAGGAAAGTTTCAAAACATAGTTATTAAGAAGAGTCAGTTTTCTTGTACTTAGGCCGGCATTGTGCTTTTGTATTTAATTCCGATGCAATTTCTGTGTTTCATTGTCAATAAGATGGTCAGAGGGATACAGTAAACCTGAAGTGAAGCATCGGAATCTATAATAGTGTCACAGGAATGGTTCAAAACATAGACAGTGAGAAGAGTCAGTCTTCTTGTACTTAAGTCGGCATTGTACCTTTTGTATTTAATTAAGACGCAATTTCTGTGTTTCACCGTCAATAATAAGGTCAGAGGGATACAGTATTCCTGAAGTGAAGCATCGGAATCTATAACTAGTGTCACAGGAATGGTTCAAAACATAGACAGTAATAAGAGTCAGACTTCTTGTACTTAAGTCGGCATTGTGCCTGTTGTATTTAATTAAGATGCAAATTCTGTGTTTCATCGTCAATAATAAGGTCAGAGGGATACAGTATACCTGAAGTGAAGCATCGGAATCTATAACTAGTGTCACAGGAATGGTTCAAAACATAGACAGTAATAAGGGTCAGTCTTCTTGTACTTAAGTCGGCATTGTGCCTTTTGTATATATTTCCGATGCAATTTCTGTGTTCCATCGTCAATAAGAAGGTCAGAGGGATACAGCAAACCTGAAATGAAACAACTGAATCTATAACTAGTGTCACAGGAATGGTTCAAAACATAGACAGTAAGAGGAGTCAGTCTTCTTGTACTTAAGTCGGCATTGTGCCTTTTGTATTTAATTCCGATGCAATTTACGTGTTTCATCGTCAATAAGAAGGTCAGAGGGATACAGTAAACCTGAAGTTAAGCATCGGAATCTATAACTAGTGTCACAGGAATGGTTCAAATCATAGACAGTAAGAGGAGTCAGTCTTCGTGTACTTAAGTCGGCATTGTGCCTTTTGTATTTAATTCCGATGCAATTTACGTGTTTCATCGACAATAAGAAGGTCAGAGGGATACAGTAAACCTGAAGTGAAGCATCGGAATCTATAACTAGTGTCACAGGAATGGTTCAAAGCATAGACAGTAAGAGGAGTCAGTCTTCTTGTACTTAAGTCGGCATTGTGCCTTTTGTATTTAATTCCGATGCACTTTCTGTGTTTCATCGTCAATAAGAAGGTCACAGAGATACAGTAAACCTGAAGTGAAGCATCGGAATCAATAACTAGTGTCCCAGGAATGGTTCGAAACATAAACAGTAAAAAGAGTCAGTTTTCTTGTTCTTATGTCGGCATTCTGCCTTTTGTATTTAGTTCCGATGCAATTTCTGTGTTTCATCGTCAATAAGAAGGTCAGAGGGATATAGAAAAACCTGAAGTGAAGCATCGGAATCTATAACTAGTGTCACAGGAATGGTTTAAAACATAGTCAGTAAGAAGAGTCTGTTTTCCTGTACTTAAGTCGGCATTGTGCCTTTTGTATGTAATTCCGATGCAATTTCTGTGTTTCATAGTCAATTAGAAGGTCAAAGGGATACAGTAAACCTGAAGTGAAGCATTGGAATCTTTAACTAGTGTCACAGGAATGGTTCAAAACATAGACAGTAAGAAGAGTCAATTTTCTTGTACTTAAGTTGGCATTGAACCTTTTCTATTAAATTCCGATGCAATTTCTGTGTTTCGGGTCGATACGAAGGTCCAAGGGAAACAGTAAACCTGAAGTGAAGCATCGGTATCTAAAGCCGGTCTCAGAGGAAAGGTTCAAAACATAGACAGTAAGAAGAGCCAGTCTTCTTGTACATGAGTCGGCATTGTGCCTTTTGTATTTAATTCCGATGCAATTTCTGTGTATCATCGTCAATAAGAAGGCCAGCTGGATACAGTAAACCTGAAGCGAAGCATCGGAATCTATAACTAGTGTCACAGGAATGGTTCAAAACATAGACAGGTAGTATAGCCAGTCTTCTTGTACTTGAGTCGGCATTGTGCCTTTTGTATTTAATTCCGAAGCAATTTCTGTGATTCATCGTCAATAAGAAGGTCCAAGGAATAGAGTAAACCTGAAGTGTAACATCGGAATCTATAATAGGGTCACAGGAATGATTCAAAACATAGACAGTAATAAGAGTCAGTCTTCTTGTACTTAAGTCGGTATTGTGCCTTTTGTATTTAATTAAGATGCAATTTCTGTGTTTCATCGTCAATAATAAGGTCAGAGGGACACAGTAAACCTGAAGTGAAGCATCGGAATCGATAACTAGTGTCACAGGAATGTTTCAAAACATAGATATTAAGAAGAGTCTGTTTTCTTGTACTTAAGTCGGCATTGTGCCTTTACTATTTAATTCCGATGCAATTTCTGTGTTTCGTCGTCAATAACAAGGTCCAAGGGATACAATTAACCCGAAGTGAAGCATCGGAATCTAAAACCGGTCTCACAGGAAAGGTTCAAAACATAGACAGTAAGAAGAGGAAGTCTTCTTGTACTTGAGTCGGCATTGTGCCTTTTGTATTTAATTCCGATGCATTTTCTGTGTTTCATCGTCAGTACGACGGTCAGAGGGATACAGTAAATCTGAAGTGAAGCATCAGAATCTATAATAGAGTCACAGGAATGGTTCAAAACATAGACTGTGAGAAGAGTCAGTCTTCTTGTACTTAAGTCGGCATTGTGCCTTTTGTATTTAATTCCGATGCAATTTCTGTGTTTCATCGTCAATACGAAGGTCAGAGGGATACGGTAAACCAGAAGTGAAGCATCGGGATCTATAACAAGTGTCACAGGAATGGTTCAAAACATAGACAGTATGAAGAGTCAGTCTTCTTGTACTTAAGTCAGCATTGTGCCTTTTGTATTTAATTCCAATGCAAATTACGTGTTTTATCGTCAATAAGAATGTCAGAGGGATACAGTAAACCTGAAGTGAAGCATCGCAATCTATAACTAGTGTCACAGGAATGGTTCAAAGCATAGACAGTAAGAAGAGTCAGTTTTCTTGTACTTAAGTCGGCATTGTGTGTTTTGTATTTAATTCCGATGCAATTTCTGTGTTTCATCGTCAATAAGAAGGTCACAGGGATACAGTAAACCTGAAGTGAAGCATCGGAATCTATAACTATTGTCACAGGAATGGTTCAAAACATAAACAATAAGAAGAGTCACTTTTCTTGTACGTAGGTCGGCATTGTGCCTTTTTTATTTAAATCTGATGCAATTTCTGTGTTTCATTGTCAATAAGAAGGTCAGAGGGATACAGTAAACCTGAAGTGAAGCATCGGAATCTATAACTAGTGTCACAGGAATGGTTCAAAACATAGATATTAAGAAAAGTCTGTTGTCTTGTACTTAAGTCGGCATTGTGCCTTTACTATTAATTTCCGATGCAATTTCTGTGTTTCGTCGTCAATAACAAGGTCCAAGGGATACAATTAACCTGAGGTGAAGCATCGCAATCTAAAACCGGTCTCACAGGAAAGGTTCAAAACATAGACAGTAAGAAAAGCCAGTCTTCTTGTACTTGAGTCGGCATTGTGCCTTTTGCATTTAATTCCGATGCAATTTCTGTGTTTCATCGTCAGTACGACGGTCAGAGGGATACAGTAAACCTGAAGTGCAGCATCGGGATCTATAATAGTGTCACAGAAATGGTTCAAAACATAGACAGTGAGAAGAGTCAGTCATCTTGTACATAAGTCGGCATTGTGCCTTTTGTATTTAATTAAGATGCAATTTCTGTGTTTCACCGTCAATAATAAGGTCAGAGTTATAGAGTGTACCTGAAGTGAAGCATCGGAATCTATAACTAGTGTCACAGGAATGGTTCAAAAAATAGACAGTAAGAAGAGTCAGTGTTCTTGTACTGAAGTCGGCATTGTGCCATTTGTATTTAATTAAGATGCAATTTCTGTGTTTCATCGTCAATAATAAAGTTCAGAGGGATACAGTATAACTGAAGTGAAGCATCGGAATCTATAACTAGTGTCACAGGAATGGTTCAAATCATAGACAGTAAGAAGAGTCAGTCTTCTTGTACTTAAGTCGGCATTGTGCCTTTTGTATTTAATTCCGATGCAATTTCTGTGTTTCGTCGTCAATACGAAGGTCAGAGAGATACAGTAAACCAGAAGTGAAGCATCGGGATCTATAACTAGTGTCACAGGAATGGTTCAAAACATAGACAGTATGATGAGTCAGTCTTCTTGTACTTAAGTCAGCATTGTGCCTTTTGTATTTAATTCCGATGCAATTTCTGTGTTTCGTCGTCAATAACAAGGTCCAAGGGATACAATTAACCTGAAGTGAAGCGTCGGAATCTAAAACCGGTCTAACAGGAAAGGTTCAAAGCATAGACAGTAAGAAGAGCTATTCTTCTTGTACTTGAGTCGGCATTGTGCCTTTTGTATTTAATTCCGATGCAATTTCTGTGTTTCATCGTCAGTATGACGGTCAGAGGGATACAGTAAACCTGAAGTGAAGCATCGGAATCTATAATAGTGTCACAGGAATGGTTCAAAACATAGACAGTGAGAAGGGTCATTCTTCTTGTACTTAAGTCGGCATTGTATCTTTTGTATTTAATTAAGATGCAATTTCTGTGTTTCACCGTCAATAATAAGGTCAGAGGGATACAGTATACCTGAAGTGAAGCATCGGAATCTATAACTAGTGTCACAGGAATGGTTCAAAACATAGACAGTTATAAGAGTCAGTCTTCTTGTACTGAAGTCGGCATTGTGCCTTTTGTATCTATTTAAGATGCAAATTCTGTGTTTCATCGTCAATAATAAGGTCAGAGGGATACAGTATAACTGAAGTGAAGCATCGGAATCTATAACTAGTGTCACAGGAATATTTCAAAACATAGACAGTAATAAGAGTCAGTCTTCTTGTACTTAAGTCGGCATTGTGCCTTTTGTATATAATTCCGATGCAATTTCTGTGTTCCATCGTCAATAAGAAGGTCAGAGGGATACAGTAAACCTGAAATGAAACAACTGGATCTATAACTAGTGTCACAGGAATGGTTCCAAACATAGACAGTAAGAGGAGTCAGTCTTCTTGTACTTAAGTCGTCATTGTGCCTTTTGTATTTAATTCCGATGCAATTTACGTGTTTCATCGTCAATAAGAATGTCAGAGGGATACAGTAAACCTGAAGTGAAGCATCGGAATCTATAACTAGTGTCACAGGAATAGTTTGAAACATAAACGTTAAAAAGAGTCAGTTTTCTTGTTCATATGTCGGCATTGTGCCTTTTGTATTTAGTTCCGATGCAATTTCTGTGTTTCATCGTCAATAAGAAGGTCAGAGGGATACAGAAAAACCTGAAGTGAAGCATCGGAATCTATAACTAGTGTCACAGGAATGGTTCAAAACATAGACAGTAAGAAGAGTCAGTTTTCCTGTACTTATGTCGGCATTGTGCCTTTTGTATTTAATTCCGATGCAATTTCTGTGATTCATCGTCAATAAGAAGGTCCAAGGAATACAGTAAACCTGAAGTGTGGCATCGGAATCTATAATAGGGTCACAGGAATGGTTCAAAACATAGACAGTAAGAAGAGTCAGTCTTCTTGTACTTTAATCCCCATTGTGCGTTTTGTATTTAATTAAGATGCAATTTCTGTGTTTCATCGTCAATAATAAGGTCAGAGGGATACAGTATACCTGAAGTGAAGCATCGGAATGTATAACTAGTGTCACAGGAATGGTTCAAAACATAGACAGTAATAAGAGTCAGTCTTCTTGTACTTAAGTCGGCATTGTGCCTTTTGTATATAAGTCCGATGCAATTTCTGTGTTTCATCGTCAATAAGAAGGTCAGAGGGATACAGTAAACCTGAAGTGAAGCAACGGAATCTATTACTAGTGTCACAGGAATGGTTCAAAAAATAGAGAGTAAGAAGAGACAGTGTTCTTGTACTGAAGTCGGCATTGTGCCATTTGTATTTAATTAAGATGCAATTTCTGTGTCTCATCGTCAATAATAAAGTTCAGAGGGATACAGTATACCTGAAGTGAAGCATCGGAATCTATAACTAGTGTCACAGGAATGGTTCAAATCATAGACAGTAAGAAGAGTCAGTCTTCTTGTACTTAAGTCGGCATTGTGCCTTTTGTATTTAATTCCGATGCAATTTCTGTGTTTCATCGTCAATACGAAGATCAGAGGGATACAGTAAACCAGAAGTGAAGCATCGCAATCTATAACTAGTGTGACAGGAATGGTTCAAAACATAGACAGTAAGAAGAGTCAGTTTCCTTGTACTTAAGTCGGCATTGTGTGTTTTTAGTATTTAATTCCGATGCAATTTCTGTGTTTCATCATCAATACGAAGGTCACAGGGATACAGTAAACCTGAAGTGAAGCATCGGAATCTATAACTATTGTCACAGGAATGGTTCAAAACATAAACAGTAAGAAGAGTTAGTTATCTTTTACTTAGGTCGGCATTGTGCCTTTTGTATTTAATTCCGATGCAATTTCTGTGTTTCATTGTCAATAAGAAGGTCAGAGGGATACAGTATACCTGAAGTGAAGCATCGGAATCTATAACTAGTGTCACAGGAATGGTTCAAAACATAGACAGTAATAAGAGTCAGTCTTCTTGTACTTAAGTCGGCATTGTGCCTTTTGTATATAATTCCGATGCAATTTCTGTGTTTCATCGTCAATAAGAAGCTCAGAGGGATACAGTGAACCTGAAGTGATGCAACGGAAGTTATAACTAGTGTCACAGGAATGGTTCAATAAATAGACAGTAAGAAGAGTCAGTGTTCTTGTACTGAAGTCGGCATTGTGCCATTTGTATTTAATTAAGATGCAATTTCTGTGTTTTATCGTCAATAATAAAGGTCAGAAGGATACAGTATACCTGAAGTGAAGCATCGGAATCTATAACTAGTGTCACAGGAATGGTTCAGAACATAGACAGGAGGTATAGCCAGTCTTCTTGTACTTAAGTCGGCATTGTGCCTTTTGTATTTAATTCCGATGCAATTTCTGTGTTTCACCGTCTATACGAAGGTCAGAGGGATACAGTAAACCAGAAGTGAAGCATCGGGATCTATAACTAGTGTCACAGGAATGGTTCAAAACACAGACAGTATGAAGAGCCAGTCTTCTTGTACTTAAGTCAGCATTGTGCCTTTTGTATTTAATTCCGATGCAATTTACGTGTTTCATCGTCAATAAGAAGGTCAGAGGGATACAATAAACCAGAAGTGAAGCATCGCAATCTATAACTAGTGTCACAGGAATGGTTCAAAACATAGACAGTAAGAAGTGTCAGTTTTCTTGTACTTAAGTCGGCATTGTGTGTTTTGTATTTAATTCCGATGCAATTTCTGTGTTTTATCGTTAATAAGAAGGTCACAGGGATACAGTAAACCTGAAGTGAAGCATCGGAATCTATAACTATTGTCACAGGAATGGTTCAAAACATAAACATAAAGAAGAGTCAGTTTTCTTGTACTTAGGTCGGCATTGTGCCTTTTGTATTTAATTTCGATGCAATTTCTGTGTTTCATTGTCAATAAGAAGTTCAGAGGGATACAGTAAACCTGAAGTGAAGCATCGGATTCTATAACTAGTGTCACAGGAATGGTTCAAATCATAGATATTAAGAAGAGGCTGTTTTCTTGTACTTAAGTCGGCATTGTGCCTTTTGTATATAATTCCGATGCAATTTCTGTGTTTCATCGTCAATAAGAAGGTCAGAGGGATACAGTAAACCTGAAGTGATGCTACGGAATCTATAACTAGTGTCACAGGAATGGTTCAATAAATAGACAGTAAGAAGAGTCAGTGTTCTTGTACTGAAGTCGGCATTGTGCCATTTGTATTTAATTAAGATGCAATTTCTGTTTTATCGTCAATAATAAAGGTCAGAGGGATACAGTATACCTGAAGTGAAGCATTGGAATCTATAACTAGTGTCACAGGAATGGTTCAAAGCATAGATATTAAGAAGAGTCTTTTTTCTTGTACTTAAGTCGGCATTGTGCCTTTTCTATTTAATTCCGATGCAATTTCTGTGTTTCGTCGTCAATAACAAGGTCCAAGGGATACAATTAACCTGAAATGAAGCATCGGAATCTAAAACCGGTCTCACAGGAAAGGTTCAAAACATAGACAGTAAGAAGAGCCAGTCCTCTTGTACTTGAGTCGGCATTGTGCCTTTTGTATTCAATTCCGATGCAATTTCTGTGTTTCATCGTCAGTACGACGGTCAGAGGGATACAGTTAACCTGAAGGGAAGCATCGGAATCTATAATAGTGTCACAGGAATGGTTCAAAACATAGACAGTGAGAAGAGTCAGTCTTCTTGTACTTAAGTCGGCATTGTGCCTTTTGTATTTAATTAAGATGCAATTTCTGTGTTTCATCGTCAATAATAAGGTCAGAGGGGTACAGCATACCTGAAGTGAAGCATCGGAATCTATAACTAGTGTCACAGGAATGGTTCCAAACATAGACAGTAATAAGAGTCAGTCTTCTTGTACTTAAGTCGGCATTGTGCCTTTTGTATTTAATTAAGATGCAATATCTGTGTTTCATCGTCATTAATAAGGTCAGAGGGATACAGTTTACCTGAAGTGAAGCATCGGAATCTATAACTAGTGTCACAGGAATGGTTCAAAACATAGACAGTAATAAGAGTCAATCTTCTTGTACTTAAGTCGGCATTGTGCCTTTTGTATATAATTCCGATGCAATATCTGTGATGCATCGTCTAAAAGAAGCTCAGAGGGATACAGTAAACCTGAAGTGAAGCTCAGAATCTATAACTAATGTCACAGGAATGGTTCAAAACATAGACAGTAAGAGGAGTCAGTCTTGTAGTACTTAAGTCGGCATTGTGGTTTTTGTATTTAATTCCAATGCATTTTCTGTGTTTCATCGTCAATAAGGGGGTCAGAGGGATACAGTAAACCTGAAGTGATGCATCGGAATCCATAACTAGTGTCACAGGAATGGTTCATAACATAGACATTAAGAAGAGTCAGTCTTTTTGTACTTAAGTCTACTTTGTGCCTTTTGTATTTAATTCCGATGCAATTTCTGTGTTTCATCGTCAATACGAATGTCAGAGGGATACAGTAAACCTGAAATGAGGCATCTGAATCTATAACTAGTGTCACAGGAATGGTTCAAAACTTAGACAGTAATAGGAGTCAGTCTTCTTGTACTTAAGTCGGCATTGTGCCTTTTGTATTTAATTCCGATGTAATTTACGTGTTTCATCGTCAATAAGAAGGTCAGAGGTATACAGTAAACCTGAAGTGAAGCATCGGAATCTATAACTAGTGTCACAGGAATGGTTCAAATCATAGACAGCAAGAAGAGTCACTTTTCTTGTACTTAAGTCGGCATTGTGCCTTTTGTATTTAATTCCGGTGCAATTTCTGTGTTTCATCGACAATAAGAAGGTCACAGAGATACTGTAAACCTGAAGTGAAGCATCGGAATCAATAACTAGTGCCACAGGAATGGTTCAAAACATAAACAGTAAAAAGAGTCAGTTTTCTTGTTCTTATGTCGGCATTGTGCCTTTTGGATTTAGTTCCGATGCAATTTCTGTGTTTCATCGTCAATAAGAAGGTTAGAGGGATACAGTAAACCTGAAGTAAAGCATCGGAATGTAAAACCGGTCTCACAGGAAAGGTTCAAAACATAGACAGTAAGAAGAGCCAGTCTTCTTGTACTTGAGTCGGCATTGTGCCTTTGTATTTAATTCCGATGCAATTTCTGTGTTTCATCGTCAGTACGACGGTCAGAGGGATACAGTAAACCTGAAGTGTAGCATCGGAATCTATAATAGTGGCACAGGAATGGTTCAAAACATAGACAGTAAGAAGAGTCAGTCTTCTTTTACTTAAGTCGGCATTGTGCCTTTCGTATATAATTCGGATGCAATTTCTGTGTTTCATCGTCAATAAGAAGGACAGAGGGATACAGTAAACCTGAAGTGAAGCAACGGAATCTATAACTAGTGTCTCAGGAATGGTTCAAATATAGACCGTAAGAAGAGTCAGTCTTCTTGTACTTAACTCGGCATTGTGCCTTTTGTATTTAATTTCGAAGCATTTTCTGTGTTTCATCGTCAATAAGAGGGTCACAGGGATACAGTAAAAACCTGAAGTGATGCATCGGAATCTATAACTAGTGTCACAGGAATGGTTCAAAACATAGATATTAAGAAGAGTCTGTTTTCTTCTACTTAAGTCGGCATTGTGCCTTTTCTATTTAATTCCGATGCAATTTCTGTGTTTCGTCGTCAATAACGAGGTCCAAGGGACACAGTTAACCTGAAGTGAAGCATTGGAATCTAAAACCGGTCTCACAGGAAAGGTTCAAAACATAGACAGTAAGAAGAGCCAGTCTTCTTGTACTTAAGTCGGCAATGTGCCTTTGTATTTAATTCCGACGCAATTTCTGTGTTTCATCGTCAGTACGACGGTCAGAGGGATACAGTAAACCTGAAGTGAAGCATCGGAATCTATAACTAGTGTCACAGGAATGGTTCAAATCATAGAGAGTAAGAAGAGTCAGTCTTCTTGTACTTAAGTCGGCATTGTGCCTTTTGTATTTAATTCCGATGCAATTTCTGTGTTTCATGGTCAATACGAAGGTCAGAGGGATACAGTAAACCAGAAGTGAAGCATCGGGATCTATAACTAGTGTCACTGGAATGGTTTAAAACATAGACAGTATGAAGGGTCAGTCTTTTGATACTTAAGTCGGCATTGCGCCTTTTCTATTTAATTCCGATGCAATTTACGAGTTTCATCTTCAATAAGAAGGTCAGAGGGATACAGTAAACCTGAAGTGAAGCATCGGAATCTATAACTAGTGTCACAGGAATGGTTCAAAACATAAACAGTAAGAAGAGTCAGTTTTCTTGTACTTAGGTCGGCATTGTGCCTCTTGTATTTAATTCCGATGCAATTTCTGTGTTTCATTGTCAATAAGAAGGTCAGAGGGATACAGTAAACCTGAAGTGAAGCATCGGAATCTATAACTAGTGTCACAGGAATGGTTCAAATCATAGACAGTAAGAAGAGTCAGTCTTCTTGTACTTAAGTCGGCATTGTGCCTTTTGTATTTAATTAAGATGCAATTTCTGTACATCATCGTCAATAAGAATTTCAAAGGGATACAGTAAACGTGAAGTGAAGCATCGGAATCTATAACTAGTGTCACAGGGATGGTTCAAACATAGACACTAACAAGAGTCAGTCTTCTTGTACTTAAGTCGGCATTGTGCCTTTTGTATATAATTCCGATGTAATATCTGTGTTTCATCGCCTATAAGAAGCTCAGAGGGATACAGTGAACCTGAAGTGAAGCTTCGGAATCTATAACTAGTGTCACAGGAATGGTTCAAAACATAGACAGTAAGAAGAGTCAGTTTTCTTGTACTTAAGTCGGCGTTGTGCCTTTTATATTTAATTCCGATGCAATTTCTGTGTTTCATCGTCAATGAGAAGGTCAGAGGCATACAGTAAACCTGAAGTGAAGCATCGGAATCTATAACTAGTGTCACAGGAATGGTTCAAACATAGACAGTGTGAAGAGTCAGTCGTTTTGTACTTAAGTCGGCATTGTGCCTTTTGTATTTAATTCCGACGCACTGTCTGTGTTTCATCGTCAATACGAAAGTCAGAGGGATACAGTAAACCTGAAGTGAAGCATCGGAATCTATAACTAGTGTCACAGGAATGGTTCAAAACATAGACAGTGGGAAGAGTCAATCCTCTTGTACTTAAGTCGGCATTGTGCCTTTTGTATTTAATTCCGAAGCAATATCTGTGTTTCTTCGTCAATAAGAAGGTCAGAGGGATACAGTAAACCTGAAGTGCAGCATCGGAATCTATAACTAGCGTCACAGAAATGGTTCAAAACATAGACAGTAAGAAGAGCCAGTCTTCTTGTACTTGAGTCGGCATTGTGCCTTTTGTATTTAATTCCGATGCAATTTCTGTGTTTCATCGTCAATAAGAAGGTCAGAGGGATACAGTAAACCTGAAGTGAAGCATCGGAATCTATAACTAGTGTCACAGGAATTGTTCAAAACAAAGACAGTATGAAGAGTCAGTCTTCTTGTATTTAAGTCGGCATTGTGCCTTTTGTATTTAATTCCGTTGCAATTTACGTGTTTCATCGTCATTAAGAAAGTCAGAGGCATACAGTAAACCTGAAGTGAAGCATCGGAATCTATAACTAGTGTCACAGGAATGGTTCAAAACATAGACAGTAAGAAGAGTCAGTTTTCTTGTATCTAAATCGGCATTGTGTGTTTTGTATTTAATTCCGATGCAATTTCTGTGTTTCATCGTCAATAAATAGGTCACAGGGATACAGTAAACCTGAAGTGAAGCATCGGAATCTATAACTAGTGTCACAGGAATGGTTCAAAACAAAGACAGTAAGAAGAGTCAATTTTCTTGTACTTAAGTCAGCATTGTGCCTTTTCTATTTAATTCCGATGCAATTTCTGTCTTTCGGCGTCAATAAGAAGGTCCAAGGGATACAGTAAACCTGAAGTTAAGCTTCGGAATCTAAAACCGGTCTCAGAGGAAAGGTTCAAAACACAGGGAGTAAGAAGAGCCAGTCTTCTTGTACATGAGTCGGCATTGTGCCTATTGTATTTAATTCCGATGCAATTTCTGTGTTTCATCGTCAATAAGAACGTCAGCGGATACAGTATACCTCAAGTGAAGCATCGGAATCTATTACTAGTGTCACAGGAATGTTTCAAAACATAGACAGAGAGTATGGCCAGTCTTCTTGTACTTGAGTCGGCAATGTGCCTTTTTTATTTAATTCCGATGCCATATCTGTGTTTCATCGTCAATACGACGGTCAGAGGGTTACAGTAACCTGAAGTGGAGCATCGGAATCTATAACTAGTGTCACAGGAATGGTTCAAAACATAGACAGTAAGAAGAGTCAGTCTTCTTGCACTTAAGTCGACATTGTGCTTTTTGTATTTAATTCCGATGCATTTACTGTATTTCATCGTCAATAATGGGGTCAGAGGGATACAGTAAACCAGAAGTGGTGCATCGGAATCCATAACTAGTGTCACAGGAATGGTTCAAAACATAGATATTAAGAAGAGTCTGTCTTCTTGTACTTAAGTCGGCATTGTGCCTTTTGTATTTAATTCCGATGCAATTTCTGTGTCTCATCGTCAATACGAAGGTCAGAAGGACACAGTAAACCTGAAGTGAAGCATCGGAATCTATATCTAGTGTCACAGGAATGGTTCAAAACATAGACAGTAAGAAGAGTCAGTCTTCTTGAACTTATGTCGGCTTTGTGCATTTTGTATTTAATTCCGATGCAATTTACGTGTTTCATCGTCAATAAGAAGGGCAGAGGGATACAGTAAACCTGCAGTGAAATATCGGATTCTATAACTAGTGTCACAGGAATGGTTCAAAACATAGACAGTAAGAAGGGTCAGTTTTCTTGCACTTAAGTCGGCATTGTGCTTTTTGCATTTAATTCCAATGCAATTTCTGTGTTTCATCGTCAATAAGAAGGTCACAGGGATACAGTAAACCTGAAGTGAAGCATGGGAATCTATAACTAGTGTCACAGGAATTGTTGAAAACATAAACAGTAAGATGAGTCAGTTTTCTTGTACTTAGGTCGGCATTGTGCCTTTTGTATTTAATTCCGAAGCAATTTCTGTGTTTCTTCGTCAATAAGAAGGTCAGAGGGATACAGTAAACCTGAAGTGAAGCTTCGGAATCTATAACTAGTGTCACAGGAATGGTTCAAATCATAGACAGTAAGAAGAGTCAGTTGTCTTGTACTTAAGTCGGCGTTGTGCCTTTTGTATTTAATTACGATGCAATTTCTGTGTTTCATCGTCAATAAGAAGGTCAGAGGGATACAGTAAACCTGAAGTGAATCATCGGAATCTATAACTAGTGTCACAGGAATGGTTCAAAACGTAGACAGTAAGATGAGTCAGTCTTCTTGTACTTGAGTGGGCATTGTGCCATTTGTATTTAATTCCGATGCAATATCTGTGTTTCATCGTCAATAAGAAGGTCAGAGGGACGCAGTAAACCTGAAGTGAAGCATCGGAATCTATAACTAGTGTCACAGGAGTTGTTCAAACATAGACAGTATGAAGAGTCAGTTTTCTTGTACTTAAGTCGGCATTGTGCCTTTTGTATTTAAGTCCGATGCAATTTACGTGTTTCATCGTCATTAAGAAGGTCAGAGGCATACAGTAAACCTGAAGTGAAGCATCGGAATCTATAACTAGTGTCACAGGAATGGTTCAAAACATAGACAGTACGAAGAGTCAGTTTTCTTGTACCTAAGTCGGCATTGTGTGTTTTGTATTTAATTCCGATGCAATTTCTTTGTTTCATCGTCAATAAGAAGGTCACAGGGATACAGTAAACCTGAAGTGAAGCATCGGAATCTATAACTAGTGTCACAGGAATGGTTCAAAACATAGACAGTAAGAAGAGTCAGTTTTCTTGTACCTAAGTCGGCATTGTGTGTATTGTATTTGATTCCGATGCAATTTCTGTGTTTCATCGTCAATAAGAACGTCAGCTGGATACAGTAAACCTGAAGTGAAGCATCGGAATCTATTACTAGTGTCACAGGAATTGTTCAAAACATAGACAGAAAGTATAGCCGGTCTACTTGTACTTGAGTCGGCATTGTGCACTTTTTATTTAATTCCGATGCCATTTCTGTGTATCATCGTCTTTACGACGGTCAGAGGGATACAGTAACCTGAAGTGAAGCATCGGGATATATAACTAGTGTCACAGGAATGGTTCAAAACATAGACAGTAAGAAGAGTCAGTCTTCTAGTACTTAAGTTGGCATTGTGCTTTTTGTATTTAATTCCGATGCATTTTCTGTGTTTCATCGTCAATAAGGGGGTCAGAGGGATACAGTAAACCTGAAGTGGTGCTTCGGAATCCATAACTAGTGTCACAGGAATGGTTCAAAACATAGATATTAAGAAGAGTCTGTTTTCTTGCACTTAAGTCGGCATTGTGCCTTTTCTATTTAATTCCGATGCAATTTCTGTTTTTCGTCGTCAATAACAAGGTCCAAGAGATACAGTAAACCTGAAGTAAAGCATCGGAATGTAAAACCGGTCTCACAGGAAAGGTTCAAAACATAGACAGTAAGAAGAGCCAGTCTTCTTGTACTTGAGTCGGCATTGTGCCTTTGTATTTAATTCCGATGCAATTTCTGTGTTTCATCGTCAGTACGACGGTCAGAGGGATACAGTAAACCTGAAGTGTAGCATCGGAATCTATAATAGTGTCACAGGAATGGTTCAAAACATAGACAGTAAGAAGAGTCAGTCTTCTTGTACTTAAGTCGGCATTGTGCCTTTCGTATATAATTCGGATGCAATTTCTGTGTTTCATCGTCAATAAGAAGGTCAGAGGGATACAGTAAACCTGAAGTGAAGCAACGGAATCTATAACTAGTGTCTCAGGAATGGTTCAAAAAATAGACCGTAAGAAGAGTCAGTCTTCTTGTACTTAACTCGGCATTGTGCCTTTTGTATTTAATTTCGAAGCATTTTCTGTGTTTCATCGTCAATAAGAGGGTCACAGGGATACAGTAAAAACCTGAAGTGATGCATCGGAATCTATAACTAGTGTCACAGGAATGGTTCAAAACATAGATATTAAGAAGAGTCTGTTTTCTTCTACTTAAGTCGGCATTGTGCCTTTTCTATTTAATTCCGATGCAATTTCTGTGTTTCGTCGTCAATAACGAGGTCCAAGGGACACAGTTAACCTGAAGTGAAGCATTGGAATCTAAAACCGGTCTCACAGGAAAGGTTCAAAACATAGACAGTAAGAAGAGCCAGTCTTCTTGTACTTAAGTCGGCATTGTGCCTTTGTATTTAATTCCGACGCAATTTCTGTGTTTCATCCTCAGTACGACGGTCAGAGGGATACAGTAAACCTGAAGTGAAGCATCGGAATCTATAACTAGTGTCACAGGAATGGTTCAAATCATAGAGAGTAAGAAGAGTCAGTCTTCTTGTACTTAAGTCGGCATTGTGCCTTTTGTATTTAATTCCGATGCAATTTCTGTGTTTCATGGTCAATACGAAGGTCAGAGGGATACAGTAAACCAGAAGTGAAGCATCGGGATCTATAACTAGTGTCACTGGAATGGTTCAAAACATAGACAGTATGAAGGGTCAGTCTTTTGATACTTAAGTCGGCATTGCGCCTTTTCTATTTAATTCCGATGCAATTTACGAGTTTCATCTTCAATAAGAAGGTCAGAGGGATACAGTAAACCTGAAGTGAAGCATCGGAATCTATAACTAGTGTCACAGGAATGGTTCAAAACATAAACAGTAAGAAGAGTCAGTTTTCTTGTACTTAGGTCGGCATTGTGCCTCTTGTATTTAATTCCGATGCAATTTCTGTGTTTCATTATCAATAAGAAGGTCAGAGGGATACAGTAAACCTGAAGTGAAGCATCGGAATCTATAACTAGTGTCACAGGAATGGTTCAAAACATAGATATTAAGAAGAGTCTGATTTCTTGTACTTAAGTCGGCATTGTGCCTTTTATATTTAATGCCGATGCAATTTCTGTGTTTCATCGTCAATGAGAAGGTCAGAGGCATACAGTAAACCTGAAGTGAAGCATCGGAATCTATAATTAGTGTCACAGGAATGGTTCAAAACATAGACAGTGTGAAGAGTCAGTCGTTTTATACTTAAGTCGGCATTGTGCCTTTTGTATTTAATTCCGACGCACTGTCTGTGTTTCATCGTCAATACGAAAGTCAGAGGGATACAGTAAACCTGAAGTGAAGCATCGGAATCTATAACTAGTGTCACAGGAATGGTTCAAAACATAGACAGTGGGAAGAGTCAATCCTCTTGTACTTATGTCGGCATTGTGCCTTTTGTATTTAATTCCGAAGCAATATCTGTGTTTCTTCGTCAATACGAAGGTCAGAGGGATACAGTAAGCCTGAAGTGCAGCATCGGAATCTATAACTAGCGTCACAGAAATGGTTCAAAACATAGACAGTAGGAAGAGCCAGTCTTCTTGTACTTGAGTCGGCATTGTGCCTTTTGTATTTAATTCCGATGCAATTTCTGTGTTTCATCGTCAATAAGAAGGTGAGAGGGATACAGTAAACCTGAAGTGAAGCATCGGAATCTATAACTAGTGTCACAGGAATTGTTCAAAACAAAGACAGTATGAAGAGTCAGTCTTCTTGTATTTAAGTCGGCATTGTGCCTTTTGTATTTAATTCCGTTGCAATTTACGTGTTTCATCGTCATTAAGAAAGTCAGAGGCATACAGTAAACCTGAAGTGAAGCATCGGAATCTATAACTAGTGTCACAGGAATGGTTCAAATCATAGACAGTAAGAAGAGTCAGTTTTCTTGTATCTAAATCGGCATTGTGTGTTTTGTATTTAATTCCGATGCAATTTCTGTGTTTCATCGTCAATAAATAGGTCACAGGGATACAGTAAACCTGAAGTGAAGCATCGGAATCTATAACTAGTGTCACAGGAATGGTTCAAAACAGAGACAGTAAGAAGAGTCAATTTTCTTGTACTTAAGTCAGCATTGTGCCTTTTCTATTTAATTCCGATGCAATTTCTGTCTTTCGGCGTCAATAAGAATGTCCAAGGGATACAGTAAACCTGAAGTTAAGCTACGGAATCTAAAACCGGTCTCAGAGGAAAGGTTCAAAACACAGGGAGTAAGAAGAGCCAGTCTTCTTGTACATGAGTCGGCATTGTGCCTATTGTATTTAATTCCGATGCAATTTCTGTGTTTCATCGTCAATAAGAACGTCAGCGGATACAGTAAACCTGAAGTGAAGCATCGGAATCTATTACTAGTGTCACAGGAATGTTTCAAAACATAGACAGAGAGTATGGCCAGTCTTCTTGTACTTGAGTCGGCAATGTGCCTTTTTTATTTAATTCCGATGCCATTTCTGTGTTTCATCGTCAATACGACGGTCAGAGGGTTACAGTAACCTGAAGTGAAGCATCGGAATCTATAACTAGTGTCACAGGAATGGTTCAAAACATAGACAGTAAGAAGAGTCAGTCTTCTTGCACTTAAGTCGACATTGTGCTTTTTGTATTTAATTCCGATGCATTTACTGTATTTCATCGTCAATAATGGGGTCAGAGGGATACAGTAAACCAGAAGTGGTGCATCGGAATCCATAACTAGTGTCACAGGAATGTTTCAAAACATAGATATTAAGAAGAGTCTGTCTTCTTGTACTTAAGTCGGCATTGTGCCTTTTGTATTTAATTCCGATGCAATTTCTGTGTTTCATCGTCAATACGAAGGTCAGAAGGATACAGTAAACCTGAAGTGAAGCATCGGAATCTATATCTAGTGTCACAGGAATGGTTCAAAACATAGACAGTAAGAAGAGTCAGTCTTCTTGAACTTATGTCGGCTTTGTGCATTTTGTATTTAATTCCGATGCAATTTACGTGTTTCATCGTCAATAAGAAGGGCAGAGCGATACAGTAAACCTGCAGTGAAGTATCGGATTCTATAACTAGTGTCACAGGAATGGTTCAAAACATAGACAGTAAGAAGGGTCAGTTTTCTTGCACTTAAGTCGGCATTGTGCTTTTTGCATTTAATTCCGATGCAATTTCTGTGTTTCATCGTCAATAAGAAGGTCACAGGGATACAGTAAACCTGAAGTGAAGCATGGGAATCTATAACTAGTGTCACAGGAATTGTTGAAAACATAAACAGTAAGATGAGTCAGTTTTCTTGTACTTAGGTCGGCATTGTGTCTTTTGTATTTAATTCCGAAGCAATTTCTGTGTTTCTTCGTCAATAAGAAGGTCAGAGGGATACAGTAAACCTGAAGTGAAGCTTCGGAATCTATAACTAGTGTCACAGGAATGGTTCAAATCATAGACAGTAAGTAGAGTCAGTTGTCTTGTACTTAAGTCGGCGTTGTGCCTTTTGTATTTAATTACGATGCAATTTCTGTGTTTCATCGTCAATAAGAAGGTCAGAGGGATACAGTAAACCTGAAGTGAATCATCGGAATCTATAACTAGTGTCACAGGAATGGTTCAAAACATAGTCAGTAAGAATAGTCAGTCTTCTTGTACTTATATCATCATTGTGCATTTAACATTTAATTCGGATGCAATTTCTGTGTTTCATTGTCAATAAGAAGGTCCAAGGGATACAGTATACCTGGAGTGAAGCATCGGAATCTGTAACTAGTGTCACAGGAATGGTTCATATCATAGACAGTAAGAAGAGTCACACTTCTTTTACTTAAGTCGGCGTTGTGCCTTTTGTATTTAATTCCGATGCAATTTCTGTGTTTCATCGTCAACAAGAAGGTCCAAGGGATACAGTAAACCTGGAGTGAAGCATCGGAGTCTATAACTAGTGTCACAGGACCGGTTCAAAAATAGACAGTAAGAAGAGTTAGTCTTCTTGTACTTAATTCGGCATTGTGCGTTTTGTATTTAATTCCGATGCAATATCTCTGTTTCATCGTCAATAAGAAGGTCAGAGGGATACAGTAAACCTGAAGTGAAGCATCGGAATCTATAACTAGTGTCACAGGAATAGTTCAAAACATAGTCAGTAAGAAGAGTCAGTCTTCTTGTCCTTAAGTCGGCATTGTGCCTTTTCTATTTAATTCCGATGCAATTCCTGTGTTTCATCGGCAATAAGAAAGTCAGAGGGATACAGTAATCCTGAAGTGTAGAATCGGAACCTATAACTAGTTTCACAGGAATGGTTCAAAACATAGTCAGTAAGAATAGCCAGTCTTCTTGTGCTTACATCATCATTGTGCTTTTAACATTTAATTCGGATGCAATTTCTGTGTTTCATCGTCAATAAGTAGGTCCAAAGGATGCAGTATACCTGGAGTGAAGCATCGTAATCTATAACTAGTATCACAGGAATGGTTCAAATCATAGACAGTAAGAAGAGTCAGACTTCTTTTACTTAAGTCGGCATTGTTCCTTTTGTATTTAGTTCCGATGCAATTTCTGTGTTTCATCGTCAATAAGAAGGTCCAAGGGATACAGTAAACCTGGAGTGAAGCATCGGAGTCTATAACTAGTGTCACAGGACCGGATCAAAAATAGACAGTAAGAAGAGTCAGTCTTCTTGTACTTAAGTTGGCATTGTGCCTTTTGTATTTAATTCCAAAGCAATTTCTGTGTTTCATCGTCAATAAGAAGGTCCAAGGGATACAGTAAACCTGAAGTGAAGCATCGGAATCTATAACTAGTGTCACTGGAATGGTTCAAATTATAGACAGCGAGATGAGTCAGTCTTATTGTCCTTAAATCGGCATTGTGCCTTTTGTATTTAATTCCGATGCAATTTCTGTGTTTCATCGGCAATAAGGTCAGAGGGATACAGTAAACCTGAAGTGAAGCATCGGAATCTATAACTAGTGTCACAGGAATGGTTCAAAACATAGACAGTAATAAGAGTCTGTCTTCTTGTACTTAAGTCAGCATTGTTCCTTCTGTATTTAATTCCGATGCAATTTCTGTGTTTCATCGTCAATAAGGTCAGAGGGATACAGTAAATCTACAGTGAAGCATCGGAAACTAGTGTCACAGGAATGGTTCAAAACATAGACAGTAGGAAGAGTCAGCCTTCTTGTACTTAAGTCGGCATTGTGCCTTGTGTATTTAATTCCGATGCAATTTCTGTGTTTCATCGTCAATAAGAAGGACCAAGGTATACAGTAAACCTGAAGTGAATCATCGGAATGTATAACTAGTGTCACAGCAATGGTTCAAAACATAGTCAGTAAGAAGAGTCAGTCTCCTTGTCCTTAAGTCGGCATTGTGCCTTTTCTATTTAATGCCGATGCAATTATTGTGTTTCATCGTCAATAACAAGGTCCAAGGGATACAGTAAACCTGGAGTGAAGCATCGGAATCTATAACAAGTGTCACAGGAATGGTTCAAAACATAGTCAGTAAGAAGAGTCAGTCTTCTTGTACTTAAGTCGGCATTGTGTCTTTTCTATTTAATTATGATGCAATTCCTGTGTTTCATCGTCAATAAGAAGTTTCAAGGGAAACAGTAAACCTGGAGTGAAGGACTGGATTCTATAACTAGTGTCACAGGAATGGTTCAAATCATAGACTGTTAGAAGAGTCAGTCTTCTCGTACTTAAGACGGCACTGTGCTTTTTTTATCTAATTCCGATGCAATATCTGTGTTTCATCGTCAATAAGAAGGTCCAAGGGATACAGTAAACCTGGAGTGAAGCATCGGAAACTATAACTAGTGTCACAGGAATGGTTCAAAACATAGTCAGTAGGATGAGTCAGTCTTCTTGTACTTAGGTCGGAATTTTGCCTTTTGTATTTAATTCCGATGCAATTTCTGTGTTTCATCGTCATTAAGAAGGACCACGGGATACATTAAATCTGGGGTGAAGCATCAGAATCTTTAACTAGTGTCACAGGGATGGTTCAAAACATAGACAGTAAGAAGAGTCAGTCTTATTGTACTTAAGTCGGCATTGCGCCTTTTGTATTTAATTCCGATGCAATTTCTGTGTTTCATCGCCAAAAAGAAAGTCAGAGGGATATAGTAATCCTGAAGCGAAGCATCGGAATCTATAACTAGTGTCACAGGAATGGTTCAAAACATAGTCAGTAAGAATAGTCAGTCTTCTTGTACTTATATCATCATTGTGAACTTAACATTTAATTCGGATGCAATTTCTGTGTTTCATCGTCAATAAGAAGGTCCAAGGGATACAGTATACCTGGAATGAAGCATCGGAATCTGTAACTAGTGTCACAGGAATGGTTCAAATCATAGACAGTAAGAAGAGTTAGTCTTCTTGTACTTAATTCGGCATTGTGCGTTTTGTATTTAATTCCGATGCAATATCTCTGTTTCATCGTCAATAAGAAGGTCAGAGGGATACAGTAAACCTGAAGTGAAGCATCGGAATCTATAACTAGTGTCACAGGAATGGTTCAAAGCATAGCCAGTAAGAACAGACAGTCTTCTTGTCCTTAAGTCGGCATTGTGCCTTTTGGATTTAATTCTGATGCAATTTCTGTGTTTCATCGTCAATAAGAATATCAGAGGGATACAGTAAACCTGAAGTGAAGCATCGGAATCCAAAACTAGTGTCACAGGAATGGTTGAAATCATAGACAGTAGGAATAGTCAGTCTTCTTGTACTTATGTCGGCATTGTGCCTTTTGTATTTAATTCCGATGCAATTTCTGTGTTTCATCGTCAATAAGAAGGTCCAAGGTATACAGTAAACCTGAAGTGAATCATCGGAATCTACAACTAGTGTCACAGGAATGGATCAAAGCATAGACAGTATGAAGAGTCAGTCTTCTTGTTCTTAATTCTGCATTGTGCCTTTTGTATTTATTTCCGATGTAATCTCTGTGTTTCATCGTCAATAGGAAGGTCCAAGTGATACAGTAAACCTGAAGTGAAGCATCGGAATTTATAACTAGTGTCATAGGAGTGGTTCAAAACATAGTCGGTAAGAAGAGTCAGTCTTCTTGTACTTATGTCGGCATTGTGCCTTTTGTATTTAATTCCGATGCAATTTCTGTGTTTCATCGTCAATAAGAAAGTCAGAGGGATACAGTAATCCTGAAGTGTAGAATCGGAACCTATAACTAGTTTCACAGGAATGGTTCAAAACATAGTCAGTAAGAATAGTCAGTCTTCTTGTGCTTACATCATCATTGTGCTTTTAACATTTAAATCGGATGCAATTTCTGTGTTTCATCGTCAATAAGAAGGTCCAAGGGATACAGTATACCTGGAGTGAAGCATCGTAATCTATAACTAGTGTCACAGGAATGGTTCAAATCATAGACAGTAAGAAGAGTCAGCCTTCTTGTACTTAAGTCGGCATTGTGCCTTGTGTATTTAATTCCGATGCAATTTCTGTGTTTCATCGTCAATAAGAAGGGCCAAGGTATACAGTAAACCTGAAGTGAATCATCGGAATGTATAACTAGTGTCACAGGAATGGTTCAAAACATAGTCAGTAAGAAGAGTCAGCCTTCTTGTACTTAAGTCGGCATTGTGCCTTGTGTATTTAATTCCGATGCAATTTCTGTGTTTCATCGTCAATAAGAAGGGCCAAGGTATACAGTAAACCTGAAGTGAATCATCGGAATGTATAACTAGTGTCACAGGAATGGTTCAAAACATACACAGTAAGAAGAGTCAGTCTTCTTGTACTTAAGTCGGCATTGTGCTTTTGTATTTAATGCCGATGCAATTTCAGTGTTTCATCGTCAATAAGAAGGTCCATGGGATACAGTAAACCTCAAGCGAAGCATCGGAATCTATAACTAGTGTCACAGGAATGGTTCAAAACATAGTCAGTAAGAAGAGTCAGTCTTCTTGTACTTAAGTCGGCATTGTGTCTTTTCTATTTAATTATGATGCAATTCCTGTGTTTCATCGTCAATAAGAAGTTCCAAGGGAAACAGTAAACCTGGAGTGAAGGACTGGAATCTATAACTAGTGTCACAGGAATGGTTCAAATCATAGACTGTAAGAAGAGTCAGTCTTCTCGTACTTAAGACGGCACTGTGCTTTTTTTATCTAATTCCGATGCAATTTCTGTGTTTCATCGTCAATAAGAAGGTCCAAGGGATACAGTATACCTGGAGTGAAGCATCGTAATCTATAACTAGTGTCACAGGAATGGTTCAAATCATAGACAGTAAGAAGAGTCAGACTTGTTTAACTTAAGTCGGCATTGTGCCTTTTGTATTTAATTCCGATGCAATTTCTGTGTTTCATCGTCAATAAGAAGGTCCAAGGGATACAGTAAACCTGGAGTGAAGCATCGGAGTCTATAAGTAGTGTCACAGGACCGGATCAAAGAAAGACAGTAAGAAGAGTCAGTCTTCTTGTACTTAAGTCGGCATTGTGCCTTTTGTATTTAATTCCGATGCAATTTCTGTGGTTCGTCGTCAATAAGAAGGTCCAAGGGATACAAAAATCCTGAAGTGAAGCATCGGAATCTATAACTAGAGTCACTGGAATGGTTCAAATTATAGACAGCAAGATGAGTCAGTCTTATTGTCCTTAAATCGGCATTGTGCCTTTTGTATTTAATTCCGATGCAATTTCTGTGTTTCATCGGTAATAAGGTCAGAGGGATACAGTAAACCTGAAGTGAAGCATCGGAATCTATAACTAGTGTCACAGGAATGGTTCAAACCATAGACAGTAATAAGAGTCAGTCTGCTTGTACTTAAGTCGGCATTGTGACTTGTGTATTTAATTCCGATGCAATTTCTGTGTTACATCGTCAATAAGAAGGTCCAAGGTATACAGTAAACCCGCAGTGGAGCATCGGAATTTACAACTAGTGTCACAGGAATGGTTCAAAACATAGTCAGTAAGAAGAGTCTGTCTTCTTGTACTTAAGTCAGCATTGTGCCTTTTGTATTTCGTTCCGATGCAATTTGTGTGTTTCATCGTCAATAAGGTCAGAGGGATACAGTAAACCTGCAGTGAAGCATCGGAAACTAGTGTCACAGGAATGGTTCAAAATATAGACAGTAGGAAGAGTCAGCCTTCTTGTACTTAAGTCGGCATTGTGCCTTGTGTATTTAATTCCGATGCAATTTCTGTGTTTCATCGTCAATAAGAAGGACCAAGGTATACAGTAAACCTGAAGTGAATCATCGGAATGTATAACTAGTGTCACAGGAATGGTTCAAAACATAGTCAGTAAGAAGAGTCAGTCTTCTTGTCCTTAAGTCGGCATTGTGCCTTTTCTATTTAATTCCGATGCAATTCCTGCGTTTCATCGTCAATAAGAAGGTCCAAGGGATACAGTAAACCTGGAGTGAAGCATCGGAATCTATAACTAGTGTCACAGGAATGGTTCAAATCATAGACTGTAAGAAGAGTCAGTCTTCTCGTACTTAAGACGGCACTGTGCTTTTTTTATCTAATTCCGATGCAATTTCTGTGTTTCATCGTCAATAAGAAGGTCCAAGGGATACAGTAAACCTGGAGTGAAGCATCGGAAACTATAACTAGTGTCACAGGAATGGTTAAAATCATAGTCAGTAGGATTAGTCAGTCTTCTTGTACTAAGGTCGGAATTTTGCCTTTTGTATTTAATTCCGATGCAATTTCTGTGTTTCATCGTCATTAAGAAGGACCACGGGATACATTAAACCTGGGGTGAAGCATCAGAATCTATAACTAGTGTCACAGGGATGGTTCAAAACATAGACAGTAAGAAGAGTCAGTCTTATTGTACTTAAGTCGGCATTGCGCCTTTTGTATTTAATTCCGATGCAATTTCTGTGTTTCATCGCCAATAAGAAAGTCAGAGGGATATAGTAATCCTGAAGTGAAGCATCGGAATCTATAACTAGTGTCACAGGAATGGTTCAAATCATAGACAGTAAGAAGAGTCACACTTCTTTTACTTAAGTCGGCGTTGTGCCTTTTGTATTTAATTCCGATGCAATTTCTGTGTTTCATCGTCAACAAGAAGGTCCAAGGGATACAGTAAACCGGGAGTGAAGCATCGGAGTCTATAACTAGTGTCACAGGACCGGTTCAAAAATAGACAGTAAGAAGAATTAGTCTTCTTGTACTTAATTCGGCATTGTGCGTTTTGTATTTAATTCCGATGCAATATCTCTGTTTCATCGTCAATAAGAAGGTCAGAGGGATACAGTAAACCTGAAGTGAAGCATCGGAATCTGTAACTAGTGTCACAGGAATGGTTCAAATCATAGACAGTAAGAAGAGTCACACTTCTTTTACTTAAGTCGGCGTTGTGCCTTTTGTATTTAATTCCGATGCAATTTCTGTGTTTCATCGTCAACAAGAAGGTCCAAGGGATACAGTAAACCGGGAGTGAAGCATCGGAGTCTATAACTAGTGTCACAGGACCGGTTCAAAAATAGACAGTAAGAAGAATTAGTCTTCTTGTACTTAATTCGGCATTGTGCGTTTTGTATTTAATTCCGATGCAATATCTCTGTTTCATCGTCAATAAGAAGGTCAGAGGGATACAGTAAACCTGAAGTGAAGCATCGGAATCTATAACTAGTGTCACAGGAATGGTTCAAAACATAGTCAGTAAGAAGAGTCAGTCTTCTTTTCCTTAAGCCGGCATTGTGCCTTTTCTATTTAATTCCGATGCAATTCCTGTGTTCCATCGTCAATAAGAAAGTCAGAGGGATACAGTAATCCTGAAGTGTGGAATCGGAACCTATAACTAGTTTCACAGGAATGGTTCAAAACATAGTCAGTAAGAATAGTCAGTCTTCTTGTGCTTACATCATCATTGTACTTTTAACATTTAATTCGGATGCAATTTCTGTGTTTCATCGTCAATAAGAAGGTCCAAGAGATGCAGTATACCTGGAGTGAAGCATCGTAATCTATAACTAGTGTCACAGGAATGGTTCAAATCATAGACAGTAAGAAGAGTCAGACTTCTTTTACTTAAGTCGGCATTGTGCCTTTTGTATTTAATTCCGATGCAATTTCTGTGTTTCATCGTCAATAAGAAGGTCCAAGGGATACAGTAAACCTGGAGTGAAGCATCGGAGTCTATAACTAGTGTCACAGGACCGGATCAAAAATAGACAGTAAGAAGAGTCAGTCTTCTTGTACTTAAGTTGGCATTGTGCCTTTTGTATTTAATTCCGAAGCAATTTCTGTGTTTCATCGTCAATAAGAAGGTCCAAGGGATACAGTAAACCTGAAGTGAAGCATCGGAATCTATAACTAGTGTCACTGGAATGGTTCAAATTATAGAGAGCGAGATGAGTCAGTCTTATTGTCCTTAAATCGGCATTGTGCCTTTTGTATTTAATTCCGATGCAATTTCTGTGTTTCATCGGCAATAAGGTCAGAGGGATACAGTAAACCTGAAGTGAAGCATCGGAATCTATAACTTGTGTCACAGGAATGGTTCAAAACATAGACAGTAATAAGAGTCAGTCTTCTTGTACTTAAGTCGGCATTGTGACTTGTGTATTAGTTCCGATGCAATTTCTGTGTTACATCGTCAATAAGAAGGTCCAAGGTACACAGTAAACCCGCAGTGAAGCATCGGAATCTACAACTAGTGTCACAGGAATGGTTCAAAACATAGTCAGTAAGAAAAGTCTGTCTTCTTGTACTTAAGTCAGCATTGTTCCTTTTGTATTTAATTCCGATGCAATTTCTGTGTTTCATCGTCAATAAGGTCAGAGGGATACAGTAAACCTGCAGTGAAGCATCGGAAACTAGTGTCACAGGAATGGTTCAAAACATAGACAGTAGGAAGAGTCAGCCTTCTTGTACTTAAGTCGGCATTGTGCCTTGTGTATTTAATTCCGATGCAATTTCTGTGTTTCATCGTCAATAAGAAGGACCAAGGTATACAGTAAACCTGAAGTGAATCATCGGAATGTATAACTAGTGTCACAGGAATGGTTCAAAACATAGTCAGTAAGAATAGTCAGTCTTCTTGTACTTATATCATCATTGTGCATTTAAAATTTAATTCGGATGCAATTTCTGTGTTTCATTGTCAATAAGAAGGTCCAAGGGATACAGTATACCTGGAGTGAAGCATCGGAATCTGTAACTAGTGTCACAGGAATGGTTCAAATCATAGACAGTAAGAAGAGTCACACTTCTTTTACTTAAGTCGGCGTTGTGCCTTTTGTATTTAATTCCGATGCAATTTCTGTGTTTCATCGTCAACAAGAAGGTCCAAGGGATACAGTAAACCTGGAGTGAAGCATCGGAGTCTATAACTAGTGTCACAGGACCGGTTCAAAAATAGACAGTAAGAAGAGTTAGTCTTCTTGTACTTAATTCGGCATTGTGCGTTTGGTATTTAATTCCGATGCAATATCTCTGTTTCATCGTCAATAAGAAGGTCAGAGGGATACAGTAAACCTGAAGTGAAGCATCGGAATCTATAACTAGTGTCACAGGAATGGTTCAAAACATAGTCAGTAAGAAGAGTCAGTCTTCTTGTCCTTAAGTCGGCATTGTGCCTTTTCTATTTATTTCCGATGCAATTCCTGTGTTTCATCGTCAATAAGAAAGTCAGAGGGATACAGTAATCCTGGAGTGTGGAATCGGAACCTATAACTAGTTTCACAGGAATGGTTCAAAACATAGTCAGTAAGAATAGTCAGTCTACTTGTGCTTACATCATCATTGTACTTTTAACATTTAATTCGGATGCAATTTCTGTGTTTCATCGTCAATAAGAAGGTCCAAGGGATGCAGTATACCTGGAGTGAAGCATCGTAATCTATAACTAGTGTCACAGGAATGGTTCAAATCATAGACAGTAAGAAGAGTCAGACTTCTTTTACTTAAGTCGGCATTGTGCCTTTTGTATTTAATTCCGATGCAAATTCTGTGTTTCATCGTCAATAAGAAGGTCCAAGGGATACAGTAAACCTGGAGTGAAGCATCGGAGTCTATAACTAGTGTCACAGGACCGGATCAAAAATAGACAGTAAGAAGAGTCAGTCTTCTTGTACTTACGTTGGCATTGTGCCTTTTGTATTTAATTCCGAAGCAATTTCTGTGTTTCATCGTCAATAAGACGGTCCAAGGGATACAGTAAACCTGAAGTGAAGCATCGGAATCTATAACTAGTGTCACTGGAATGGTTCAAATTATAGACAGCGAGATGAGTCAGTCTTATTGTCCTTAAATCGGCATTGTGCCTTTTGTATTTAATTCCGATGCAATTTCTGTGTTTCATCGGCAATAAGGTCAGAGGGATACAGTAAACCTGAAGTGAAGCATCGGAATCTATAACTTGTGTCACAGGAATGGTTCAAAACATAGACAGTAATAAGAGTCAGTCTTCTTGTACTTAAGTCGGCATTGTGACTTGTGTATTAATTCCGATGCAATTTCTGTGTTACATCGTCAATAAGAAGGTCCAAGGTACACAGTAAACCCGCAGTGAAGCATCGGAATCTACAACTAGTGTCACAGGAATGGTTCAAAACATAGTCAGTAAGAAAAGTCTGTCTTCTTGTACTTAAGTCAGCATTGTTCCTTTTGTATTTAATTCCGATGCAATTTCTGTGTTTCATCGTCAATAAGGTCAGAGGGATACAGTAAACCTGCAGTGAAGCATCGGAAACTAGTGTCACAGGAATGGTTCAAAACATAGACAGTAGGAAGAGTCAGCCTTCTTGTACTTAAGTCGGCATTGTGCCTTGTGTATTTAATTCCGATGCAATTTCTGTGTTTCATCGTCAATAAGAAGGACCAAGGTATACAGTAAACCTGAAGTGAATCATCGGAATGTATAACTAGTGTCACAGGAATGGTTCAAAACATAGTCAGTAAGAAGAGTCAGTCTTCTTGTCCTTAAGTCGGCATTGTGCCTTTTCTGTTTAATTCCGATGCAATTATTGTGTTTCATCGTCAATAACTAGGTCCTAGGGATACAGTAAACCTGGAGTGAAGCATCGGAATCTATAACAAGTGTCACAGGAATGGTTCAAAACATAGTCAGTAAGAAGAGTCAGTCTTCTTGTACTTAAGTCGGCATTGTGTCTTTTCTATTTAATTATGATGCAATTCCTGTGTTTCATCGTCAATAAGAAGTTCCAAGGGAAACAGTAAACCTGGAGTGAAGGACTGGATTCTATAACTAGTGTCACAGGAATGGTTCAAATCATAGACTGTAAGAAGAGTCAGTCTTCTCGTACTTAAGACGGCACTGTGCTTTTTTTATCTAATTCCGATGCAATATCTGTGTTTCATCGTCAATAAGAAGGTCCAAGGGATACAGTAAACCTGGAGTGAAGCATCGGAAACTATAACTAGTGTCACAGGAATGGTTCAAAACATAGTCAGTAGGATGAGTCAGTCTTCTTGTACTTAGGTCGGAATTTTGCCTTTTGTATTTAATTCCGATGCAATTTCTGTGTTTCATCGTCATTAAGAAGGACCACGGGATACATTAAATCTGGGGTGAAGCATCAGAATCTATAACTAGTGTCACAGGGATGGTTCAAAACATAGACAGTAAGAAGAGTCAGTCTTATTGTACTTAAGTCGGCATTGCGCCTTTTGTATTTAATTCCGATGCAATTTCTGTGTTTCATCGCCAAAAAGAAAGTCAGAGGGATATAGTAATCCTGAAGCGAAGCATCGGAATCTATAACTAGTGTCACAGGAATGGTTCAAAACATAGTCAGTAAGAATAGTCAGTCTTCTTGTACTTATATCATCATTGTGCACTTAACATTTAATTCGGATGCAATTTCTGTGTTTCATCGTCAATAAGAAGGTCCAAGGGATACAGTATACCTGGAATGAAGCATCGGAATCTGTAACTAGTGTCACAGGAATGGTTCAAATCATAGACAGTAAGAAGAGTTAGTCTTCTTGTACTTAATTCGGCATTGTGCGTTTTGTATTTAATTCCGATGCAAAATCTCTGTTTCATCGTCAATAAGAAGGTCAGAGGGATACAGTAAACCTGAAGTGAAGCATCGGAATCTATAACTAGTGTCACAGGAATGGTTCAAAGCATAGCCAGTAAGAACAGACAGTCTTCTTGTCCTTAAGTCGGCATTGTGCCTTTTGGATTTAATTCTGATGCAATTTCTGTGTTTCATCGTCAATAAGAATATCAGAGGGATACAGTAAACCTGAAGTGAAGCATCGGAATCCAAAACTAGTGTCACAGGAATGGTTGAAATCATAGACAGTAGGAATAGTCAGTCTTCTTGTACTTATGTCGGCATTGTGCCTTTTGTATTTAATTCCGATGCAATTTCTGTGTTTCATCGTCAATAAGAAGGTCCAAGGTATACAGTAAACCTGAAGTGAATCATCGGAATCTACAACTAGTGTCACAGGAATGGATCAAAGCATAGACAGTATGAAGAGTCAGTCTTCTTGTTCTTAATTCTGCATTGTGCCTTTTGTATTTATTTCCGATGTAATCTCTGTGTTTCATCGTCAATAGGAAGGTCCAAGTGATACAGTAAACCTGAAGTGAAGCATCGGAATTTATAACTAGTGTCATAGGAGTGGTTCAAAACATAGTCGGTAAGAAGAGTCAGTCTTCTTGTACTTATGTCGGCATTGTGCCTTTTGTATTTAATTCCGATGCAATTTCTGTGTTTCATCGTCAATAAGAAAGTCAGAGGGATACAGTAATCCTGAAGTGTAGAATCGGAACCTATAACTAGTTTCACAGGAATGGTTCAAAACATAGTCAGTAAGAATAGTCAGTCTTCTTGTGCTTACATCATCATTGTGCTTTTAACATTTAATTCGGATGCAATTTCTGTGTTTCATCGTCAATAAGAAGGTCCAAGGGATACAGTATACCTGGAGTGAAGCATCGTAATCTATAACTAGTGTCACAGGAATGGTTCAAATCATAGACAGTAAGAAGAGTCAGCCTTCTTGTACTTAAGACGGCATTGTGCCTTGTGTATTTAATTCCGATGCAATTTCTGTGTTTCATCGTCAATAAGAAGGGCCAAGGTATACAGTAAACCTGAAGTGAATCATCGGAATGTATAACTAGTGTCACAGGAATGGTTCAAAACATAGTCAGTAAGAAGAGTCAGCCTTCTTGTACTTAAGTCGGCATTGTGCCTTGTGTATTTAATTCCGATGCAATTTCTGTGTTTCATCGTCAATAAGAAGGGCCAAGGTATACAGTAAACCTGAAGTGAATCATCGGAATGTATAACTAGTGTCACAGGAATGGTTCAAAACATACACAGTAAGAAGAGTCAGTCTTCTTGTACTTAAGTCGGCATTGTGCTTTTGTATTTAATGCCGATGCAATTTCAGTGTTTCATCGTCAATAAGAAGGTCCATGGGATACAGTAAACCTCAAGCGAAGCATCGGAATCTATAACTAGTGTCACAGGAATGGTTCAAAACATAGTCAGTAAGAAGAGTCAGTCTTCTTGTACTTAAGTCGGCATTGTGTCTTTTCTATTTAATTATGATGCAATTCCTGTGTTTCATCGTCAATAAGAAGTTCCAAGGGAAACAGTAAACCTGGAGTGAAGGACTGGAATCTATAACTAGTGTCACAGGAATGGTTCAAATCATAGACTGTAAGAAGAGTCAGTCTTCTCGTACTTAAGACGGCACTGTGCTTTTTTTATCTAATTCCGATGCAATTTCTGTGTTTCATCGTCAATAAGAAGGTCCAAGGGATACAGTATACCTGGAGTGAAGCATCGTAATCTATAACTAGTGTCACAGGAATGGTTCAAATCATAGACAGTAAGAAGAGTCAGACTTGTTTAACTTAAGTCGGCATTGTGCCTTTTGTATTTAATTCCGATGCAATTTCTGTGTTTCATCGTCAATAAGAAGGTCCAAGGGATACAGTAAACCTGGAGTGAAGCATCGGAGTCTATAAGTAGTGTCACAGGACCGGATCAAAGAAAGACAGTAAGAAGAGTCAGTCTTCTTGTACTTAAGTCGGCATTGTGCCTTTTGTATTTAATTCCGATGCAATTTCTGTGTTTCGTCGTCAATAAGAAGGTCCAAGGGATACAAAAATCCTGAAGTGAAGCATCGGAATCTATAACTAGTGTCACTGGAATGGTTCAAATTATAGACAGCAAGATGAGTCAGTCTTATTGTCCTTAAATCGGCATTGTGCCTTTTGTATTTAATTCCGATGCAATTTCTGTGTTTCATCGGTAATAAGGTCAGAGGGATACAGTAAACCTGAAGTGAAGCATCGGAATCTATAACTAGTGTCACAGGAATGGTTCAAACCATAGACAGTAATAAGAGTCAGTCTGCTTGTACTTAAGTCGGCATTGTGACTTGTGTATTTAATTCCGATGCAATTTCTGTGTTACATCGTCAATAAGAAGGTCCAAGGTATACAGTAAACCCGCAGTGGAGCATCGGAATTTACAACTAGTGTCACAGGAATGGTTCAAAACATAGTCAGTAAGAAGAGTCTGTCTTCTTGTACTTAAGTCAGCATTGTGCCTTTTGTATTTCGTTCCGATGCAATTTCTGTGTTTCATCGTCAATAAGGTCAGAGGGATACAGTAAACCTGCAGTGAAGCATCGGAAACTAGTGTCACAGGAATGGTTCAAAATATAGACAGTAGGAAGAGTCAGCCTTCTTGTACTTAAGTCGGCATTGTGCCTTGTGTATTTAATTCCGATGCAATTTCTGTGTTTCATCGTCAATAAGAAGGACCAAGGTATACAGTAAACCTGAAGTGAATCATCGGAATGTATAACTAGTGTCACAGGAATGGTTCAAAACATAGTCAGTAAGAAGAGTCAGTCTTCTTGTCCTTAAGTCGGCATTGTGCCTTTTCTATTTAATTCCGATGCAATTCCTGCGTTTCATCGTCAATAAGAAGGTCCAAGGGATACAGTAAACCTGGAGTGAAGCATCGGAATCTATAACTAGTGTCACAGGAATGGTTCAAATCATAGACTGTAAGAAGAGTCAGTCTTCTCGTACTTAAGACGGCACTGTGCTTTTTTTATCTAATTCCGATGCAATTTCTGTGTTTCATCGTCAATAAGAAGGTCCAAGGGATACAGTAAACCTGGAGTGAAGCATCGGAAACTATAACTAGTGTCACAGGAATGGTTAAAATCATAGTCAGTAGGATTAGTCAGTCTTCTTGTACTAAGGTCGGAATTTTGCCTTTTGTATTTAATTCCGATGCAATTTCTGTGTTTCATCGTCATTAAGAAGGACCACGGGATACATTAAACCTGGGGTGAAGCATCAGAATCTATAACTAGTGTCACAGGGATGGTTCAAAACATAGACAGTAAGAAGAGTCAGTCTTATTGTACTTAAGTCGGCATTGCGCCTTTTGTATTTAATTCCGATGCAATTTCTGTGTTTCATCGCCAATAAGAAAGTCAGAGGGATATAGTAATCCTGAAGTGAAGCATCGGAATCTATAACTAGTGTCACAGGAATGGTTCAAATCATAGACAGTAGGAATAGTCAGTCTTCTTGTACTTATGTCGGCATTGTGCCTTTTGTATTTAATTCCGATGCAATTTCTGTGTTTCATCGTCAATAAGAAGGTCCAAGGTATACAGTAAACCTGAAGTGAATCATCGGAATCTACAACTAGTGTCACAGGAATGGATCAAAGCATAGACAGTATGAAGAGTCAGTCTTCTTGTTCTTAATTCTGCATTGTGCCTTTTGTATTTATTTCCGATGTAATCTCTGTGTTTCATCGTCAATAGGAAGGTCCAAGTGATACAGTAAACCTGAAGTGAAGCATCGGAATTTATAACTAGTGTCATAGGAGTGGTTCAAAACATAGTCGGTAAGAAGAGTCAGTCTTCTTGTACTTATGTCGGCATTGTGCCTTTTGTATTTAATTCCGATGCAATTTCTGTGTTTCATCGTCAATAAGAAAGTCAGAGGGATACAGTAATCCTGAAGTGTAGAATCGGAACCTATAACTAGTTTCACAGGAATGGTTCAAAACATAGTCAGTAAGAATAGTCAGTCTTCTTGTGCTTACATCATCATTGTGCTTTTAACATTTAATTCGGATGCAATTTCTGTGTTTCATCGTCAATAAGAAGGTCCAAGGGATACAGTATACCTGGAGTGAAGCATCGTAATCTATAACTAGTGTCACAGGAATGGTTCAAATCATAGACAGTAAGAAGAGTCAGCCTTCTTGTACTTAAGACGGCATTGTGCCTTGTGTATTTAATTCCGATGCAATTTCTGTGTTTCATCGTCAATAAGAAGGGCCAAGGTATACAGTAAACCTGAAGTGAATCATCGGAATGTATAACTAGTGTCACAGGAATGGTTCAAAACATAGTCAGTAAGAAGAGTCAGCCTTCTTGTACTTAAGTCGGCATTGTGCCTTGTGTATTTAATTCCGATGCAATTTCTGTGTTTCATCGTCAATAAGAAGGGCCAAGGTATACAGTAAACCTGAAGTGAATCATCGGAATGTATAACTAGTGTCACAGGAATGGTTCAAAACATACACAGTAAGAAGAGTCAGTCTTCTTGTACTTAAGTCGGCATTGTGCTTTTGTATTTAATGCCGATGCAATTTCAGTGTTTCATCGTCAATAAGAAGGTCCATGGGATACAGTAAACCTCAAGCGAAGCATCGGAATCTATAACTAGTGTCACAGGAATGGTTCAAAACATAGTCAGTAAGAAGAGTCAGTCTTCTTGTACTTAAGTCGGCATTGTGTCTTTTCTATTTAATTATGATGCAATTCCTGTGTTTCATCGTCAATAAGAAGTTCCAAGGGAAACAGTAAACCTGGAGTGAAGGACTGGAATCTATAACTAGTGTCACAGGAATGGTTCAAATCATAGACTGTAAGAAGAGTCAGTCTTCTCGTACTTAAGACGGCACTGTGCTTTTTTTATCTAATTCCGATGCAATTTCTGTGTTTCATCGTCAATAAGAAGGTCCAAGGGATACAGTATACCTGGAGTGAAGCATCGTAATCTATAACTAGTGTCACAGGAATGGTTCAAATCATAGACAGTAAGAAGAGTCAGACTTGTTTAACTTAAGTCGGCATTGTGCCTTTTGTATTTAATTCCGATGCAATTTCTGTGTTTCATCGTCAATAAGAAGGTCCAAGGGATACAGTAAACCTGGAGTGAAGCATCGGAGTCTATAAGTAGTGTCACAGGACCGGATCAAAGAAAGACAGTAAGAAGAGTCAGTCTTATTGTCCTTAAATCGGCATTGTGCCTTTTGTATTTAATTCCGATGCAATTTCTGTGTTTCATCGGTAATAAGGTCAGAGGGATACAGTAAACCTGAAGTGAAGCATCGGAATCTATAACTAGTGTCACAGGAATGGTTCAAACCATAGACAGTAATAAGAGTCAGTCTGCTTGTACTTAAGTCGGCATTGTGACTTGTGTATTTAATTCCGATGCAATTTCTGTGTTACATCGTCAATAAGAAGGTCCAAGGTATACAGTAAACCCGCAGTGGAGCATCGGAATTTACAACTAGTGTCACAGGAATGGTTCAAAACATAGTCAGTAAGAAGAGTCTGTCTTCTTGTACTTAAGTCAGCATTGTGCCTTTTGTATTTCGTTCCGATGCAATTTCTGTGTTTCATCGTCAATAAGGTCAGAGGGATACAGTAAACCTGCAGTGAAGCATCGGAAACTAGTGTCACAGGAATGGTTCAAAATATAGACAGTAGGAAGAGTCAGCCTTCTTGTACTTAAGTCGGCATTGTGCCTTGTGTATTTAATTCCGATGCAATTTCTGTGTTTCATCGTCAATAAGAAGGACCAAGGTATACAGTAAACCTGAAGTGAATCATCGGAATGTATAACTAGTGTCACAGGAATGGTTCAAAACATAGTCAGTAAGAAGAGTCAGTCTTCTTGTCCTTAAGTCGGCATTGTGCCTTTTCTATTTAATTCCGATGCAATTCCTGCGTTTCATCGTCAATAAGAAGGTCCAAGGGATACAGTAAACCTGGAGTGAAGCATCGGAATCTATAACTAGTGTCACAGGAATGGTTCAAATCATAGACTGTAAGAAGAGTCAGTCTTCTCGTACTTAAGACGGCACTGTGCTTTTTTTATCTAATTCCGATGCAATTTCTGTGTTTCATCGTCAATAAGAAGGTCCAAGGGATACAGTAAACCTGGAGTGAAGCATCGGAAACTATAACTAGTGTCACAGGAATGGTTAAAATCATAGTCAGTAGGATTAGTCAGTCTTCTTGTACTAAGGTCGGAATTTTGCCTTTTGTATTTAATTCCGATGCAATTTCTGTGTTTCATCGTCATTAAGAAGGACCACGGGATACATTAAACCTGGGGTGAAGCATCAGAATCTATAACTAGTGTCACAGGGATGGTTCAAAACATAGACAGTAAGAAGAGTCAGTCTTATTGTACTTAAGTCGGCATTGCGCCTTTTGTATTTAATTCCGATGCAATTTCTGTGTTTCATCGCCAATAAGAAAGTCAGAGGGATATAGTAATCCTGAAGTGAAGCATCGGAATCTATAACTAGTGTCACAGGAATGGTTCAAATCATAGACAGTAAGAAGAGTCACACTTCTTTTACTTAAGTCGGCGTTGTGCCTTTTGTATTTAATTCCGATGCAATTTCTGTGTTTCATCGTCAACAAGAAGGTCCAAGGGATACAGTAAACCGGGAGTGAAGCATCGGAGTCTATAACTAGTGTCACAGGACCGGTTCAAAAATAGACAGTAAGAAGAATTAGTCTTCTTGTACTTAATTCGGCATTGTGCGTTTTGTATTTAATTCCGATGCAATATCTCTGTTTCATCGTCAATAAGAAGGTCAGAGGGATACAGTAAACCTGAAGTGAAGCATCGGAATCTGTAACTAGTGTCACAGGAATGGTTCAAATCATAGACAGTAAGAAGAGTCACACTTCTTTTACTTAAGTCGGCGTTGTGCCTTTTGTATTTAATTCCGATGCAATTTCTGTGTTTCATCGTCAACAAGAAGGTCCAAGGGATACAGTAAACCGGGAGTGAAGCATCGGAGTCTATAACTAGTGTCACAGGACCGGTTCAAAAATAGACAGTAAGAAGAATTAGTCTTCTTGTACTTAATTCGGCATTGTGCGTTTTGTATTTAATTCCGATGCAATATCTCTGTTTCATCGTCAATAAGAAGGTCAGAGGGATACAGTAAACCTGAAGTGAAGCATCGGAATCTATAACTAGTGTCACAGGAATGGTTCAAAACATAGTCAGTAAGAAGAGTCAGTCTTCTTGTCCTTAAGCCGGCATTGTGCCTTTTCTATTTAATTCCGATGCAATTCCTGTGTTCCATCGTCAATAAGAAAGTCAGAGGGATACAGTAATCCTGAAGTGTGGAATCGGAACCTATAACTAGTTTCACAGGAATGGTTCAAAACATAGTCAGTAAGAATAGTCAGTCTTCTTGTGCTTACATCATCATTGTACTTTTAACATTTAATTCGGATGCAATTTCTGTGTTTCATCGTCAATAAGAAGGTCCAAGAGATGCAGTATACCTGGAGTGAAGCATCGTAATCTATAACTAGTGTCACAGGAATGGTTCAAATCATAGACAGTAAGAAGAGTCAGACTTCTTTTACTTAAGTCGGCATTGTGCCTTTTGTATTTAATTCCGATGCAATTTCTGTGTTTCATCGTCAATAAGAAGGTCCAAGGGATACAGTAAACCTGGAGTGAAGCATCGGAGTCTATAACTAGTGTCACAGGACCGGATCAAAAATAGACAGTAAGAAGAGTCAGTCTTCTTGTACTTAAGTTGGCATTGTGCCTTTTGTATTTAATTCCGAAGCAATTTCTGTGTTTCATCGTCAATAAGAAGGTCCAAGGGATACAGTAAACCTGAAGTGAAGCATCGGAATCTATAACTAGTGTCACTGGAATGGTTCAAATTATAGAGAGCGAGATGAGTCAGTCTTATTGTCCTTAAATCGGCATTGTGCCTTTTGTATTTAATTCCGATGCAATTTCTGTGTTTCATCGGCAATAAGGTCAGAGGGATACAGTAAACCTGAAGTGAAGCATCGGAATCTATAACTTGTGTCACAGGAATGGTTCAAAACATAGACAGTAATAAGAGTCAGTCTTCTTGTACTTAAGTCGGCATTGTGACTTGTGTATTAGTTCCGATGCAATTTCTGTGTTACATCGTCAATAAGAAGGTCCAAGGTACACAGTAAACCCGCAGTGAAGCATCGGAATCTACAACTAGTGTCACAGGAATGGTTCAAAACATAGTCAGTAAGAAAAGTCTGTCTTCTTGTACTTAAGTCAGCATTGTTCCTTTTGTATTTAATTCCGATGCAATTTCTGTGTTTCATCGTCAATAAGGTCAGAGGGATACAGTAAACCTGCAGTGAAGCATCGGAAACTAGTGTCACAGGAATGGTTCAAAACATAGACAGTAGGAAGAGTCAGCCTTCTTGTACTTAAGTCGGCATTGTGCCTTGTGTATTTAATTCCGATGCAATTTCTGTGTTTCATCGTCAATAAGAAGGACCAAGGTATACAGTAAACCTGAAGTGAATCATCGGAATGTATAACTAGTGTCACAGGAATGGTTCAAAACATAGTCAGTAAGAATAGTCAGTCTTCTTGTACTTATATCATCATTGTGCATTTAACATTTAATTCGGATGCAATTTCTGTGTTTCATTGTCAATAAGAAGGTCCAAGGGATACAGTATACCTGGAGTGAAGCATCGGAATCTGTAACTAGTGTCACAGGAATGGTTCAAATCATAGACAGTAAGAAGAGTCACACTTCTTTTACTTAAGTCGGCGTTGTGCCTTTTGTATTTAATTCCGATGCAATTTCTGTGTTTCATCGTCAACAAGAAGGTCCAAGGGATACAGTAAACCTGGAGTGAAGCATCGGAGTCTATAACTAGTGTCACAGGACCGGTTCAAAAATAGACAGTAAGAAGAGTTAGTCTTCTTGTACTTAATTCGGCATTGTGCGTTTGGTATTTAATTCCGATGCAATATCTCTGTTTCATCGTCAATAAGAAGGTCAGAGGGATACAGTAAACCTGAAGTGAAGCATCGGAATCTATAACTAGTGTCACAGGAATGGTTCAAAACATAGTCAGTAAGAAGAGTCAGTCTTCTTGTCCTTAAGTCGGCATTGTGCCTTTTCTATTTATTTCCGATGCAATTCCTGTGTTTCATCGTCAATAAGAAAGTCAGAGGGATACAGTAATCCTGGAGTGTGGAATCGGAACCTATAACTAGTTTCACAGGAATGGTTCAAAACATAGTCAGTAAGAATAGTCAGTCTACTTGTGCTTACATCATCATTGTACTTTTAACATTTAATTCGGATGCAATTTCTGTGTTTCATCGTCAATAAGAAGGTCCAAGGGATGCAGTATACCTGGAGTGAAGCATCGTAATCTATAACTAGTGTCACAGGAATGGTTCAAATCATAGACAGTAAGAAGAGTCAGACTTCTTTTACTTAAGTCGGCATTGTGCCTTTTGTATTTAATTCCGATGCAAATTCTGTGTTTCATCGTCAATAAGAAGGTCCAAGGGATACAGTAAACCTGGAGTGAAGCATCGGAGTCTATAACTAGTGTCACAGGACCGGATCAAAAATAGACAGTAAGAAGAGTCAGTCTTCTTGTACTTACGTTGGCATTGTGCCTTTTGTATTTAATTCCGAAGCAATTTCTGTGTTTCATCGTCAATAAGACGGTCCAAGGGATACAGTAAACCTGAAGTGAAGCATCGGAATCTATAACTAGTGTCACTGGAATGGTTCAAATTATAGACAGCGAGATGAGTCAGTCTTATTGTCCTTAAATCGGCATTGTGCCTTTTGTATTTAATTCCGATGCAATTTCTGTGTTTCATCGGCAATAAGGTCAGAGGGATACAGTAAACCTGAAGTGAAGCATCGGAATCTATAACTTGTGTCACAGGAATGGTTCAAAACATAGACAGTAATAAGAGTCAGTCTTCTTGTACTTAAGTCGGCATTGTGACTTGTGTATTAATTCCGATGCAATTTCTGTGTTACATCGTCAATAAGAAGGTCCAAGGTACACAGTAAACCCGCAGTGAAGCATCGGAATCTACAACTAGTGTCACAGGAATGGTTCAAAACATAGTCAGTAAGAAAAGTCTGTCTTCTTGTACTTAAGTCAGCATTGTTCCTTTTGTATTTAATTCCGATGCAATTTCTGTGTTTCATCGTCAATAAGGTCAGAGGGATACAGTAAACCTGCAGTGAAGCATCGGAAACTAGTGTCACAGGAATGGTTCAAAACATAGACAGTAGGAAGAGTCAGCCTTCTTGTACTTAAGTCGGCATTGTGCCTTGTGTATTTAATTCCGATGCAATTTCTGTGTTTCATCGTCAATAAGAAGGACCAAGGTATACAGTAAACCTGAAGTGAATCATCGGAATGTATAAGTAGTGTCACAGGAATGGTTCAAAACATAGTCAGTAAGAAGAGTCAGTCTTCTTGTCCTTAAGTCGGCATTGTGCCTTTTCTGTTTAATTCCGATGCAATTATTGTGTTTCATCGTCAATAACTAGGTCCAAGGGATACAGTAAACCTGGAGTGAAGCATCGGAATCTATAACTAGTGTCACAGGAATCGTTCAAAACATACACAGTAAGAAGAGTCAGTCTTCTTGTACTTAAGTCGGCATTGTGCTTTTGTATTTAATGCCGATGCAATTTCAGTGTTTCATCGTCAATAAGAAGGTCCATGGGATACAGTAAACCTCAAGTGAAGCATCGGAATCTATAACTAGTGTCACAGGAATGGTTCAAAACATAGTCAGTAAGAAGAGTCAGTCTTCTTGTACTTAAGTCGGCATTGTGTCTTTTCTATTTAATTATGATGCAATTCCTGTGTTTCATCGTCAATAAGAAGTTCCAAGGGAAACAGTAAACCTGGAGTGAAGGACTGGAATCTATAACTAGTGTCACAGGAATGGTTCAAATCATAGACTGTAAGAAGAGTCAGTCTTCTCGTACTTAAGACGGCACTGTGCTTTTTTTATCTAATTCCGATGCAATTTCTGTGTTTCATCGTCAATAAGAAGGTCCAAGGGATACAGTAAACCTGGAGTGAAGCATCGGAAACTATAACTAGTGTCACAGGAATGGTACAAAACATAGTCAGTAGGATGAGTCAGTCTTCTTGTACTTAGGTCGGAATTTTGCCTTTTGTATTTAATTCCGATGCAATTTCTGTGTTTCATCGTCATTAAGAAGGACCACGGGATACATTAAACCTGGGGTGAAGCATCAGAATCTATAACTAGTGTCACAGGGATGGTTCAAAACATAGACAGTAAGAAGAGTCAGTCTTATTGTACTTAAGTCGGCATTGCGCCTTTTGTATTTAATTCCGATGCAATTTCTGTGTTTCATCGCCAATAAGAAAGTCGGAGGGATATAGTAATCCTGAAGTGAAGCATCGGAATCTATAACTAGTGTCACAGGAATGGTTCAAAACATAGTCAGTAAGAATAGTCAGTGTTCTAGTACTTATATCATCATTGTGCGTTTAACATTCAATTCGGATGCAATTTCTGTGTTTCATCGTCAATAAGAAGGTCCAAGGGATACAGTATACCTGGAGTGAAGCATCGGAATCTGTAACTAGTGTCACAGGAATGGTTCGAATCATAGACAGTAAGAAGAGTCACACTTCTTTTACTTAAGTCGGCGTTGTGCCTTTTGTATTTAATTCCGATGCAATTTCTGTGTTTCATCGTCAACAAGAAGGTCCAAGGGATACCGTAAACCTGGAGTGAAGCATCGGAGTCTATAAATAGTGTCACAGGACCGGTTCAAAAATAGACAGTAAGAAGAGTTAGTCTTCTTGTACTTAATTCGGCATTGTGCGTTTTGTATTTAATTCCGATGCAATATCTCTGTTTCATCGTCAATAAGAAGGTCAGAGGGATACAGTAAACCTGAAGTGAAGCATCGGAATCTATAACTAGTGTCACAGGAATGGTTTAAAGCATAGTCAGTAAGAACAGACAGTCTTCTTGTCCTTAAGTCGGCATTGTGCCTTTTGGATTTAATTCTGATGCATTTCTGTGTTTCATCGTCAATAAGAAGATCAGAGGGATACAGTAAACCTGAAGTGAAGCATCGGAATCCAAAACTAGTGTCACAGGAATGGTTCAAAACATAGACAGTAGGAATAGTCAGTCTTCTTGTACTTATGTCGGCATTGTGCCTTTTGTATTTAATTCCGATGCAATTTCTGTGTTTCATCGTCAATAAGAAGGTCCAAGGTATACAGTAAACCTGAAGTGAATCATCGGAATCTATAACTAGTGTCACAGGAATGGTTCAAAACATAGTCAGTAAGAAGAGTCAGTCTTCTTGTCCTTAAGTCGGCATTGTGCCTTTTCTATTTATTTCCGATGCAATTCCTGTGTTTCATCGTCAATAAGAAAGTCAGAGGGATACAGTAATCCTGGAGTGTGGAATCGGAACCTATAACTAGTTTCACAGGAATGGTTCAAAACATAGTCAGTAAGAATAGTCAGTCTACTTGTGCTTACATCATCATTGTACTTTTAACATTTAATTCGGATGCAATTTCTGTGTTTCATCGTCAATAAGAAGGTCCAAGGGATGCAGTATACCTGGAGTGAAGCATCGTAATCTATAACTAGTGTCACAGGAATGGTTCAAATCATAGACAGTAAGAAGAGTCAGACTTCTTTTACTTAAGTCGGCATTGTGCCTTTTGTATTTAATTCCGATGCAAATTCTGTGTTTCATCGTCAATAAGAAGGTCCAAGGGATACAGTAAACCTGGAGTGAAGCATCGGAGTCTATAACTAGTGTCACAGGACCGGATCAAAAATAGACAGTAAGAAGAGTCAGTCTTCTTGTACTTACGTTGGCATTGTGCCTTTTGTATTTAATTCCGAAGCAATTTCTGTGTTTCATCGTCAATAAGACGGTCCAAGGGATACAGTAAACCTGAAGTGAAGCATCGGAATCTATAACTAGTGTCACTGGAATGGTTCAAATTATAGACAGCGAGATGAGTCAGTCTTATTGTCCTTAAATCGGCATTGTGCCTTTTGTATTTAATTCCGATGCAATTTCTGTGTTTCATCGGCAATAAGGTCAGAGGGATACAGTAAACCTGAAGTGAAGCATCGGAATCTATAACTTGTGTCACAGGAATGGTTCAAAACATAGACAGTAATAAGAGTCAGTCTTCTTGTACTTAAGTCGGCATTGTGACTTGTGTATTAATTCCGATGCAATTTCTGTGTTACATCGTCAATAAGAAGGTCCAAGGTACACAGTAAACCCGCAGTGAAGCATCGGAATCTACAACTAGTGTCACAGGAATGGTTCAAAACATAGTCAGTAAGAAAAGTCTGTCTTCTTGTACTTAAGTCAGCATTGTTCCTTTTGTATTTAATTCCGATGCAATTTCTGTGTTTCATCGTCAATAAGGTCAGAGGGATACAGTAAACCTGCAGTGAAGCATCGGAAACTAGTGTCACAGGAATGGTTCAAAACATAGACAGTAGGAAGAGTCAGCCTTCTTGTACTTAAGTCGGCATTGTGCCTTGTGTATTTAATTCCGATGCAATTTCTGTGTTTCATCGTCAATAAGAAGGACCAAGGTATACAGTAAACCTGAAGTGAATCATCGGAATGTATAAGTAGTGTCACAGGAATGGTTCAAAACATAGTCAGTAAGAAGAGTCAGTCTTCTTGTCCTTAAGTCGGCATTGTGCCTTTTCTGTTTAATTCCGATGCAATTATTGTGTTTCATCGTCAATAACTAGGTCCAAGGGATACAGTAAACCTGGAGTGAAGCATCGGAATCTATAACTAGTGTCACAGGAATGGTTCAAAACATACACAGTAAGAAGAGTCAGTCTTCTTGTACTTAAGTCGGCATTGTGCTTTTGTATTTAATGCCGATGCAATTTCAGTGTTTCATCGTCAATAAGAAGGTCCATGGGATACAGTAAACCTCAAGTGAAGCATCGGAATCTATAACTAGTGTCACAGGAATGGTTCAAAACATAGTCAGTAAGAAGAGTCAGTCTTCTTGTACTTAAGTCGGCATTGTGTCTTTTCTATTTAATTATGATGCAATTCCTGTGTTTCATCGTCAATAAGAAGTTCCAAGGGAAACAGTAAACCTGGAGTGAAGGACTGGAATCTATAACTAGTGTCACAGGAATGGTTCAAATCATAGACTGTAAGAAGAGTCAGTCTTCTCGTACTTAAGACGGCACTGTGCTTTTTTTATCTAATTCCGATGCAATTTCTGTGTTTCATCGTCAATAAGAAGGTCCAAGGGATACAGTAAACCTGGAGTGAAGCATCGGAAACTATAACTAGTGTCACAGGAATGGTGCAAAACATAGTCAGTAGGATGAGTCAGTCTTCTTGTACTTAGGTCGGAATTTTGCCTTTTGTATTTAATTCCGATGCAATTTCTGTGTTTCATCGTCATTAAGAAGGACCACGGGATACATTAAACCTGGGGTGAAGCATCAGAATCTATAACTAGTGTCACAGGGATGGTTCAAAACATAGACAGTAAGAAGAGTCAGTCTTATTGTACTTAAGTCGGCATTGCGCCTTTTGTATTTAATTCCGATGCAATTTCTGTGTTTCATCGCCAATAAGAAAGTCGGAGGGATATAGTAATCCTGAAGTGAAGCGTCGGAATCTATAACTAGTGTCACAGGAATGGTTCAAAACATAGTCAGTAAGAATAGTCAGTGTTCTAGTACTTATATCATCATTGTGCGTTTAACATTCAATTCGGATGCAATTTCTGTGTTTCATCGTCAATAAGAAGGTCCAAGGGATACAGTATACCTGGAGTGAAGCATCGGAATCTGTAACTAGTGTCACAGGAATGGTTCAAATCATAGACAGTAAGAAGAGTCACACTTCTTTTACTTAAGTCGGCGTTGTGCCTTTTGTATTTAATTCCGATGCAATTTCTGTGTTTCATCGTCAACAAGAAGGTCCAAGGGATACCGTAAACCTGGAGTGAAGCATCGGAGTCTATAAATAGTGTCACAGGACCGGTTCAAAAATAGACAGTAAGAAGAGTTAGTCTTCTTGTACTTAATTCGGCATTGTGCGTTTTGTATTTAATTCCGATGCAATATCTCTGTTTCATCGTCAATAAGAAGGTCAGAGGGATACAGTAAACCTGAAGTGAAGCATCGGAATCTATAACTAGTGTCACAGGAATGGTTTAAAGCATAGTCAGTAAGAACAGACAGTCTTCTTGTCCTTAAGTCGGCATTGTGCCTTTTGGATTTAATTCTGATGCAATTTCTGTGTTTCATCGTCAATAAGAAGATCAGAGGGATACAGTAAACCTGAAGCGAAGCATCGGAATCCAAAACTAGTGTCACAGGAATGGTTCAAAACATAGACAGTAGGAATAGTCAGTCTTCTTGTACTTATGTCGGCATTGTGCCTTTTGTATTTAATTCCGATGCAATTTCTGTGTTTCATCGTCAATAAGAAGGTCCAAGGTATACAGTAAACCTGAAGTGAATCATCGGAATCTATAACTAGTGTCACAGGAATGGTTCAAAACATAGTCAGTAAGAAGAGTCAGTCTTCTTGTACTTATGTCGGCATTGTGCCTTATCTATTTAATTCCGATGCAATTTCTGTGTTTCATCGTCAATAAGAAGGTCCAAGGGATACAGTAAACCTGGAGTGAAGCATCGGAATCTACAGCTAGTGTCACAGGAATGGTTCAATACATAGACAGTATGAAGAGTCAGTCTTCTTGTTCTTAATTCAGCATTGTGCCTTTTGTATTTATTTCCGATGTAATCTCTGTGTTTCATCGTCAATAAGAAGGTCCAAGTGATACAGTAAACCTGAAGTGAAGCATCGGAATTTATAACTAGTGTCATAGGAGTGGTTCAAAACATAGTCGGTAAGAAGAGTCAGTCTTCTTGTCCTTATATCATCATTGTGCTTTTAACATTTAATTCGGATGCAATTTCTGTGTTTCATCGTCAATAGGAAGGTCCAAGGGATACAGTATACCTGGAGTGAAGCATCGTAATCTATAACTAGTGTCACAGGAATGGTTCAAATCATAGACAGTAAGAAGAGTCAGACTTCTTTTACTTAAGTCGGCATTGTGCCTTTTGTATTTAATTCCGATGCAATTTCTGTGTTTCATCGTCAATAAGAAGGTGCAAGGGATCCAGTAAACCTGGAGTGAAGCATCGGAGTCTATAACTAGTGTCACAGGACCGGATCAAAAATAGACAGTAAGAAGAGTCAGTCATCTTATACTTAATTCGGCGTTGTGCCTTTTGTATTTAATTCCGATGCAATTTCTGTGTTTCATCGTCAATAAGAATGTCCAAGGGATACAGTAAACCTGAAGTGAAGCATCGTAATCTATAACTAGTGTCACTGGAATGGTTCAAATTATAGACAGCAAGATGAGTCAGTCTTATTGTACTTAAGTCGGCATTGTGCCTTTTGTATTTACTTAAGATGCAATTTCTGTGATTCATCGTCAATAAGAAGGCCCAAGGGATACAGAAAACCTGAAGTGAAGCATCGGACACTATAACTAGTGTCACAGAAATGGTTCAAAACATAGACAGTAGGAAGAGTCAGTCCTCTTGTACTTAAGTCGGCCTTGTGCCTTTTGTATTTAATTCCGATGCAATTTTTGTGTTTCATTCTCAATAAGAAGGTCCAAGGGTAACAGTAAACCTGAAGTGAAGCATCGGAATCTATAACTAGTGTCACAGGAATGGTTCAAAACATAGTCGGTAAGAAGAGTCAGTCTTATTGTCCTTTAATCGGCATTGTGACTTCTGTATTTAATTCCGATGCAATTTCTGCGCTTCATCGGCAATAAGGTCAGAGGGATACAGTAAACCTGAAGTGAAGCATCGGAATCTATAACTAGTGTCACAGGAATAGTTCAAAACATAGACAGTAATAAGAGTCAGTCTTCTTGTACTTAAGTCGGCATTGTGACTTGTGTATTTAATTCCGATGCAATTTCTGTGTTACATCGACAATAAGAAGGTCCAAGGTATACAGTAAACCTGCAGTGAAGCATCGGAATCTACAACTAGTGTCACAGGAATGGTTCAAAACATAGTCAGTAAGAAGAGTCTGTCTTCTTGTACTTAAGTCAGCATTGTGCCTTTTCTTTTTAATTCCGATGCAATTTCTGTGTTTCGTCGTCAATAAGAAGGTCCAAGGGATACAGTAATCCTGGAGTGAAGCATCGGAATCTATAACTAGTGTCACAGGAATGGTTCATAACATAGACAGTAAGAACAGTCAGTCTTCTAGTACTTAAGACGACATTGTGCCTTTTCTATTTAATTCCGATGCAAATTCTGTGTTTCATCGTCAATAAGAAGGTCAGAGGGATACAATAAACCTGAAGTGAAGCATCGGAATCTATAACTAGTGTCACAGGAATGGTTCAAAACATAGTCAGTAAGAACAGACAGACTTCTTGTCCTTAAGTCGGCATTGTGCCTTTTGTATTTTATTCCGATGCAATTTCTGTGTTCATCGCCAATAAGAAGGTCCACGGGATACAATAAACCTGGAGTGTAGCATCGGAATCTATAACTAGTGTCACAGGAATGGTTCAAAACATAGACAGTAGGAAGAGTCAGCCTTCTTGTACTTAAGTCGGCATTGTGCCTTGTGTATTTAATTCCGATGCAATTTCTGTGTTTCATCGTCAATAAGAAGGTCCAAGGTATACAGTAAACCTGAAGTGAATCATCGGAATGTATAACTAGTGTCACAGGAATGGTTCAAAACATAGTCAGTAAGAAGAGTCAGTCTTCTTGTCCTTAAGTCGGCATTGTGCCTTTTCTATTTAATTCCGATGCAATTCCTGTGTTTCATCGTCAATAACAAGGTCCAAGGGATACAGTAAACCTGGAGTGAAGCATCGGAATCTATAACTAGTGTCACAGGAGTGGTTCAAAACATAGTCAGTAGGAAGAGTCGGCCTACATGTACTTCAGTCGGCATTGTGCCTTTTGTATTTAATTCCGATTGAATTACTGTGTTTCATTGTCAATAAGAAGGTCCAAGGGATACAGTAAACCTGGAGTGAAGCATCGGAATCTATAACTAGTGTCACAGGAATTGTTCAAAACATAGTCAGTAGAATGAGTCAGTCTTCTTGTACTTAGGTCGGAATTTTGCCTTTTGTATTTAATTCCGATGCAATTTCTGTGTTTCATCGTCATTAAGAAGGACCACGGGATACAGTAAACCTGGGGTGAAGCATCGGAATCTACAAGTAGTGACACAGGGATGGTTCAAAGCACAGACAGTAAGAAGAGTCAGTCTTCTTGTACTTAAGTAGGCATTGTGCCTTTTGTATTTAATTCCGAAGCAATTTCTGTGTTTCATCGTCAATAAGAAAGTCAGAGGGATACAGAAATCCTGAAGTGAAGTATCGGAATCTATAAATAGTGTCACAGGAATGGTTCAGAACATAGTCAGTAAGAAAAGTGAGTCAACTTGTACTTAAGTCATCATTGTGCATTTTCTATTTAATTCGGATGCAATTTCTGTGTTTCTTCGTCAATAAGAAGGTCAAAGGGACACAGTAAACCTAGAGTGAAACATCGGAGTCTATAACTAGTGTCACAGGAATGTTTCAAATTATAGACAGTAAGAAGAGTCAGACTTATTTTACTTAAGTCAGCATTGTGCCTTTTGTATTTAATTCCGATGCAATTTCTGTGTTTCATCTTCAATAAGAAGGTCTAAGGGATACATTAAACCTGGAGTGAAGCATCGGAGTCTATAACTAGTGTCACAGGACAGGTTCAAATATAGACAGTAAGAAGAGTCAGTCCTCTTGTACTTAATTCGGCATTGTGCCTATTGTATTTAATTCCGATGCAATTTCTGTGTTTCATCGTCAATAATAAGGTCCAAGGAATACAGTAAACCTGGAGTGAAGCATCGGAATCTATAACTAGTGTCACAGGAGTGGTTCATAGCATAGACAATAAGAAGAGTCAGTCTTCTTGTACTTAATTCGACATTGTGTCTTTTCTATTTAATTCCGATGCGATTTCTGTGTTTCATCGTCAATAAGAACGTCAGAGGGATACAATAAACCTGAAGTGAAGCATTAGAATCTATAACCAGTGTCACAGGAATGGTTCAAAACATAGTCAGTAAGAACAGACAGTCTTCTTATCCTTAAGTCGGCATTGTGCTTTTTGTATTTAATTCTGATACAATTTCTGTGTTTCATCGTCAATAAGAAGATCAGAGGGATACAGTAAACCTGAAGTGAAGCATCGGAATCCGAAACTAGTGTCACAGGAATGGTTCAAAACATAGACAGTACGAATAGTCAGTCAACTTGTACTTATGTCGACATTGTGCCTTTTGTATTTAATACCAATGCAATTTCTGTGTTTCATCGTCAATAAGAAGGTCCAAGGGATACAGTAAACCTGGAGTGAAGAATCGGAATCTATAACTAGTGTCACAGGAATGGTTCAAAACATAGTCAGTAGGATGAGTCAGTCTTCTTGTACTTAGGTCGGAATTTTGCCTTTTGTATTTAATTCCGATGCAATTTCTGTGTTTCATCGTCATTAAGAAGGACCACGGGATACAGTAAACCTGGGGTGAAGCATCGGAATCTACAACTAGTGTCACAGGGATGGTTCAAAACACAGACCGTAAGAAGAGTCAGTCTTCTTGTACTTAAGTAGGCATTGTGCCTTTTGTATTTACATCCGAAGCAATTTCTGTGTTTCATCGTCAATAAGAAAGTCAGAGGGATACAGTAATCCTGAAGTGAAGTATCGGAATCTATAACTAGTGTCACAGGAATGGTTCAGAACATAGTCACTAACAAAAGTGAGTCAACTTGTACTTAAGTCATCATTGTGCATTTTCTATTTAATTCGGATGCAATTTCTGTGTTTCATCGTCAATAAGAAGGTCCAAGGGATACAGTATACCTGGAGTGAAGCATCGTAATCTATAACTAGTGTCACAGGAATGGTTCAAATCATAGACAGTAAGAAGAGTCAGACTTCTTTTACTTATGTCAGCATTGTGCCTTTTCTTTTTAATTCCGATGCAATTTCTGTGTTTCGTCGTCAATAAGAAGGTCCAAGGGATACAATAAACCTGAAGTGAAGCATCGGAGTCTATAACTAGTGTCACAGGAATGGTTCAAAACATAGTCAGTAAGAACAGACAGACTTCTTGTCCTTAAGTCGGCATTGTGCCTTTTGTATTTAATTCCGATGCAATTCATGTGTTTCATCGGCAATAAGGTCAGAGGGATACAGTAAACCTGAAGTGAAGCATCGGAATCTATAACTAGTGTCACAGGAATGGTTCAAAACATAGACAGTAATAAGAGTCAGTCTTCTTGTACTTAAGTCGGCATTGTGACTTGTGTATTTAATTCCGATGCAATTTCTGTGTTACATCGTCAATAAGAAGGTCCAAGGTATACAGTACACCTGCAGTGAAGCATCGGAATCTATAACTAGTGTCACTGGAATGGTTCAAATTATAGACAGCAAGATGAGTCAGTCTTATTGTACTTAAGTCGGCATTGTGCCTTTTGTATTTAATTCCGATGCAATTTCTGTGATTCATCGTCAATAAGAAGGCCGAAGGGATACAGTAAACCTGAAGTGAAGCATCGGACACTATAACTAGTGTCACAGAAGTGGTTCAAAACGTAGACAGTAGGAAGAGTCAGTCCTCTTGTACTTAAGTCGGCCATGTGCCTTTTGTATTTAATTCCGATGCAATTTTTGTGTTTCATCGTCAATAAGAATGTCCAAGGGAAACAGTAAACCTGAAGTGAAGCATCGGAATCTATAACTAGTGTCACAGGAATGGTTCAAAACATAGTCAGTAAGAAGAGTCAGTCTTATTGTCCTTTAATCGGCATTGTGCCTTTTGTATTTAATTCCGATGCAATTTCTGTGTTTCATCGGCAATAAGGTCAGAGGGATGCAGTAAACCTGAAGTGAAGCATCGGAATCTATAACTAGTGTCACAGGAATGCTTCAAAACATAGACAGTAATAAGAGTCAGTCTTCTTGTACTTAAGTCGGCATTGTGACTTGTGTATTTAATTCCGATGCAATTTCTGTGTTACATCGTCAATAAGAAGGTCCAAGGTATACAGTAAACCTGCAGTGAAGCATCGGAATCTACAACTAGTGTCACAGGAATGGTTCAAAACATAGTCAGTAAGAAGAGTCTGTCTTCTTGTACTTAAGTCAGGATTGTGCCTTTTCTTTTTAATTCCGATGCAATTTCTGTGTTTCGTCGTCAATAAGAAGGTCCAAGGGATACAGTAAACCTGGAGTGAAGCATCCGAATCTATAACTAGTGTCACAGGAATGGTTCATAACATAGACAGTAAGAACAGACAGACTTCTTGTCCTTAAGTCGGCATTGTGCCTTTTGTATTTTATTCCGATGAAATTTCTGTGTTCATCGCCAATAAGAAGGTCCACGGGATACAATAAACCTGGAGTGTAGCATCGGAATCTATAACTAGTGTCACAGGAATGGTTCCCAACATAGACAGTAAGAAGTGTCAGTCTTCGTGTACTTAAGTCGGCAATTTGCCTTTTGTATTTATTTCCGATGCAATTTCTGTGTTTCATCGTCATTAAGAAGGTCCAAGGGATACAATAAACCTGAAGTGAAGCATCGGAATCTATAACTAGTGTCACAGGAATGGTTCAAAACGTAGTCAGTAAGAACAGACAGACTTCTTGTCCTTAAGTCTGCATTGTGCCTTTTCTATTTAATTCCGATGCAATTCCTGTGTTTCATCGTCAATAACAAGGTCCAAGATATACAGAAAACCTGGAGTTAAGCATCGGAATCTATAACTAGTGTCACAGGAATGGTTCAAAACATAGACAGTAAGAAGAGTCGGTCTTCTTGTACTTAAGTCGGCATTGTGCTTTTGTATTTAATGCCGATGCAATTTCAGTGTTTCATCGTCAATAAGAAGGTCCATGGGATACAGTAAACCTCAAGTGAAGCATCGGAATCTATAACTAGTGTCACAGGAGTGGTTCAAAACATAGTCAGTAGGAAGAGTCGGCCTTCATGTACTTCAGTCGGCATTGTGCCTTTTGTATTTAATTCCGATGGAATTACTGTGTTTCATTGTCAATAAGAAGGTCCAAGGGATACAGTAAACCACAAGTCAAGCATCGGAATCTATAACTAGTGACACAGGAATGGTTCAACACGTAGTCAGTAAGAAGAGTCAGTCTTCTTGTACTTAAGTCGGCATTGTGCCTTTTCTATTTAATTATGATGCAATTCCTGTGTTTCATCGTCAATAAGAAGTTCCAAGGGAAACAGTAAACATGGAGTGAATGACTGGAATCTATAACTAGTGTCACAGGAATGGTTCAAAACATAGACAGTAATAAGAGTCAGTCTTCTTGTACTTAAGTCGGCATTGTGACTTGTGTATTTAGTTCCGATGCAATTTCTGTGTTACATCGTCAATAAGAAGGTCCAAGGTATACAGTAAACCTGCAGTGAAGCATTAGAATCTATAACCAGTGTCACAGGAATGGTTCAAAACATAGTCAGTAAGAACAGACAGTCTTCTTATCCTTAAGTCGGCATTGTGCTTTTTGTATTTAATTCTGATACAATTTCTGTGTTTCATCGTCAATAAGAAGATCAGAGGGATACAGTAAACCTGAAGTGAAGCATCGGAATCCGAAACTAGTGTCACAGGAATGGTTCAAAACATAGACAGTACGAATAGTCAGTCAACTTGTACTTATGTCGGCATTGTGCCTTTTGTATTTAATACCAATGCAATTTCTGTGTTTCATCGTCAATAAGAAGGTCCAAGGGATACAGTAAACCTGGAGTGAAGAATCGGAATCTATAACTAGTGTCACAGGAATGGTTCAAAACATAGTCAGTAGGATGAGTCAGTCTTCTTGTACTTAGGTCGGAATTTTGCCTTTTGTATTTAATTCCGATGCAATTTCTGTGTTTCATCGTCATTAAGAAGGACCACGGGATACAGTAAACCTGGGGTGAAGCATCGGAATCTACAACTAGTGTCACAGGGATGGTTCAAAACACAGACCGTAAGAAGAGTCAGTCTTCTTGTACTTAAGTAGGCATTGTGCCTTTTGTATTTAATTCCGAAGCAGTTTCTGTGTTTCATCGCCAATAAGAAAGTCAGAGGGATATAGTAATCCTGAAGTGAAGTATCGGAATCTATAACTAGTGTCACAGGAATGGTTCATAACATAGACAGTAAGAACAGACAGACTTCTTGTCCTTAAGTCGGCATTGTGCCTATTGTATTTAATTCCGATGCAATTTCTGTGTTTCATCGGCAATAAGGTCAGAGGGATACAGTAAACCTGAAGTGAAGCATCGGAATCTATAACTAGTGTCACAGGAATGGTTCAAAACATAGACAGTAATAAGTGTCAGTCTTCTTGTACTTAAGTCGGCATTGTGACTTGTGTATTTAATTCCGATGCAATTTCTGTGTTACATCGTCAATAAGAAGGTCCAAGGTATACAGTAAACCTGCAGTGAAGCATCGGAATCTATAACTAGTGTCACTGGAATGGTTCAAATTATTGACAGCAAGATGAGTCAGTCTTATTGTACTTAAGTCGGCATTGTGCCTTTTGTATTTCTTCCGATGCAATTTCTGTGATTCATCGTCAATAAGAAGGCCCAAGGGATACAGTAAGCCTGAAGTGAAGCATCGGACACTATAACTAGTGTCACAGAAATGGTTCAAAACATAGACAGTAAGAAGAGTCAGTCTTCGTGTACTTAAGTCGGCAATTTGCCTTTTGTATTTATTTCCGATGCAATTTCTGTGTTTCATCGTCATTAAGAAGGTCCAAGGGGTACAGTAAACCTGAAGTGATGCATCGGAATCTATAACTAGTGTCACAGAAATGGTTCAAAGCATAATCAGTAAGAAGAGTCAGTCATCTTGTCCTTAAGTCGGCATTGTGCCTTTTGTATTTAATTCCGATGCAATTTCTGTGTTTCATCGACAATAAGGTCAGAGGGATACAGTAAACCTGCAGTGAAGCATCGGAAACTAGTGTCACAGGAATGGTTCAAAACATAGACAGTAGGAAGAGTCAGCCTTCTTGTACTTAAGTCGGCATTGTGCCTTGTGTATTTAATTCCGATGCAATTTCTGTGTTTCATCGTCAATAAGAAGGTCCAAGGTATACAGTAAACCTGAAGTGAATCATCGGAATGTATAACTAGTGTCACAGGAATGGTTCAAAGCATAGTCTGTAAGAAGAGTCAGTCTTATTGTCCTTAAGTCTGCATTGTGCCTTTTCTATTTAATTCCGATGCAATTCCTGTGTTTCATCGTCAATAACAAGGTCCAAGATATACAGAAAACCTGGAGTGAAGCATCGGAATCTATAACTAGTGTCAAAGGAATGGTTCAAAACATAGACAGTAAGAAGAGTCAGTCTTCTTGTACTTAAGTCGGCATTGTGCTTTTGTATTTAATGCCGATGCAATTTCAGTGTTTCATCGTCAATAAGAAGGTCCATGGGATACAGTAAACCTCAAGTGAAGCATCGGAATCTATAACTAGTGTCACAGGAGTGGTTCAAAACATAGTCAGTGGGAAGAGTCGGCCTTCATGTACTTCAGTCGGCATTGTGCCTTTTGTATTTAATTCCGATGGAATTACTGTGTTTCATTGTCAATAAGAAGGTCCAAGGGATACAGTAAACATGGAGTGAAGGACTGGAATCTATAACTAGTGTCACAGGAATGGTTCAAATCGTAGACTGTAAGAAGAGTCAGTCTTCTCGTACTTAAGTCGGCACTGTGCTTTTTTTATCTAATTCCGATGCAATTTCTGTGTTTCATCGTCCATAAGAAGGTGCAAGCGATACAGTAAACCTGGAGTGAAGCATCGGAATCTATAACTAGTGTCACAGGAATGGTTCAAAACATAGTCAGTAGAATGAGTCAGTCTTCTTGTACTTAGGTCGGAATTTTGCCTTTTGTATTTAATTCCGATGCAATTTCTGTGTTTCATCGTCATTAAGAAGGACCACGGGATACAGTAAACCTGGGGTGAAGCATCGGAATCTACAAGTAGTGACACAGGGATGGTTCAAAGCACAGACAGTAAGAAGAGTCAGTCTTCTTGTACTTAAGTAGGCATTGTGCCTTTTGTATTTAATTCCGAAGCAATTTCTGTGTTTCATCGTCAATAAGAAAGTCAGAGGGATACAGAAATCCTGAAGTGAAGTATCGGAATCTATAAATAGTGTCACAGGAATGGTTCAGAACATAGTCAGTAAGAAAAGTGAGTCAACTTGTACTTAAGTCATCATTGTGCATTTTCTATTTAATTCGGATGCAATTTCTGTGTTTCATCGTCAATAAGAAGGTCAAAGGGACACAGTAAACCTAGAGTGAAACATCGGAATCTATAACTAGTGTCACAGGAATGTTTCAAATTATAGACAGTAAGAAGAGTCAGACTTATTTTACTTAAGTCAGCATTGTGCCTTTTGTATTTAATTCCGATGCAATTTCTGTGTTTCATCTTCAATAAGAAGGTCTAAGGGATACATTAAACCTGGAGTGAAGCATCGGAGTCTATAACTAGTGTCACAGGACAGGTTCAAATATAGACAGTAAGAAGAGTCAGTCCTCTTGTACTTAATTCGGCATTGTGCCTATTGTATTTAATTCCGATGCAATTTCTGTGTTTCATCGTCAATAATAAGGTCCAAGGAATACAGTAAACCTGGAGTGAAGCATCGGAATCTATAACTAGTGTCACAGGAGTGGTTCATAGCATAGACAATAAGAAGAGTCAGTCTTCTTGTACTTAATTCGACATTGTGCCTTTTCTATTTAATTCCGATGCGATTTCTGTGTTTCATCGTCAATAAGAACGTCAGAGGGATACAATAAACCTGAAGTGAAGCATTAGAATCTATAACCAGTGTCACAGGAATGGTTCAAAACATAGTCAGTAAGAACAGACAGTCTTCTTATCCTTAAGTCGGCATTGTGCTTTTTGTATTTAATTCTGATACAATTTCTGTGTTTCATCGTCAATAAGAAGATCAGAGGGATACAGTAAACCTGAAGTGAAGCATCGGAATCCGAAACTAGTGTCACAGGAATGGTTCAAAACATAGACAGTACGAATAGTCAGTCAACTTGTACTTATGTCGACATTGTGCCTTTTGTATTTAATACCAATGCAATTTCTGTGTTTCATCGTCAATAAGAAGGTCCAAGGGATACAGTAAACCTGGAGTGAAGAATCGGAATCTATAACTAGTGTCACAGGAATGGTTCAAAACATAGTCAGTAGGATGAGTCAGTCTTCTTGTACTTAGGTCGGAATTTTGCCTTTTGTATTTAATTCCGATGCAATTTCTGTGTTTCATCGTCATTAAGAAGGACCACGGGATACAGTAAACCTGGGGTGAAGCATCGGAATCTACAACTAGTGTCACAGGGATGGTTCAAAACACAGACCGTAAGAAGAGTCAGTCTTCTTGTACTTAAGTAGGCATTGTGCCTTTTGTATTTACATCCGAAGCAATTTCTGTGTTTCATCGTCAATAAGAAAGTCAGAGGGATACAGTAATCCTGAAGTGAAGTATCGGAATCTATAACTAGTGTCACAGGAATGGTTCAGAACATAGTCAGTAACAAAAGTGAGTCAACTTGTACTTAAGTCATCATTGTGCATTTTCTATTTAATTCGGATGCAATTTCTGTGTTTCATCGTCAATAAGAAGGTCCAAGGGATACAGTATACCTGGAGTGAAGCATCGTAATCTATAACTAGTGTCACAGGAATGGTTCAAATCATAGACAGTAAGAAGAGTCAGACTTCTTTTACTTAAGTCAGCATTGTGCCTTTCCTTTTTAATTCCGATGCAATTTCTGTGTTTCGTCGTCAATAAGAAGGTCCAAGGGATACAATAAACCTGAAGTGAAGCATCGGAATCTATAACTAGTGTCACAGGAATGGTTCAAAACATAGTCAGTAAGAACAGACAGACTTCTTATCCTTAAGTCGGCATTGTGCCTTTTGTATTTAATTCCGATGCAATTTCTGTGTTTCATCGGCAATAAGGTCAGAGGGATACAGTAAACCTGAAGTGAAGCATCGGAATCTATAACTAGTGTCACAGGAATGGTTCAAAACATAGACAGTAATAAGAGTCAGTCTTCTTGTACTTAAGTCGGCATTGTGACTTGTGTATTTAATTCCGATGCAATTTCTGTGTTACATCGTCAATAAGAAGGTCCAAGGTATACAGTAAACCTGCAGTGAAGCATCGGAATCTATAACTAGTGTCACTGGAATGGTTCAAATTATAGACAGCAAGATGAGTCAGTCTTATTGTACTTAAGTCGGCATTGTGCCTTTTGTATTTAATTCCGATGCAATTTCTGTGATTCATCGTCAATAAGAAGGCCGAAGGGATACAGTAAACCTGAAGTGAAGCATCGGACACTATAACTAGTGTCACAGAAGTGGTTCAAAACGTAGACAGTAGGAAGAGTCAGTCCTCTTGTACTTAAGTCGGCCATGTGCCTTTTGTATTTAATTCCGATGCAATTTTTGTGTTTCATCGTCAATAAGAATGTCTAAGGGAAACAGTAAACCTGAAGTGAAGCATCGGAATCTATAACTAGTGTCACAGGAATGGTTCAAAACATAGTCAGTAAGAAGAGTCAGTCTTATTGTCCTTTAATCGGCATTGTGCCTTTTGTATTTAATTCCGATGCAATTTCTGTGTTTCATCGGCAATAAGGTCAGAGGGATACAGTAAACCTGAAGTGAAGCATCGGAATCTATAACTAGTGTCACAGGAATGGTTCAAAACATAGACAGTAATAAGAGTCAGTCTTCTTGTACTTAAGTCGGCATTGTGACTTGTGTATTTAATTCCGATGCAATTTCTGTGTTACATCGTCAATAAGAAGGTCCAAGGTATACAGTAAACCTGCAGTGAAGCATCGGAATCTACAACTAGTGTCACAGGAATGGTTCAAAACATAGTCAGTAAGAAGAGTCTGTCTTCTTGTACTTAAGTCAGGAATGTGCCTTTTCTTTTTAATTCCGATGCAATTTCTGTGTTTCGTCGTCAATAAGAAGGTCCAAGGGATACAGTAAACCTGGAGTGAAGCATCCGAATCTATAACTAGTGTCACAGGAATGGTTCATAACATAGACAGTAAGAACAGACAGACTTCTTGTCCTTAAGTCGGCATTGTGCCTTTTGTATTTTATTCCGATGAAATTTCTGTGTTCATCGCCAATAAGAAGGTCCACGGGATACAATAAACCTGGAGTGTAGCATCGGAATCTATAACTAGTGTCACAGGAATGGTTCCCAACATAGACAGTAAGAAGTGTCAGTCTTCGTGTACTTAAGTCGGCAATTTGCCTTTTGTATTTATTTCCGATGCAATTTCTGTGTTTCATCGTCATTAAGAAGGTCCAAGGGATACAATAAACCTGAAGTGAAGCATCGGAATCTATAACTAGTGTCACAGGAATGGTTCAAAACATAGTCAGTAAGAACAGACAGACTTCTTGTCCTTAAGTCGGCATTGTGCCTTTTGTATTTAATTCCGATGCAATTTCTGTGTTTCATCGTCAATGAGGTCAGAGGGATACAGTAAACCTGCAGTGAAGTTTCGGAAACTAGTGCCACAGGAATGGTTCAAAACATAGACAGTAGGAAGAGTCAGCCTTCTTGTACTTAAGTCGGCATTGTGCCTTGTGTATATAATTCCGATGCATTTTCTGTGTTTCATCGTCAATAAGAAGGTCCAAGGTATACAGTAAACCTGAAGTGAATCATCGGAATGTATAACTAGTGTCACAGGAATGGTTCAAATCATACTCAGTAAGAAGAGTCAGTCTTATTGTCCTTAAGTCTGCATTATGCCTTTTCTATTTAATTCCGATGCAATTCCTGTGTTTCATCGTCAATAACAAGGTCCAAGATATACAGAAAACCTGGAGTTAAGCATCGGAATCTATAACTAGTGTCACAGGAATGGTTCAAAACATAGACAGTAAGAAGAGTCGGTCTTCTTGTACTTAAGTCGGCATTGTGCTTTTGTATTTAATGCCGATGCAATTTCAGTGTTTCATCGTCAATAAGAAGGTCCATGGGATACAGTAAACCTCAAGTGAAGCATCGGAATCTATAACTAGTGTCACAGGAGTGGTTCAAAACATAGTCAGTAAGAAGAGTCAGTCTTCTTGTACTTAAGTCGGCATTGTGCCTTTTCTATTTAATTATGATGCAATTCCTGTGTTTCATCGTCAATAAGAAGTTCCAAGGGAAACAGTAAACATGGAGTGAATGACTGGAATCTATAACTAGTGTCACAGGAATGGTTCAAAACATAGACAGTAATAAGAGTCAGTCTTCTTGTACTTAAGTCGGCATTGTGACTTGTGTATTTAGTTCCGATGCAATTTCTGTGTTACATCGTCAATAAGAAGGTCCAAGGTATACAGTAAACCTGCAGTGAAGCATTAGAATCTATAACCAGTGTCACAGGAATGGTTCAAAACATAGTCAGTAAGAACAGACAGTCTTCTTATCCTTAAGTCGGCATTGTGCTTTTTGTATTTAATTCTGATACAATTTCTGTGTTTCATCGTCAATAAGAAGATCAGAGGGATACAGTAAACCTGAAGTGAAGCATCGGAATCCGAAACTAGTGTCACAGGAATGGTTCAAAACATAGACAGTACGAATAGTCAGTCAACTTGTACTTATGTCGGCATTGTGCCTTTTGTATTTAATACCAATGCAATTTCTGTGTTTCATCGTCAATAAGAAGGTCCAAGGGATACAGTAAACCTGGAGTGAAGAATCGGAATCTATAACTAGTGTCACAGGAATGGTTCAAAACATAGTCAGTAGGATGAGTCAGTCTTCTTGTACTTAGGTCGGAATTTTGCCTTTTGTATTTAATTCCGATGCAATTTCTGTGTTTCATCGTCATTAAGAAGGACCACGGGATACAGTAAAGCTGGGGTGAAGCATCGGAATCTACAACTAGTGTCACAGGGATGGTTCAAAACACAGACCGTAAGAAGAGTCAGTCTTCTTGTACTTAAGTAGGCATTGTGCCTTTTGTATTTAATTCCGAAGCAATTTCTGTGTTTCATCGCCAATAAGAAAGTCAGAGGGATATAGTAATCCTGAAGTGAAGTATCGGAATCTATAACTAGTGTCACAGGAATGGTTCATAACATAGACAGTAAGAACAGACAGACTTCTTGTCCTTAAGTCGGCATTGTGCCTTTTGTATTTAATTCCGATGCAATTTCTGTGTTTCATCGGCAATAAGGTCAGAGGGATACAGTAAACCTGAAGTGAAGCATCGGAATCTATAACTAGTGTCACAGGAATGGTTCAAAACATAGACAGTAATAAGAGTCAGTCTTCTTGTACTTAAGTCGGCATTGTGACTTGTGTATTTAATTCCGATGCAATTTCTGTGTTACATCGTCAATAAGAAGGTCCAAGGTTTACAGTAAACCTGCAGTGAAGCATCGGAATCTATAACTAGTGTCACTGGAATGGTTCAAATTATTGACAGCAAGATGAGTCAGTCTTATTGTACTTAAGTCGGCATTGTGCCTTTTGTATTTATTTCCGATGCAATTTCTGTGTTTCATCGTCATTAAGAAGGTCCAAGGGGTACAGTAAACCTGAAGTGATGCATCGGAATCTATAACTAGTGTCACAGAAATGGTTCAAAGCATAATCAGTAAGAAGAGTCAGTCATCTTGTCCTTAAGTCGGCATTGTGCCTTTTGTATTTAATTCCGATGCAATTTCTGTGTTTCATCGTCAATAAGGTCAGAGGGATACAGTAAACCTGCAGTGAAGCATCGGAATGTATAACTAGTGTCACAGGAACGATTTAAATCATAGACAGTAGGAAGAGACAGTCTTCTTGTACTTAAGTCGGCATTGTGACTTGTGTATTTCATTCCGATGCAATTTCTGTGTTTCATCGTCAATAAGAAGGTCCAAGGTATACAGTTAACATGCAGTGAAGCATCGGAATCTATAACTAGTGTCACAGGAATGGTTCAAAGCATAGTCAGTAGAAGAGTCAGTCTTCTTGTACTTAAGTCGGCATTGTGCCTTTTCTATTTTATTCCGATGCAATTTCTGTGTTTCATCGTCAATAAGAAGGTCCAAGGGATACAGTAAACCTTGAGTGAAGCATCGGAATCTATAACTAGTGTCACAGAAATGGTTCAAAGCATGGTCAGTAAGAACAGACAGTCTTCTTGTCCTGAAGGCGGCATTGTGCCTTTTGTATTTAATTCCGATGCAATTTCTGTGTTTCATCGTCAATAAGAAGTTCCAAGGGATACAATAAACCTGGAGTGTAGCATCGGAATCTATAACTAATGTCACAGGAATGTTTCAAAACATAGACAGTAAGAAGAGTCAGTCTTCGTGTACTTAAGTCGGCAATTTGCCTTTTGTATTTAATTCCGATGCAATTTCTGTGTTTCATCGTCAATAAGAAGGTCCAAGGGGTACAGTAAACCTGAAGTGAAGCATCGGAATCCATAACTAGTGTCACAGAAATGGTTCAAAACATAGTCAGTAAAAGAGTCAGTCTTTGTGTCCGTAAGTCGGCATTGTGCCTTTTGTATTTAATTCCGAAGCAAATTCTGTGTTTCATCGGCAATAAGGTCAGAGGGATACAGTAAACCTGAAGTGAAGCATCGTAATGTATACAAGTGTCAAGGGAATGGTTAAAAACATAGACAGTAAGAAGAGTCTGTCTTCTTGTACTTAATTCTTCATTGTGCCTTCTGTATTTAATTCCAATGCAATTTCTGTGTTTCATCGGCAATAAGGTCAGAGGCATACAGTAAACCTGAAGTGAAGCATCGGAATCAATACTAGTGTCACAGGAATGGTTAAAAACATAGACAGTAGGAAGAGTCAGTCTTCTTGTACTTAAGTCGGCATTGTGCCTTGTGTGTTGAATTCCGATGCAATTTCTGTGTTTCATCGTCAATAAGAAGGTCCAAGGTATACAGTAAACCAGAAGTGAAACATCGGAATCTATAACTAGTGTCACAGGAATGGTTCAAAACATAGTCAGTAAGAAGTGTCAGTCTTCTTGTCCTTAAGTCAGCATTGTGCCTTTTCTATTTAATTCCGATGCTATTCCTGTGTTACATCGTCATTAAGAAGGTCCAAGGGATACAGTAAACCTGGAGTGAAGCATCGGAATCTATAACTAGTGTCACAGGGATGGTTCAAAACATAGACAGTAAGAAGAGTCAGTCTTCTTGTACTTAAGTCGGCATTGTGCCTTTTGTATTTTATTCCGATGCAATTTCTGTGTTTCATCGTCAATAAGAAAGTCAGAGGTATACAGTAATCCTGAAGTGAAGCATCGGGATCTATAACTAGTGTCACGGGAATGGTTCAAATCATAGACAGTAAGAAGAATCAGACTTCTTTTACTTAAGTCGGCATTGTGCCTTTTGTATTTAATTCCGAATGCAATTTCTGTGTTTCATCGTCAATAAGAAGGTCCAAGGGATACTGTAAACCTGGAGTGAAGCATCGGAGTCTATAAGTAGTGTCACATGACCGGTTCAAATACAAACAGTAAGAAGAGGCATTCCTCTTGTACTTAATTCGGCATTGTGCCCTTTGTATTTAATTCCGATGCATTTTCTGTGTTTCATCGTCAATAAAAAGGTCAGAGGGATACAGTAAACCTGAAGTGAAGAATCAGAATCTATAATTAGTGTCACAGGAATGGTTCAAAACATAGACAGTAGTAAGAGTCAGTCTTCTAGTACTTAAGTCGGCATTGTGCCTTTTCAATTTAATTCCGATGCAATTTCTGTGTTTCATCGTCAATAAGACGGTCAGAGGGATACAGTAAACCAGAAGTGAAGCATCGGAATCTATAACTAGTGTCACAGGAATGGTTCAAATCATAGACATTTGGATGGGTCAGTCTTCTTGTACTTAAGTCGGCGTTGTGTCTTTTGTATTTAATTCTGATGCAATTACTGTGTTTCATCATCAATATGAAGGTTTAAGGGATACAGTTAACTTAAATTGAAGCATCGGAATATACAACTAGTGTCACAGGAATGGTTCAAAGCATAGACAGTAAGAAGAATCAGTCTTCTTGTACTTAAGTCGGCATTGTGCCTTTTCTATATAATTCCGATGCAATTTCTGCGTTTCTTCGTCAATAAGAAGGCCAGAGGGAGACAGTAAACCTGAAGTGAAGCATCGGAATCTATAACTGGTGTCACAGGAATGGATCAAAACATAGTCAGTAGGAAGAGTCAGTCTTCTTGTACTTAAAATGGCATTGTGCCTTTCGTATTTAATTCCCATGCAATTTCGGTGTTTCATCGTCAATAAGATGGTCAGAGGTATACAGTAAACCTGAAGTGAAGCATCGGAATCTATAACTAGTGTCACAGGAATGGTTCAAAATATAGTCAGTAAGAAGAGTCAGACTTCTTGTTCTTATGTCGGCATTGTGCCTTTTGTATTTAATTCCGATGCAATTTCTGTGTTTCATCGTCAATAAGAAGGTCCAAGGTATACAGTAAACCAGAAGTGAAACATCGGATTCTATAACTAGTGTCACAGGAATGGTTCAAAACATAGTCAGTAAGAAGAGTCAGTCTTCTTCTTCTTAAGTCGGCATTGTGCCTTTTGTATTTAATTCCGATGCAATTTCTGTGTTTCATCGTCAATAAGAAGGTCCATGGGATACAGTAAACCTCAAGTGAAGCATCGGAATCTATAACTAGTGTCACAGGAATGGTTCAAAACATAGTCAGTAGGAAGAGTCGGTCTTCATGTACTTCAGTCGGCATTGTGCCTTTTGTATTTAATTCCGATGCAATTACTGTGTTTCATCGTCAATAAGAAGGTCCAAGGGATACAGTAAACCACAAGTGAAGCATCGGATCTTTAACTAGTGTCAGAGGAATGGTTCAAAACATAGACAGTAAGGAGAGTCAGTCTTCTTGTACTTGATTCTGCATTGTGCCTTTTGTATTTATTTCCGACGCAATTTCTGTGTTTCATCGTCAATAAGAAGGTCCAAGGGAAACAGTAAACCTGGAGTGAAGCACTGGAATCTATAACTAGTGTCACAGGAATTGTTCAAATCATAGACTGTAAGAAGAGTCAGTCTTCTTGTACTTAAGTCGGCATTGCGCCTTTTGTATTTAATTCCGATGCAATTTCTGTTTCATCGTCAATAGGAAGGTCCAAGGGATACAGTAAACCTGGAGTGAAGCATCGGAATCTATAACTAGTGTCACAGGAATGGATCAAAACATAGACAGTAAGGAGAGTCAGTCTTCTTGTACTTGATTCTGCATTGTGCCTTTTGTATTTATTTCCGACGCAATTTCTGTGTTTCATCGTCAATAAGAAGGTCCAAGGATACAGTAAACCTGAAGTGAAGCATCGGAATTTGTAACTAGTCTCACAGGGATGGTTCAAAATATAGTTCGTAGGTAGAGTAGGTCTTCTTGTACTTAATTCTGCATATTGCCTTTTGTATTTCATTCCGATGCAATTTCTGAGATTCATCGTCAATAAGAAGGCCCAAGGGATACAGTAAACCTGAAGTGAAGCATCGGACTCTATAACTAGTGTCACAGAAATGGTTCAAAACATAGACAGTAGGAAGAGTCAGTCCTCTTGTACGTAAGTCGGCCTTGTGCCTTTTGTATTTATTCCGATGCAATTTCTGTGTTTCATCGTCAATAAGAAGGTCCAAGGGAAACAGTGAACCTGAAGTGAAGCATCGGAATCTATAACTAGTGTCACAGGAATGGTTCAAAACATAGTCAGTAAGAAGAGTCAGTCTTCTTGTCCTTAAGTCGGCATTGTGCCTTTTGTTTTTAATTCTGATGCAATTTCTGTGTTTCATCGGCAATAAGGTCAGAGGGAAACAGTAAACCTGAACTGAAGCATCGGAATCTATAACTAGTGTCACAGGAATGGTTCATAACATAGACAGTAAGAAGAGTCAGTCTTCGTGTACTTAAGTCGGCAATTTGCCTTTTGTATTTATTTCCGATGCAATTTCTGTGTTTAATCGTCAATAACAAGGTCAGAGGGATACAATAAACCTGAAGTGAAGCATCGGAATATATAACTAGTGTCACAGAAACGGTTCAATCATAGTCAGTAAGAAGAGTCAGTCCTCGTGTCTCTAAGTCGGCATTGTGCCTTTTGTGTTTAATTCCGATGCAATTTCTGTGTTTCATCGGCAATAAGGTCAGAGGGATACAGTAAACCTGAAGTGAAGCATCGGAATCTATACTAGTGTCACAGGAATGGTTAAAAACATAGACAGTAGGAAGAGTCAGTCTTCTTGTACTTAAGTCGGCATTGTGCCTTTTGTATTTAATTCCGATGCAATTTCTGTGTTTCATCGTCAATAAGAAAGTCAGAGGTATACAGTAATCCGAAGTGAAGCATCGGAATCTATAACTAGTGTCACAGGAATGGTTCAGAACATAGTCAGTAAGAAAAGTGAGTCTTCTTGTACTTAAGTCATCATTGTGCAAATTCTATTTAATTCGTATGCAATTTCTGTGTTTCATCGTCAATAAGAAGTTCCAAGGGACACAGTAAACCTGGAGTGAAGCATCGGAAACTGTAACTAGTGTCACAGGAATGGTTCAAATCATAGACAGTAAGATGATTCAGACTTCTTTTACTTAAGTCGGCATTGTGCCTTTTGTATTTAATTCCGATGCAATTTCTGTGTTTCATCGTCAATAAGAAGGTCAGAGGGATACAGTAAACCCGACGTGAAGCATCGGAATGTATAACTAGTGTCACAGGAATGGTTCAAATCATAGACAGTTGATGGGTCAGTCTTCTTGTACTTAAGTCGGCGTTGTGTCTTTTGTATTTAATTCTGATGCAATTTCTGTGTTTCATCGTCAATACGAAGGTCCAAGGGATACAGTAAACTTAGATTGAAGCTTTGGAATCTACAACTAGTGTCACAGGAATGGATCAAAGCATAGACAGTAAGAAGAATCAGTCTTCTTGTATTTAAGTCGGCATTGTGCCTTTTCTATATAATTCCGATGCAATTTCTGTGTTTCGTCGTCAATAAGAAGGTGAGAGGGAGACAGTAAACCTGAAGTGAAGCATCGGAATCTATAACTGGTGTCACAGGAATGGATCAAAACATAGTCAGTAAGAAGAGTCAGTCTTCTTGTACTTAAGTCGGCATTGGGCCTTTTCTATTTAATTCCGATGCAATTTCTGTGTTTCATCGTCAATAAGAAGGTCCAAGGGATACAGTAAACCTGGAGTGATGCATCGGAATCTATAACTAGTGTCAAAGGAGTGGTTCATAACATAGACAGTAAGAAGAATCAGTCTTCTTGTACTTAAGTCGACATTGTGGCTTTTCTATTTAATTCCGATGCAATTTCTGTGTTTCATCGTGAATAAGAAGGTCAGAGGGATACAATAACCTGAAGTGAAGCATCGGAATCTATAACTAGTGTCACAGGAATAGTCCAAAACATAGTCAGTAAGAGCAGTCAGTCTTCTTGTCCTTAAGTCTGTATTGTGCCTTTTGTATTTAATTCCGATGCAATTTCTGTGTTTCATCGTCAATAAGAAAGTCCAACAGATACAATAAACCTGGAGTGTAGCATCGGAATCTATAACTAGTGTCACAGGAATGGTTCAAAACATAGACAGTAAGAAGAGTTGGTCTTCGTGTACTTATGTCGGCAATTTGCCTTTTGTATTTAATTCCGATGCAATTTCTGTGTTTCATCGTCAATAAGAAGGTCCAAGGGATACAGTAAACCTGGAGTGAAGCATCGGAATCTATAACTAGTGTCACAGGAATGGCTCAAACATAGACAGTAAGAAGAGTCAGTCTTCTTGTACTTAAGTCGGCATTGTGCCTTTTGTATTTAATGCCGATTCAATTTCTCTGTTTCATCGTCAATAAGAAGGTCCATGGGATACAGTAAACCTCACTTGAAGCATCGGAATCTATAACTAGTGTCACAGGAATGGTTAAAAACATAGACAGTAGGAAGAGTCAGTCTTCTTGTACTTAAGTCGGCATTGTGCCTTGTGTATTGAATTCCGATGCAATTTCTGTGTTTCATCGTCAATAAGAAGGTCCAAGGTATACAGTAAACCAGAAGTGAAACATCGGAATCTATAACTAGTGTCACAGGAATGGTCCAAAACATAGTCAGTAAGAGCAGTCAGTCTTCTTGTCCTTAAGTCGGTATTGTGCCTTTTGTATTTAATTCCGATGCAATTTCTGTGTTTCATCGTCAATAAGAAAGTCCAACAGATACAATAAACCTGGAGTGTAGCATCGGAATCTATAACTAGTGTCACAGGAATGGTTCAAAACATAGACAGTAAGAAGAGTTGGTCTTCGTGTACTTAGGCCGGAATTTTGCCTTTTGTATGTAATTCCGATGTAATTTCTGTGTTTCATCGTCATTAAGAAGGACCAAGGGATACAGTAAACCTCGAGTAAAGCATCGGAATCTATAACTAGTGTCACAGGGATGGTTCAAAACATAGACAGTAGGAAGAGTCAGTCGTCTTGTACTTACGTCGGCATTGTGCCTTTTGTATTTAATTGCGATGCAATTTCTGTGTTTCATCGTCAATAAGAAAGTCAGATGTATACAGTAATCCTGAAGTGAAGCATCGGAATCTATAACTAGTGTCACAGGAATTTTTCAGAACATAGTCAGTAAGAAAAGTGAGTCTTCTTGTACTTAAGTCATCATTGTGCAAATTCTATTTAATTCGTATGCAATTTCTGTGTTTCATCGTCAATAAGAAGTTCCAAGGGACACAGTATACCTGGAGTGAAGCATCGGAATCTATAACTAGTGTCACAGGAATGGTTCAAATCATAGACAGTAAGAAAAATCAGACTTCATTTACTTAAGTCGGCATTGTGCCTTTTGTATTTAATTCAGATGCAATTTCTGTGTTTCATCGTCAATAAGAAGGTCCAAGGGATACAGTAAACCTGGAGTGAAGCATCGGAATCTATAACTAGTGTCACAGTAATGGTTCAAATCATAGACAGTAAGAAGAGTCAGACATCTTGTACTTAAGTCGGCATTGTGCCTTTTGTATTTATTTCCGATGCAATTTCTGTGTTCCATCGGCAATAAGGTCAGAGGGATACAGTAAATCTGAAGTGAATCATCGGAATCTATAACTAGTGTCACAGGAATGGTTCAAAACATAGTCAGTAGGAAGAGTCAGTCTTCTTGTACTGAAGTCGGCATTGTCCCTTGTGTATTTAATTCCGATGCAATTTCTGTGTTTCATCGTCAATAAGAAGGTCCAAGGGATACAGCAAACCTGGAGTGATGCATCGGAATCTATAACTAGTGTCAAAGGAGTGGTTCATAACATACACAGTAAGAAGAGTCAGTCTTCTTGTACTTAAGTCGACATTGTGGCTTTTCTATGTAATTCCGATGCAATTTCTGTGTTTCATCGTCAATAAGAAGGTCAGAGGGATATAATAAACCTGAAGTGAAGCATTGGAATCTATAACTAGTGTCACAGGAATGGTTCAAAACGTAGACAGTAAGAAGAGTCAATCTTTTTGTACTTAAATCGGCATTGTGCCTTGTGTATTAATTGCCGATTCAATTTCTGTGTTTCATCGTCAATAAGAAGGTCCATGGGATACAGTAAACCTCAAGTGAAGCATCGGAATCTATAACTAGTGTCACAGGAATGGTTCAAATCATATTCAGTAGGAAGATTCGGTCTTCTTGTACTTAAGTTGGCATTGTGCCTTTCGTATTTAATTCCCATGCAATTTCTGTGTTTCATCGTCAATACGAAGGTCACAGGTATACAGTAAACCTGAAGTGAAGCATCGGAATCTATAACTAGTATCACAGGAATGGTTCAAAGTATAGTCAGTAAGTAGAGTCAGTCTCCTTGTCCTCAAGTCGGCATTATGCCTTTTGTATTTAATTCCGATGCACTTTCTATGTTTCATCGTCAATAAGAAGGTCCAAGGGATACAGTAAATCTGAAGTGAAGCATCGGAATCTATAACTAGTGTCACTGGAATGGTTCAAAATATAGCCAGTAAAAATAGTCAGTGTTATTGTACATAAGTCGGCATTGTGCCTTTTGTATTTAATTCCGATGCAATTTCTGTGATTCATCGTCAATAAGAAAGCCCAAGGGAAACAGTAAACCTGCAGTGAAGCATCGGACTCTATAACTAGTGTGACAGAAATGGTTCAAAGCATAGTTTGTAGGAAAAGTCAGTCATCTTGTACTTAAGTCGGCATTGTGCCTTTTGTATTTGATTCCGATGCAATTTCTGTCTTTCATCGTCAATAAGAAGGTCCATGGGATGCAGTAAGCCTCAAGTGAAGCATCGGAATCTATAACTAGTGTCACAGGAATGGTTCAAAATATAGTCAGTAAGTAGAGTCAGTCTTCGTGTCCTTATGTCGGCATTGTGCCTTTTGTATTCAATACCGATGCAATTTCTGTGTTTCATCGTCAATAAGAAGGTCCAAGGGATACAGTAAACCTCGAGTGAAGCATCGGAATCTATAACTAGTGTCACAGTAATGGTTCAAAACATAGAGAGTAAGAAGAGTCAGACGTCTTGTACTTAAGACGGCATTGTGCCTTTTGTATTTAATTCCGAAGCACTTTCTGTGTTTCATCGTCAATAAGAAGGTCCAAGGGATACAGTAAACCTGAGGTGAAGCATCGGAATCTGTAACAAGTGTCACTGGAATAGTTCAAAATATAGACAGTAAGAAGAGTCAGTCTTATTGTACTTAAGTCGGCATTGTGCCTTTTGTATTTATTTCCGATGCAACTTCTGTGATTCATCGTCAATAAGAAGGCCCAAGGGATACAGTAAACCTGAAGTGAAGCATCGCACTCTATAACTAGTGTGACAGAAATGGTTAAAAACATAGTCAGTAAGAAGAGTCTGTCTCTTTGTACTTAAGTCGGCATTGTGCCTCTTGTGTTTAATTCCGATGCAATTTCTGTGTTTCATCGTCAATAAGAAGGTCCAAGGGAGACAGTAAACCTGAAGTGAAGCATCGGAATCTACAACTAGTGTCACAGGATTGGTTCAAAACATAGACAGTTGGAAGAGCCAGTCTTCTTGTACTTAAGTCGGCATTGTGCCTTTTCTATTTAATTGCGATGCAATTTCTGTGTTTCATCGTCAATAAGTAGGACCAAGGGATACAGTAAACCTGAAATGAAGCATCGGAATCTATAACTAGTGTCACAGGAATGGTTCAAAGCATAGTTAGTAAGAAAAGTCAGTCTTCTTGTACTTACGTTGGCATTGTGCCTTTCGTATTTAATTCCGATGCAATCTCTGTGTTTCACCGGCAATAAGAAGGTCAGAGGGATAGAGTAAACCCGAAGTGAAGCATCGGAATCTATTACTAGTGTCACAGGAATGGTTCAAACATAGACAGTAAGAAGACTGAGTCTTCTTGTGCTTAAGTCGGCATTGTGCCTATTGTATTTAATTCCGATGCAATTACTGTGTTTCATCGACATTAAGAAGGTCCAAGAGATACAGTAAACCTGGAGTGAAGCATCGGAATCTATAACTAGTGTCACTGGAATGGTTCATAATATAGACAGTAAGAAGAGTCAGACTTATTGTACTTACGTCGGCATTGTGCCTTTTGTATTTAATTCCGATGCAATTTCTGTGATTCTTCGTCAATAAGAATGCCCAAGGGATACAGTAAACCTGAAGTGAAGCATCAGACCCTATAACTAGTGTCACAGAAATGGTTCAAAACATAGACAGTAGGAAGAGTCAGTCTTCTTGTACTTAAGTCGGCATTGTGCCTTTTCTATTTAATTCCGATGCAATTTCTGTGTTTCATCGTTAATAAGAAGGTCCAAGGGAAACAGTAAACCTGTGGTGGAGCATCGGAATCTATAACTAGTGTCACAGGAATGGTTCGAATCATAGTCAGTAAGAAGAGTCAGTCTTCTTGTTCTTAAGTCGGCATTGGGCATTTTGTTTTTAATTCCGATGCTATTTCTGTGTTTCATCGGCAATAAGGTCAGAGGGATACAGTAAACCGGAAGTGAAGCATCGGAATCTATAACTAGTATCACAGGAATGGTTCAAACATAGTAAGTAAGAAGTGTCAGTCTTCTTGTACTGAAGTCGGCATTGTGCCATTTCTATTTAATTCCGATTCAATTTCTGAGTTTCATCGTCAATAAGAAGGTCCAAGGTATACAGTAAACCTGAAGTGAAGCATCGGAATCTATAACTAGTGTCACAGGAATGGTTCAAAACATAGTAAGTAAGAAGTGTCAGTCTTCTTGTACTGAAGTCGGCATTGTGCCTTTTCTATTTAATTCCGATTCAATTTCTGAGTTTCATCGTCAATAAGAAGTTCCAAGGTATACAGTAAACCTGAAGTGAAGCATCGGAATCTATAACTAGTGTCACAGGAATGGTTCAAAGCATAGTAAGTAAGAAGTGTCAGTCTTCTTGTACTGAAGTCAGCATTGTGCCTTTTGTATATAATTCCGATGCAATTTCTGTGTTTCATCGTCAATAAGAAGGTCAGAGGGATACAGTAAACATGAAGAGAAGCATCGGAATCCATAACTAGTGTCAGAGGAATGGTTCACAACATAGTCAGTAAGAAGAGTCAGTCTTCTTGTACTTAAGTCGGCCTTGTGCCTTTTGTATTTAATTCCGATGAAATGTCTGTGTTTCATCGTCAATAAGAAGGTCCAAGGGATACAGTAAACCTAAAGTGAAGCATAGGAATCTACAACTAGTGTCATAGGAATGGTTCATAGCATAGACAGTAAGAAGAGTCAGTCTTCTTGTACTTAAGTCGACATTCTGTCTTTTCTATTAATTCCGATGCAATTTCTGAGTTTCATCGACAATAAGAGGGTCAGAGGGATACAATAAACCTGAAGTGAAGCATCGGAATCTATAACTAGTGTCACAGGAATGGTTCAAATCATAATCAGTAAGAACACTCAGTCTTCTTGTCCTTAAGTCGGCATTGTGCCATTTGTATTTAATTCCGATGCAATTTCTGTGTTTCACCGTCAATAAGAAGGTCCAAGGGATACAGTAAACCTGGAGTGTAGCATCGGAATCTATAACTTGTGTCACAGGAGTGGTTCAAAACATCGACGGTAAGAAGAGTCAGTCTTTGTGAACTTAAGTCGGCATTTTGCCTTTTGTACTTAATTCCGATGCAATTTCTGTGTTTCATCGTCAATAAGAAGGTCCAAGGGATACAGTAAACCTGAAGTGAAGCATCGCACTCTATAACTAGTGTGACAGAAATGGTTCAAAACATAGTCAGTAAGAAGAGTCAGTCTTTTTGTACTTAAGTCGGCATTGTGCCTTTTGTGTTTAATTCCGATGCAATTTCTGTGTTTCATCGTCAATAAGAAGGTCCAAGGGAGACAGTAAACCTGAAGTGAAGCATCGGAATCTACAACTAGTGTCACAGGATTGGTTCAAAACATAGACAGTTGGAAGAGCCAGTCTTCTTGTACTTAAGTCGGCGTTGTGTCTTTTGTATTTAATTCCGATACAATTTCTGTGTTTCATCGTCAATAAGAAGGTCCAAGGGAGACAGTAAACCTAAAGTGAAGCATCGGAATCTACAACTAGTGTCACAGGAATGGTTCAAAACATAGACAGTAAGAAGGGTCAGTCTTCTTGAACTTAAGTCGGCATTGTGCCTTTTCTGTTTAATTCCGATGCAATTTCTGTGTTTCATCGTCAATAAGTAGGACCAAGGGATACAGTAAACCTGAAAAGAAGCATCGGAATCTATAACTAGTGTCACAGGAATGGTTCAAAACATAGTTAGTAAGAAAAGTCAGTCTTCTTGTACTTAAGTTGGCATTGTTCCTTTCGTATTTAATTCCGATGCAATCTCTGTGTTTCACCGGCAATAAGAAGGACAGAGGGATAAAGTAAACCCGAAGTGAAGCATCGGAATCTATTACTAGTGTCACAGGAATGGTTCGAACATAGACAGTAAGAAGACTGAGTCTTCTTGTGCTTAAGTCGGCATTGTGCCTTTTGTATTTAATTCCGATGCAATTTCTGTGTTTCATCGACAGTAAGAAGGTCCAAGAGATACAGTAAACCTGGAGTGAAGCATCGGAATCTATAACTAGTGTCACTGGAATGGTTCATAATATAGACAGTAAGAAGAGTCAGACTTATTGTACTTACGTCGGCATTGTGCCTTTTGTATTTAATTCCGATGCAATTTCTGTGATTCTTCGTCAAAAAGAAGGCCCAAGGGATACAGTAAACATGAAGTGAAGCATCAGACTCTATAACTAGTGTCACAGAAATGGTTCAAAACATAGACAGTAGGAAGAGTCAGTCTTCTTGTACTTAAGTTGGCATTGTGCCTTTTCTATTTAATTCCGATTCAATTTCTGAGTTTCATCGTCAATAAGAAGGTCCAAGGTATACAGTAAACCTGAAGTGAAGCATCGGAATCTATAACTAGTGTCACAGGAATGGTTCAAACATAGTAAGTAAGAAGTGTCAGTCTTCTTGTACTGAAGTCGGCATTGTGCCTTTTCTATTTAATTCCGATTCAATTTCTGAGTTTCATCGTCAATACGAAGGTCCAAGGTATACAGTAAACCTGAAGTGAAGCATCGGAATCTATAACTAGTGTCACAGAAATGGTTCAAAACATAGTAAGTAAGAAGTGTCAGTCTTCTTGTACTGAAGTCGGCATTGTGCCTTTTCTATTTAATTCCGATGCAATTTCTGTGTTTCATCGTCAATAAGAAGGTCCAAGGGATACAGTAAACCTGAAGTGAAGCATCGGAATCTATAACTAGTGTCACAGGAACGGTTCATAACATGGACAGTAAGAAGAGTCAGTCTTCTTGTACTTAAGTCGACATTGTGCCTTTTGTATTTAATTCCGATGCTATTTCTGTCTTTCATCGTCAATAAAATGGTCCAAGGGATACAGTAAACCTGGAGTGTAGCATCGGAATCTATAACTAGTGTCACAGGAATGGTTCAAATCATAGACAGTAAGAAGAGTCAGTCTTCGTGTACTTACGTCGGCATTTTGCCTTTTGTATTTAATTCTGATGCAATTTCTGTGTTTCATCGTCAATATGAAGATAAGAGGGATACAGTAAACCTGAAGTGAAGCATCGGAATTTATAACTAGTGTCACAGGAATGGTTCAAAACATAGTCAGTAAGAAGAGTCAGTCTTCTTGTACTTAAGTCGGAATTTTGCCTTTTGTATATAATTCCGATGCAATTTCTGTGTTTCATCGTCAATAAGAAGGTCCAAGGGATACAGTAAACCTGGAGTGAATCATCGGAATCTATAACTAGTGTCACAGGCACGGTTTAAAACATACACACTAAGAAGAGTCAGTCTTCTTGTACTTAAGTCGGCATTGTGCCTTTTGTATTTAATTCCGATGAAATGTCTGTGTTTCATCGTCAACAAGAGGGTCCAAGGGATACAGTAAACCTAAAGTGAAGCATAGGAATCTACAACTAGTGTCACAGGAATGGTTCAAAACATAGACAGTAAGAAGAGTCAGCCTTCTTGTACTTAAGTCGGCATTGTGCCTTGTGTATTTTATTCCGATGCAATTTCTGTGTTTCGTCGTCAATAAGAAGGTCCAAGCGATACAGTAAACCTGGAGTGAAGCATCGGAATCTATAACTAGTGTCAGAGGAATGGTTCATAGCATAGACAGTAAGAAGAGTCAGTCTTCTTGTACTTAAGTCGACATTCTGCCTTTTCTATTTAGATTCGATGCAATTTCTGAGTTTCATCGTCAATAAGAGGGTCAGAGGGATACAATAAACCTGAAGTGAAGCATCGGAATCTATAACTAGTGTCACAGGAATGGTTCAAAACATAATCAGTAAGAACAGTCAGTCTTCTTGTCCTTAAGTCGGCATTGTGCCATTTGTATTTAATTCCGATGCAATTTCTGTGTTTCACCGTCAATAAGAAGGTCCAAGGGATACAGTAAACCTGGAGTGTAGCATCGGAATCTATAACTTGTGTCACAGGAGTGGTTCAAAACATCGACGGTAAGAAGAGTCAGTCTTTGTGTACTTAAGTCGGCATTTTGCCTTTTGTATTTAATTCTGATGCAATTTCTGTGTTTCATCGTCAATAAGAAGGTCAGAGGGATACAGCAAACCTGAAGTGAAGCATCGCAATCTATAACTAGTGTCACAGGAATGGTTCAAAACATAGTCAGTAAGTAGAGTCAGTCTTTTTGTACTTAAGTCGGCATTGTGCCTTTTGTGTTTAATTCCGATGAAATTTCCGTGTTTCATCGTCAATAAGAAGGTCCATGGGATACACTAAACCTGAAGTGAAGCATCGGAATCTATAACTAGTGTCACAGGAATGGTTCAAAACATAGACAGTAAGATGAGTCAGTCTTCTTGTACTTATCTCGGCATTGTGCCTTTTGTATTTAATTCTGATGCAATCTCTGTGTTTCATCGTCAATAAGAATATCAGAGGGATACAGTAAACCTGAAGTGAAGCATCGGAATCTATAACTAGTGTCACAGGAATGGTTCAAAACATTGACAGTAGGAAGAGTCAGTCTTCTTGTACTTAAGGTGGCATTGTGCCTTTTGTATTTAATTCCAATGCAATTTCTGTGTTTCATCGTCAATAAGAGGGTTCAAGGGATACAGTAAACCTGAAGAATCGGAATCTAAAACTTGTGTCACAGGTATGGTTCAAAACATAGACAGTAAGAAGAGTCAGTCTTCTTGTACTTAAGTCGGTATAGTGAGTTTTGTTTTTAATTCCGATGCAATTTCTGTGTTTCATCGTCAATACGAAGGTCCAAGGGGTACAGTAAATGTGGAAATACAGAAGCGTCCGATCTTACCCGTCGGCTTTGACCCATGACGTCACAAATACCGCGGAAACGACTATAAACAATTCCAATATGGCGGATATAAAAACATCGCATACGTATTGTAAACACTGAAATACACAAGTTTCACAAAAAGCCTAATGACTGTAACGGGACAAGCGTGGGAAATTAGGGGTTTTTGGGTGCGGAGAAACTAAATATACAGAAATGTAGCCACCGACCGCCATTCAAAACCACGCAAAACAACGAAATAAATCAACATCACAAAACTGACCAAATACCAAAAAACACATTCCTATCCATAATCGGACACTTCCCTTAACCTATATAGCTCAACAGAACCTACCGATCACATCCCCCAATAGAAAACTAAGAAACGAAAGCTTCCCTTACACCTACATACATCGGCACTTATGCAGTTGAGCAGGTACGGAAAAAATTTTTCATTTTTTTTCAAAATTTGATCATCATGTGTCGTTATGCGGTGGGGGGAGTCTGCAGTGCCCCCCCATCCCCCCACAGGCTTCATTAGTGTCAAATCAATATTTTCGAATCATAGGCTGCCGCTGCCGCGGCCGCATTCCAAAAAAAAACTCCCAACCTAACCTCAAGTGGGCTACGCTACAGATCAATATGTTCATCAAATTGCTTCATATTACGTATACATGTTCATTAGTGTCAAATCAATAGGCGGTCTTTCATATCCATTCCTGAACAAAAAACCACAACCAAATACACTCAATAACAAACTCACCCGACGTACAGCAATGAGCATTAAATTAACCATTAACTCACTAATAGAAATTCCGCTTCAAATCCAACACCTGAGCAACAGAAAACTGACCCCACCACACGAAACAAACGAAACAAACGAAAACCATCAACACACCACCAGAGAGCACGACAAACAAAAACAAGACATCTACAAACACGCCACAATCGCAAATCAAACTCCGCGCCGTAATGACGTCACACACCACAACACGCTTACGTCACGGGTCAAAGCCGACGGGTATGATCGGACGCTTCTGTTGACCCGTAAATGTGAAGTGAAGCATCGGAATCTATAACTGCTGTCACAGGAATGGTTCAAAACATAGTCAGTAAGAAGAGTCAGTCTTCTTGTATTTAAGTCTTCATTGTGCCTTTTCTATTAAATTCCGATGCAATTTCTGTGTTTCACCGTCAATAAGAAGGTCCAAGGGATACAGTAAACCTGGAGTGTAGCATCGGCATCTATAACTTGTGTCACAGGAGTGGTTCAAAACATCGACTTTAAGAAGAGTCAGTCTTTGTGTACTTAAGTCGGCATTTTGCCTTTTGTATTTAATTCCGATGCAATTTCTGTGTTTCATCGTCAATAAGAAGGTCCAAGGGATACAGTAAACCTGACGTGAAGCATCGGAATCTATAACTAGCGTCACAGGACTGGTTCAAAGCATAGACACTAAGAAGAGTCAATCTTCTTCTATATAAGTCGGCATTGTGCTTTTGTATTTAATTCCGATGCAATTTCTGTGTTTCATCGTCAATAAGAAGGTCAAAGGGATACAGTAAACCTGAGGTGAAGCATCGGAATCTATAACTAGTGTCACAGGAATGGTACAAAACGTTACTGTAAGAAGAGTCAGTCTTCTTGCATATAAGTCGGCATTGTGCCTTTTCTATTTAACTCCGATGCAATTTCTGTGTTTCATCGCCAATAAGATGGTCCAAGGGATACAGTAAACCTGACGTGAAGCATCGGAATCTGTAACTAGTGTCACAGGAATGGTTCAAAACATAGACAGGAAGTAGGGTCAGTCTTCTTGTACTTAAGTCTGCATTGTGCCTTTTGTATTTAATTCCGATGCAACTTCTGTGTTTCATCGCCAATAAGAAGGACCAAGGGATACAGTAAAACTGAAGACAAGCATCGGAATCTATAACAAGTGTCACAGGAAAAGTTCAAAACATAGCCAGTAAGAAGAGTCAGTCTTCTTGTACTTAAGTAGGCATAGTATCGTTTCTATTTAATTCCGATGCAATTTCTGTGTTTCATCGTCAATAAGAAGGTCAGAGGGATACAGTAAACCTGAAGTGAAGCATCGTTATCTATAACTAGTGTCACAGGAATGGTTCAAAACATAGTCGGTAAGATGAGTCAGTCTTCTTGTACTTACGTCGGCATTGTGCCTTTTGTATTTACTTCCGATGCAATTTCTGTGTTTCATCGTCAATAAGAAGGTCCAAGGGATACAGTAAACCTTAAGTGAAGCATCGGAATCTATAACTAGTGTCACAGGAATGGTTCAAAACATAGACAGTAAGAAGAGTCAGTCTTCTTGTATATAAGTCGGCATTGTGCCTTTTGTATTTAATTCCGATGCAATTTCTGTGTGTCATCGTCAATAAGAAGGTCCAAGGGATACAGTAAACCTGACGTGAAGCATCGGAATCTATAACTAGTGTCACAGGAATGGTTCAAAACATAGTCAGTAAGTAGAGTCAGTCTTTTTGTACTTAAGTCGGCATTGTGCCTTTTGTGTTTAATTCCGATGCAATTTCCGTGTTTCATCGTCAATAAGAAGGTCCATGGGATACACTAAACCTGAAGTGAAGCATCGGAATCTATAACTAGTGTCACAGGAATGGTTCAAAACATAGAGAGTAAGATGAGTCAGTCTTCTTGTACTTATCTCGGCATTGTGCCTTTTGTATTTAATTCCGATGCCATCTCTGTGTTTCATCGTCAATAAGAATATCAGAGGGATACAGTAAACCTGAAGTGAAGCATCGGAATCTATAACTAGTGTCACAGGAATGGTTCAAAACATTGACATTAGGAAGAGTCAGTCTTCTTGTACTTAAGGTGGCATTGTGCCTTTTGTATTTAATTCCAATGCAATTTCTGTGTTTCATCGTCAATAAGAAGGTTCAAGGGATACAGTAAACCTGAAGAATCGGAATCTAAAACTTGTGTCACAGGTATGGTTCAAAACATAGACAGTAAGAAGAGTCAGTCTTCTTGTACTTAAGTCGGTATAGTGAGTTTTGTTTTTAATTCCGATGCAATTTCTGTGTTTCATCGTCAATACGAAGGTCCAAGGGGTACAGTAAATGTGGAAATACAGAAGCGTCCGATCTTACCTGTCGGCTTTGACCCATGACGTCACAAATACCGCGGAAACGACTATAAACAATTCCAATATGGCGGATATAAGAACATCGCATACGTATTGTAAACACTGAAATACACAAGTTTCACAAAAAGCCTAATGACTGTAACGGGACAAGCGTGGGAAATTAGGGGTTTTTGGGTGCGGAGAATCTAAATATACAGAAATGTAGCCACCGACCGCCATTCAAAACCACGCAAAACAACGAAATAAATCAACATCACAAAACTGACCAAATACCAAAAAACACATTCCTATCCATAATCGGACACTTCCCTTAACCTATATAGCTCAACAGAACCTACCGATCACATCCCCCAATAGAAAACTAAGAAACGAAAGCTTCCCTTACACCTACATACATCGGCACTTATGCAGTTTAGCAGGTACGGAAAAAATTTTTCATTTTTTTTCAAAATTTGATCATCATGTGTCGTTATGCGGTGGGGGGAGTCTGCAGTGCCCCCCCATCCCCCCACAGGCTTCATTAGTGTCAAATCAATATTTTCGAATCATAGGCTGCCGCTGCCGCGGCCGCATTCCAAAAAAAAACTCCCAACCTAACCTCAAGTGGGCTACGCTACAGATCAATATGTTCATCAAATTGCTTCATATTACGTATACATGTTCATTAGTGTCAAATCAATAGGCGGTCTTTCATATCCATTCCTGAACAAAAAACCACAACCAAATACACTCAATAACAAACTCACCCGACGTACAGCAATGAGCATTAAATTAACCATTAACTCACTAATAGAAATTCCGCTTCAAATCCAACACCTGAGCAACAGAAAACTGACCCCACCACACGAAACAAACGAAACAAACGAAAACCATCAACACACCACCAGAGAGCACGACAAACAAAAACAAGACATCTACAAACACGCCACAATCGCAAATCAAACTCCGCGCCATAATGACGTCACACACCACAACACGCTTACGTCACGGGTCAAAGCCGACGGGTAAGATCGGACGCTTCTGTTGACCCGTAAATGTGAAGTGAAGCATCGGAATCTATAACTGCTGTCACAGGAATGGTTCAAAACATAGTCAGTAAGTAGAGTCAGTCTTCTTGTATTTAAGTCTTCATTGTGCCTTTTCTATTAAATTCCGATGCAATTTCTGTGTTTCACCGTCAATAAGAAGGTCCAAGGGATACAGTAAACCTGGAGTGTAGCATCGGAATCCATAACTTGTGTCACAGGAGTGGTTCAAAACATCGACGGTAAGAAGAGTCAGTCTTTGTGTACTTAAGTCGGCATTTTGCCTTTTGTATTTAAGTCCGATGCAATTTCTGTGTTTCATCGTCAATAAGAAGGTCCAAGGGATACAGTAAACCTGACGTGAAGCATCGGAATCTATAACTAGTGTCACAGGAATGGTTCAAAGCATAGACACTAAGAAGAGTCAGTCTTCTTGTATATAAGTCGGCATTGTGCTTTTGTATTTAATTCCGATGCAATTTCTGTGTTTCATCGTCAATAAGAAGGTCAAAGGGATACAGTAAACCTGAGGTGAAGCATCGGAATCTATAACTAGTGTCACAGGAATGGTACAAAACGTTACTGTAAGAAGAGTCAGTCTTCTTGTATATAAGTCGGCATTGTGCCTTTTCTATTTAACTCCGATGCAATTTCTGTGTTTCATCGCCAATAAGAAGGGCAAAGGGATACAGTAAACCTGACGTGAAGCATCGGAATCTGTAACTAGTGTCACAGGAATGGTTCAAAACATAGACAGGAAGTAGGGTCAGTCTTCTTGTACTTAAGTCTGCATTGTGCCTTTTGTATTTAATTCCGATGCAACTTCTGTGTTTCATCGCCAATAAGAAGGACCAAGGGATACAGTAAAACTGAAGACAAGCATCGGAATCTATAACAAGTGTCACAGGAAAAGTTCAAAACATAGCCAGTAAGAAGAGTCAGTCTTCTTGTACTTAAGTAGGCATAGTATCGTTTCTATTTAATTCCGATGCAATTTCTGTGTTTCATCGTCAATAAGAAGGTCAGAGGGATACAGTAAACCTGAAGTAAAGCATCGTTATCTATAACTAGTGTCACAGGAATGGTTCAAAACATAGTCGGTAAGATGAGTCAGTCTTCTTGTACTTACGTCCGCATTGTGCCTTTTGTATTTACTTCCGATGCAATTTCTGTGTTTCATCGTCAATAAGAAGGTCCAAGGGATACAGTAAACCTTAAGTGAAGCATCGGAATCTATAACTAGTGTCACAGGAATGGTTCAAAACATAGACGGTAAGAAGAGTCAGTCTTCTTGTATATAAGTCGGCATTGTGCCTTTTGTATTTAATTCCGATGCAATTTCTGTGTGTCATCGTCAATAAGAAGGTCAAAGGGATACAGTAAACCTGAGGTGAAGCATCGGAATCTATAACTAGTGTCACAGGAATGGTACAAAACATAGACAGTAAGAAGAGTCAGTCTTCTTGTATATAAGTCGGCATTGTGCCTTTCCTATTTAACTCCGATGCAATTTCTGTGTTTCATCGCCAATAAGAAGGTCCAAGGGATACAGTAAACCTGACGTGAAGCATCGGAATCTATAACTAGTGTCACAGGAATGGTTCAAAACATAGACAGTAAGAAGGGTCAGTCTTCTTGTACTTAAGTAGGCATAGTATCGTTTCTATTTCATTCCGATGCAATTTCTGTGTTTCATCGTCAATAAGAAGGTCAGAGGGATACAGTAAACCTGAAGTGAAGCATCGTTATCTATAACTAGTGTCACAGGAATGGTTCAAAACATAGTCGGTAAGATGAGTCAGTCTTCTTGTACTTACGTCGCCATTGTGCCTTTTGTATTTAATTCCGATGCAATTTCTGTGTTTCATCGTCAATAAGAAGGTCCAAGGGATACAGTAAACCTTAAGTGAAGCATCGGAATCTATAACTAGTGTCACAGGAATGGTTCAAAGCATAGTCAGTAAAAAGAGTCAACTTCTTGTACTTCAGTCGGCATTGTGCCTTTTGTATTTAATTCGGATGAAATTTCTATGTTTCATCATCAATAAGAAGGTCAGAGGGATACAGTAAACCTGAAGTGAAGCATCGGAATCTACAACTAGTGTCACAGGAATGGTTCAAAACATAGTCAGTAAGAAGAGTCAGTCTTTTTGTACTTAAGTCGGCATTGTGCCTTTTGTGTTTAATTCCGATGCAATTTCTGTGTGTCATCGTCAATAAGAAGGTCAAAGGTATACAGTAAACCTGAGGTGAAGCATCGGAATCTATAACTAGTGTCACAGGAATGGTTCAAAACATAGTCAGTAAAAAGAGTCAGTCTTTTTGTACTTAAGTCGGCATTGTGCCTTTTGTGTTTAATTACGATGCAATTTCTGTGTTTCATCGTCAATAAGAAGGTCCAAGTGATACAGTAAACCTGAAGTGAAGCATCGGAATCTATAACTAGTGTCACAGGAATGGTTCAGAACGTAGACAGTAAGAAGAGTCATTCTTCTTGTATATAAGTCGGCATTGTGCCTTTTGTATTTAATTCCGATGCAATTTCTGTGTTTCATCGTCAAAAAGAAGATCAGAGGGATACAGTAAACCTGAAGTGAAGCATCGGAATCTATAACTAGTGTCACGGGAATGGTTCAAAACATAGGCAGTAAGAAGAACCAGTCTTCTTGTATATAAGTCGGCATTGTGCCTTTTCTATTTAATTCCGATGCAATTTCTGTGTTTCATCGTCAATAAGAAGGTCCAAGGGATACAGTAAACCTGAAGTGTAGCATCGGAATCTATAACTAGTGTCACAGGAATGGTTCAAAGCATTGTCAGTAAAAAGTGTCAGTCTTCTTGTACTTAAGTCGGCATTGTGCCTTTTGTATATAATTCCGATGTAATTTCTGTGTTTCATCGTCAATAAAAAGGTCAGAGGGATAAAGTAAACCTGACGAGAAGCATCGGAATCTATAACTAGTGTCACAGGAATGGTTGAAATCATAGTCAGTATGAAGAGTCAGTCTTTTTGTACTTAAGTCGGCATTGTGCCTTTTGTGTTTAGTTCCGATGCAATTTCTGTGTTTCATCGTCAATAAGAAGGTCCAAGGGATACAGTTAACCTGAAGTGAAGCATCGGAATCTATAACTAGTGTCACAGGAATGGTTCAAAACATAGACAGTAAGAAGAGTCAGTCTTCTAGTACTTAAGTCGTCACTGTGCCTTCTGTATTTAATTCCGATGCAATTTCTGTGTTTCATCGTCAATAAGAAGGTCCAAGGGATACAGTAAACCAGAAGTGAAGCATCGGAATCTATAACTAGTGTCACAGGAATGGTTCAAAACATAGACAGTAAGAAGGGTCAGTCTTCTTGTACTTAAGTCGGCATTGTGCGTTTTGTATTTCACTTCGATGCAATTTCTGTGATTCATCGTCAATAAGAATGTCCAAGGGATACAGTAAAACTGAAGTCAAGCATCGGAATCTATAACTAGTGTCACAGGATGGTTCAAAACATAGCCAGTAAGAAGAGTCAGTCTTCTGGTTCATAAGTAGGCATTGTGGCGTTTCTATTTAATTCCGATGCAATATCTGTGTTTTATCATCAATAAGAAGGTCCATGGGATACAGTAAACCTGAAGTGAATCATCGGGATCTATAACTAGTGTCACAGGAATGGTTCAAAACATAGTCAGTAAGAAAAGTCAGTGTTCTTGTACTTAAGTCGGCATTGTGCCTTTTGTACTTAATTCCCATGCAGTTTCTGTGTTTCATCGTCAATACGATGGTCCAAGGGATTTAGTAAACCTGAAGTGAAACATCGGAATCCATAACAAGTGTCACAGGAATGGTTCAAAACATAGTCAGTAAAAAGAGTCAGTCTTCTTGTACTTAAGTCGGCATTGTGCCTTTTGTATTTAATTCCGATGCAATTTCTGTGTTTCATCGTCAATAAGAAGATCAGAGGGATACAGTAAACCTGAGGTGAAGCATCGGAATATATTACTAGTGTCACAGGAATGGTTCAAAACATAGTCAGTAAGAAGAGTCAGTCTTCTTGTACTTAAGTCGGCATTGTGACTTTTGTGTTTAATTCCGATGCAATTTCTGTGATTCATCGTCAATAAGAAGGTCAAAGGGATACAGTGAACCTGAGGTGAAGCATCGGAATCTATAACTAGTGTCACAGGAATGGTTCAAAACATAGACAGTAACAAGAGTCAGTCTTCTTGTATATAAGTCGGCATTGTGCCTTTTGTATTTAATTCCGATGCAATTTCTGTGTTTCATCGTCAATGAGATGATCAGAGGGATATAGTAAACCTGAAGTGAAGCATCGGAATCTATAACTAGTGTCACAGGAATGGTTCAAAACATAGACAGTAAGAAGAGTCAGTCTTCTTGTATATAAGTCGGCATTGTGCCTTTTGTATGTAATTCCGATGCAATTTCTGTGTTTCATCGTCAATAAGAAGGTCCAAGGGTTACAGTAAACCTGAAGTGAAGCATCGGAATCTATAACTAGAGTCACAGGAATGGTTCAAAACATAGACAGTAAGAAGAGTTAGACTTCTTGTATATAAGTCGGCATTGTGCCTTTTGTATTTAATTCCGATGCAATTTCTGTGTTTCATCGTCAATAAGAAGGTCAGAGGGATACAGTAAATCTGAGGTGAAGCATCAGAATCTATAACTAGTGTCACAGGAATGGTTCAAAACACAGTCAGTAAGAAGAGTCAGTCTTTTTGTACTTAAGTCGGCATTGTGCCTTTTGTGATTAATTCCGATGCAATTTCTGTGTTTCATCATCAATAAGAAGGTCCAAAGGATACAGTAAACCTGAAGTGAAGCATCGGAATCCATAACTAGTGTCACAGGAATGGTTCAGAACATAGACAGTAAGAAGAGGCTGTCTTCTTGTATATAAGTCGGCATTGTGCCCTTTGTATTCAATTCCGATGCAATTTCTGTGTTTCATCGTCAATATGAAGATCAGAGGGATACGGTAAACCTGAAGTGAAGCATCGGAATCTATAACTAGTGTCACAGGAATGGTTCAAAACATTGACAGTAGGAAGAGTCGGTCTTCTTGTACTTAAGTCGGCATTGTGCCTTTTGTATTTAATTCCGATGCAATTTCTGTGTTTCATCGTCAATAAGAAGGTCCATGGGATACAGTAAACCTGAAGTGAATCATCGGGATCTATAACTAGTGTCACAGGAATGGTTCAAAACATAGTCAGTAAGAAAAGTCAGTGTTCTTGTACTTAAGTCGGCATTGTGCCTTTTGTACTTAATTCCCATGCAGTTTCTGTGTTTCATCGTCAATACGATGGTCCAAGGGATTTAGTAAACCTGAAGTGAAACATCGGAATCCATAACAAGTGTCACAGGAATGGTTCAAAACATAGTCAGTAAAAAGAGTCAGTCTTCTTGTACTTAAGTCGGCATTGTGCCTTTTGTATTTAATTCCGATGCAATTTCTGTGTTTCATCGTCAATAAGAAGATCAGAGGGATACAGTAAACCTGAGGTGAAGCATCGGAATATATTACTAGTGTCACAGGAATGGTTCAAAACATAGTCAGTAAGAAGAGTCAGTCTTCTTGTACTTAAGTCGGCATTGTGACTTTTGTGTTTAATTCCGATGCAATTTCTGTGATTCATCGTCAATAAGAAGGTCAAAGGGATACAGTGAACCTGAGGTGAAGCATCGGAATCTATAACTAGTGTCACAGGAATGGTTCAAAACATAGACAGTAACAAGAGTCAGTCTTCTTGTATATAAGTCGGCATTGTGCCTTTTGTATTTAATTCCGATGCAATTTCTGTGTTTCATCGTCAATGAGATGATCAGAGGGATATAGTAAACCTGAAGTGAAGCATCGGAATCTATAACTAGTGTCACAGGAATGGTTCAAAACATAGACAGTAAGAAGAGTCAGTCTTCTTGTATATAAGTCGGCATTGTGCCTTTTGTATGTAATTCCGATGCAATTTCTGTGTTTCATCGTCAATAAGAAGGTCCAAGGGTTACAGTAAACCTGAAGTGAAGCATCGGAATCTATAACTAGAGTCACAGGAATGGTTCAAAACATAGACAGTAAGAAGAGTTAGACTTCTTGTATATAAGTCGGCATTGTGCCTTTTGTATTTAATTCCGATGCAATTTCTGTGTTTCATCGTCAATAAGAAGGTCAGAGGGATACAGTAAATCTGAGGTGAAGCATCAGAATCTATAACTAGTGTCACAGGAATGGTTCAAAACACAGTCAGTAAGAAGAGTCAGTCTTTTTGTACTTAAGTCGGCATTGTGCCTTTTGTGATTAATTCCGATGCAATTTCTGTGTTTCATCATCAATAAGAAGGTCCAAAGGATACAGTAAACCTGAAGTGAAGCATCGGAATCCATAACTAGTGTCACAGGAATGGTTCAGAACATAGACAGTAAGAAGAGGCTGTCTTCTTGTATATAAGTCGGCATTGTGCCCTTTGTATTCAATTCCGATGCAATTTCTGTGTTTCATCGTCAATATGAAGATCAGAGGGATACGGTAAACCTGAAGTGAAGCATCGGAATCTATAACTAGTGTCACAGGAATGGTTCAAAACATTGACAGTAGGAAGAGTCGGTCTTCTTGTACTTAAGTCGGCATTGTGCCTTTTGTATTTAATTCCGATGCAATTTCTGTGTTTCATCGTCAATAAGAAGGTCCATGGGATACAGTAAACCTGAAGTGAAGCATCGGAATCTATAACTAGTGTTACTGGAATGGTTCAAAATATAGACAGTAAGAAGAGTCAGTCTTATTGTGCTTAAGACGGCATTGTGCCTTTTGTATTTAATTCCGATGGAATTTCTGTGATTCATCGTCAATAAGATGGCCCAAGGGATACAGTAAAACTTAAGTGAAGCATCGGACTCGATAACTAGTGTCACAGAAATGGTTCACGACATAGACAGTAGGAAGAGTCAGTCTTCTTGTACTTAAGTCGGCATTGTGCTTTTTGTATTTAATTCCGATGCAATTTCTGTGTTTCATCGTCAATAAGAAGGTCCAAGGGAAATAGTAAACCTAAAGTGATGCTTCGGAATCCATAACTAGTGTCACAGGAATGGTTCAAAACATAGACAGTAAGAGAGTCAGTCTTCTTGTCCTTAAGTCGGCATTGCGACTTTTGTATTTAATTCCGTTGCAATTTCCTTGTTTCATCGTCAATAAGAAGGTCAAAGGGATACAGTAAACCTGAAGTGAAGCATCGGAATCTATAACTAGTGTCACAGGAATGGTCCAAAACATAGACAGTAAGGTGAGTCAGTCTTCTTGTACTTAAGTCGGCAAGGTGCCTTTTGTATTTAATTCCGATGCAATTTCTGTGTTTCATCGTCAATAAGAAGATCAGAGGGATACAGTAAACCTGATGTGAAGCATCGGAATCTATAACTAGTGTCACAGTAATATTTCAAAACATTAACAGTAGGATGAGACAGTCTTCTTGTACTTAAGTCGGCATTGTGCCTTTTCTATTTAATTCGATGCAATTTCTTTGTTTCATCGTCAATAAGAAGGTCCAAGGGATATGGTAAACCTGAAGTGAAGCATCGGAATCTATAACTAGTGTCACAGGAATGGTTCAAAACATAGACAGTAAGAAGGGTCAGTCTTCTTGTACTTAAGTCGGCATTGTGCCTTTTGTATTTAATTCCGATGCAATTTCTGTGTTTCATCGTCAATAAGATGATCAGAGGAATACAGTTAACCTGAAGTGAAGCATCGGACTCTATAACTAGTGTCACAGGAATGGTTCAAAGCATAGTCAGTAAAAAGAGTCAGGCTTCTTGTACTTATGTCGGCATTGTGCCTTTTGTATTTAATTCCGATGCAATTTCTGTGTTTCATCGTCAATAAGAAGGTCAGAGGGATACAGTAAACCTGAGGTGAAGCATCAGAATCTATAACTAGTGTCACAGGAATGGTTCAAAACATAGTCAGTAAGAAGAGTCATTCTTTTTGTACTTAAGTCGGCATTGTGCCTTTTGTGTTTAATTCCGATGCAATTTCTGTGTTTCATCATCAATAAGAAGGTCCAAAGGATACAGTAAACCTGAAGTGAAGCATCGGAATCCATAACTAGTGTCAGAGGAATGGTTCAGAACGTAGACATTAAGAAGAGGCTGTCTTCTTGTATATAAGTCGGCATTGTGCCCTTTGTATTCAATTCCGATGCAATTTCTGTGTTTCATCGTCAATAAGAAGATCAGAGGGATACAGTAAACCTGAATTGAAGCATCGGAATCTATAACTAGTGTCACAGGAATGGTTCAAAACATTGACAGTAGGAAGAGTCAGTCTTCTTGTACTTAAGTCGGCATTGTGCCTTTTGTATTTAATTCCGATGCAATTTCTGTGTTTCATCGTCAATAAGAAGGTCCAAGGGATACAGTTAACCTGAAGTGAAGCATCGGAATCTATAACTAGTGTCACAGGAATGATTCAAAACATAGCCAGTAAGAAGTGTCAGTCTTCTTGTACTTAAGTAGGCATTGTGGCATTTCTATTTAATTCCGATACAATTTCTGTGTTTCCTCGTCTATAAGAAGGTCAGAGGGATACAGTAAACCTGAAGTGAAGCATCGGAATCTATAACTAGTGTCACAGGAATGGTTCAAGACATAGTCAGTAAGAAGAGTCAGTCTTCTTGTACTTATGTCGGCATTGTGCCTTTTTTATTTAATTCCGATGCAATTTCTGTGTTTCATCGTCAATAAGAAGGTCCAAGGGATACAGTCAACCTGATGTGAAGCTTCGGAATCTATAACAAGTGTCACAGGGTCGGTTCAAAACATAGACAGTAAGAAGAGTCAGACTTCTTTTACTTAAGTCGGCATTGTGCCTTTAGTATTTAATTCCGATGCAATTTCTGTGTATCATCGTCAATAAGAAGGTCCAAGGGATACAGTAAACCTAAAGTGAAGCATCGGAATCTACAACTAGTGTCACAGGAATGTTTCAAAACATAGTCGGTAAGAAGAGTCAGTCTTCTTGTCCTTATGTCGGCATTGTGCCTTTTGTATTTAATTCCCATGCAATTTCCGTGTTTCATCGTCAATAAGAAGGTCCAAGGGATACAGTAAACCTGGAGTGAAGCATCGGAATCTATAACTAGTGGCACAGTGATGGTTCAAAACATAGACAGTAGGAAGAGTCAGTCTTCTTGTACTTAAGTCAGCATTGTGCCTTTTGTATTTAATTCCGATGCAATTTCTGTGTTTCATCGTCAATAAGAAGGTCCAAGGGAAACAGTAAACCTAAAGTGATGCTTCGGTATCTATAACTAGTGTCACAGGAATGGTTCAAAACATAGACAGTAAGAGAGTCAGTCTTCTTGTCCTTAAGTCGGCATTGCGCCTTTTGTATTTAATTCCGTTGCAATTTCTGTGTTTCATCGTCAATAAGAAGGTCAGAGGGATACAAAACCTGAAGTGAAGCATCGGATTCTATAACTAGTGTCACAGGAATGGTTCAAAACATAGTCAGTAAGAAGAGTCAGTCTTTTTATATTTAAGTCGGCATTGTGCCTTTTGTGTTTAATACCGATGCAATTTCTGTGTTTCATCGTCAATAAGAAGGTCCAAGGGATACAGCAAACCTGAAGTGAAGCATCGGAATCTATAACTAGTGTCACAGGAATGGTCCAAAACATAGACAGTAAGGTGAGTCAGTCTTCTTGTACTTAAGTCGGCAAGGTGCCTTTTGTATTTAATTCCGATGCAATTTCTGTGTTTCATCGTCAATAAGAAGATCAGAGGGATACAGTAAACCTGATGTGAAGCATCGGAATCTATAACTAGTGTCACAGTAATATTTCAAAACATTGACAGTAGGATGAGACAGTCTTCTTGTACTGAAGTCGGCATTGTGCCTTTTCTATTTAATTCGATGCAATTTCTGTGTTTCATCGTCAATAAGAAGGTCCAAGGGATATGGTAAACCTGAAGTGAAGCATCGGAATCTATAACTAGTGTCACAGGAATGGTTCAAAACATAGACAGTAAGAAGGGTCAGTCTTCTTGTACTTAAGTCGGCATTGTGCCTTTGTATTTAATTCCGATGCAATTTCTGTGTTTCATCGTCAATAAGATGATCAGAGGAATACAGTAAACCTGAAGTGAAGCATCGGACTCTATAACTAGTGTCACAGGAATGGTTCAAAGCATAGTCAGTAAAAAGAGTCAGGCTTCTTGTACTTATGTCGGCATTGTGCCTTTTGTATTTAATTCCGATGCAATTTCTGTGTTTCATCGTCAATAAGAAGGTCAGAGGGATACAGTAAACCTGAGGTGAAGCATCAGAATCTATAACTAGTGTCACAGGAATGGTTCAAAACATAGTCAGTAAGAAGAGTCAGTCTTTTTGTACTTAAGTCGGCATTGTGCCTTTTGTGCTTAATTCCGATGCAATTTCTGTGTTTCATCATCAATAGGAAGGTCCAAAGGATACAGTAAACCTGAAGTGAAGCATCGGAATCCATAAGTAGTGTCACAGGAATGGTTCAGAACATAGAGAGTAAGAAGAGGCTGTCTTCTTGTATATAAGTCGGCATTGTGCCCTTTGTATTCAATTCCGATGCAATTTCTGTGTTTCATCGTCAATAAGAAGATCAGAGGGATACAGTAAACCTGAAGTGAAGCATCGGAATCTATAACTAGTGTCACAGGAGTGGTTCAAAACATTGACAGTAGGAAGAGTCAGTCTTCTTGTACTTAAGTCGGCATTGTGCCTTTTGTATTTAATTCCGATGCAATTTCTGTGTTTCATCGTCAATAAGAAGGTCCAAATGATACAGTTAACCTGAAGTGAAGCATCGGAATCTATAACTAGTGTCACAGGAATGATTCAAAACATAGCCAGTAAGAAGAGTCAGTCTTCTTGTACTTAAGTAGGCATTATGGCGTTTCTATTTAATTCTGATACAATTTCTGTGTTTCCTCGTCTATAAGAAGGTCAGAGGGATACAGTAAACCTGAAGTGAAGCATCGGAATCTATAACTAGTGTCAAAGGAATGGTTCAAGACATAGTCAGTAAGAAGAGTCAGTCTTCTTGTACTTATGTCGGCATTGTGCCTTTTTTATTTAATTCCGATGCAATTTCTGTGTTTCATCGTCAATAAGAAGGTCCAAGGGATACAGTCAACCTGGAGTGAAGCATCGGAATCTACAACTAGTGTCACAGGAATGTCTCAAAACATAGTCGGTAAGAAGAGTCAGTCTTCTTGTCCTTATGTCTGCATTGTGTCTTTTGTATTTAATTCCCATGCAATTTCCGTGTTTCATCGTCAATAAGAAGGTCCAAGGGATACAGTAAACCTGGAGTGAAGCATCGGAATCTATAACTAGTGGCACAGTGATGGTTCAAAACATAGACAGTAAGAGAGTCAGTCTTCTTGTCCTTAAGTCGGCATTGTGCCTTTTGTATTTAATTCCGTTGCAATTTCTGTGTTTCATCGTCAATAAGAAGGTCAGAGGGATACAAAACCTGAAGTGAGCATCGGAATCTATAACTAGTGTACAGGAATGGTTCAAAACATAGTCAGTAAGAAGAGTCAGTCTTTTTGTATTTAAGTCGGCATTGTGCCTTTTGTGTTTAATTCTATGCAATTTCTGTGTTTCATCGTCAATAAGAAGGTCCAAGGGATACAGTAAACCTGAAGTGAAGCATCGGAATCTATAACTAGTGTCACAGGAATGGTTCAAAACATAGACAGTAAGGTGAGTCAGTCTTCTTGTACTTAAGTCGGCAAGGCGCCTTTTGTATTTAATTCCGATGCAATTTCTGTGTTTCATCGGCAATAAGAAGGTCAGAGGGATACAGGAAGCCTGAAGTGAAGCATCGGAATCTATAACAAGTGTCACAGGAATGGTTCAAAACTTAGTCAGTAAGAAGAGCCAGTCTTCATGTACTTAAGTCGGCATTGTGTCTTTTGTATTTAATTCCGTTGCAATTTCTGTGTTTCATCGTCAATAAGAAGGTACAAGGGATACAGTAAACCTCGAGTGAAGCATCGGAATCTATAACTAGTGTCACAGGAATGGTTCAAAACATAGTAAGAAGGGTCAGTCTTCTTGTACTTAAGTCTTCATTGTGCGTTTTGTATTTCACTTCGATGCAATTTCTGTGTTTCATCGTCAATACGAAGGTCCAAGGGATACAGTAAAACCGAAGTCAAGCATCGGAATCTATAACTAGTGTCACAGGATGGTTCAAAACATAGCCAGTAAGAAGAGTCACTCTTCTTGTACTTAAGTAGGCATTGTGGCGTTTCTGTTTAATTCCGATGCAATTTCTGTGGTTCATCATCAATAAGAAGGTCCATGGGATACAGTAAACCTGAAGTGAATCATCGGGAACTATAACTAGTGTCACAGGAATGGTTCAAAACATAGTCAGTAAGAAGAGTCAGTCTTCTTGTACTTAAGTCGGCATTGTGCCTTTTGTATTTAATTCCGATGCAATTTCTGTGTTTCATCGTCAATAAGAAGGTCCAAGGGATTTAGTAAACCTGAAGTGAAACATCGGAATCTATAACTAGTGTCACAGGAATGGTTCTAAACATAGTCAGTAAAAAGAGTCAGTCTTCTTGTACTTAAGTCGGCATTGTGCCTTTTGTATTTAATTCCGATGCAATTTCTGTGTTTCATCGTCAATAAGAAGGTCCAAGGGATACAGTTAACCTGAAGTGAAGCATCGGAATCTATAACTAGTGTCACAGGAATGGTTCAAATCATAGACAGTAAGAAGAGACAGTCTTTTTGTACTTAAGTCGGCATTGTGCCTTTTGTGTTTAACTCCGATGCAATTTCTGTGTTTCATCGTCAATAAGAAGGTCCAAGGGATACAGTAAACCTGAAGTGAAGCATCGGAATCTATAACTAGTGTCACAGGAATGGTTCAGAACGTAGACAGTAAGAAGAGTCATTCTTCTTGCATATAAGTCGGCATTGTGCCTTTTGTATTTAATTCCGATGCAATTTCTGTGTTTCATCGTCAAAAAGAAGATCAGAGGGATACAGTAAACCTGAAGTGAAGCATCGGATTCTACAACTAGTGTCACGGGAATGGTTCAAAGCATAGACAGTAAGAAGAGTCAGTCTTCTTGTATATAAGTCGGCATTGTGCCTTTTCTATTTAATTCCGATGCAATTTCTGTGTTTCATCGTCAATAAGAAGGTCCAAGGGATACAGTCAACCTGAAGTGAAGCATCGGAATCTATAACTAGTGTCACAGGAATGGTTCAAAGCATTGTCAGTAAAAAGAGTCAGTCTTCTTGTACTTAAGTCGGCATTGTGCATTTGTATTTAATTCCGATGCAATTTCTGTGTTTCATCGTCAATAAGAAGGTCAGAGGGATACAGTAAACCTGAAGAGAAGCATCGGAATCTATAACTAGTGTCACAGGAATGGTTGAAATCATAGTCAGTATGAAGAGTAAGTCTTTTTGTACTTATGTCGGCATTGTGCCTTTTGTGTTTAATTCCGATGCAATTTCTGTGTTTCATCGTCAATAAGAAGGTCCAAGGGATACAGTGAACCTGAAGTGAAGCATCGGAATCTATAACTAGTGTCACAGGAATGGTCCAAAACATAGACAGTAAGGTGAGTCAGTCTTCTTGTACTTAAGTCGGCAAGATGCCTTTTGTATTTAATTCCGATGCAATTTCTGTGTTTCATCGTCAATAAGAAGATCCAAGGGAAACAGTAAACCTAAAGTGATGCTTCGGAATCTATAACTAGTGTCCACTAATGGTTCAAAACATAGAAAGTAAGAGAGTCAGTCTTCTTGTCCTTAAGTCGGCATTGTGCCTTTTGTATTTAATTCCGTTGCAATTTCTGTGTTTCATCGTCAATAAGAAGGTCAGAGGGATACAAAACCTGAAGTGAGCATCGGAATCTATAACTAGTGTCACAGGAATGGTTCAAAACATAGTCAGTAAGAAGAGTCAGTCTTTTTGTATTTAAGTCGGCATTGTGCCTTTTGTGTTTAATTCTATGCAATTTCTGTGTTTCATCGTCAATAAGAAGGTCCAAGGGATACAGTAAACCTGAAGTGAAGCATCGGAATCTATAACTAGTGTCACAGGAATGGTTGAAAACATAGACAGTAAGGTGAGTCAGTCTTCTTGTACTTAAGTCGGCAAGGCGCCTTTTGTATTTAATTCCGATGCAATTTCTGTGTTTCATCGTCAATAAGAAGATCAGAGGGATACAGTAAACCTGATGTGAAGCATCGGAAACTATAACTAGTGTCACAGGAATATTGCAAAACATTGACAGTAGGTTGAGACAGTCTTCTTGTACTTAAGTCGGCATTGTGCCTTTTCTATTTAATTCGATGCAATTTCTGTGTTTCATCGTCACTAAGAAGGTCCAAGGGATATAGTAAACCTGAAGTGAGGCATCGGAATCTATAACTAGTGTCACAGGAATGGTTCAAAACATAGACAGTAAGATGGGTCAGTCTTCTTGTACTTAAGTCGGCATTGTGCCTTTTGTATTCAATTCCGATGCAATTTCTGTGTTTCATCGGCAATAAGAAGGTCAGAGGGATACAGGAAGCCTGAAGTGAAGCATCGGAATCTATAACAAGTGTCACAGGAATGGTTCAAAACTTAGTCAGTAAGAAGAGCCAGTCTTCATGTACTTAAGTCGGCATTGTGTCTTTTGTATTTAATTCCGTTGCAATTTCTGTGTTTCATCGTCAATAAGAAGGTACAAGGGATACAGTAAACCTCGAGTGAAGCATCGGAATCTATAACTAGTGTCACAGGAATGGTTCAAAACATAGTAAGAAGGGTCAGTCTTCTTGTACTTAAGTCTTCATTGTGCGTTTTGTATTTCACTTCGATGCAATTTCTGTGTTTCATCGTCAATACGAAGGTCCAAGGGATACAGTAAAACCGAAGTCAAGCATCGGAATCTATAACTAGTGTCACAGGATGGTTCAAAACATAGCCAGTAAGAAGAGTCACTCTTCTTGTACTTAAGTAGGCATTGTGGCGTTTCTGTTTAATTCCGATGCAATTTCTGTGGTTCATCATCAATAAGAAGGTCCATGGGATACAGTAAACCTGAAGTGAATCATCGGGAACTATAACTAGTGTCACAGGAATGGTTCAAAACATAGTCAGTAAGAAGAGTCAGTCTTCTTGTACTTAAGTCGGCATTGTGCCTTTTGTATTTAATTCCGATGCAATTTCTGTGTTTCATCGTCAATAAGAAGGTCCAAGGGATTTAGTAAACCTGAAGTGAAACATCGGAATCTATAACTAGTGTCACAGGAATGGTTCTAAACATAGTCAGTAAAAAGAGTCAGTCTTCTTGTACTTAAGTCGGCATTGTGCCTTTTGTATTTAATTCCGATGCAATTTCTGTGTTTCATCGTCAATAAGAAGGTCCAAGGGATACAGTTAACCTGAAGTGAAGCATCGGAATCTATAACTAGTGTCACAGGAATGGTTCAAAACATAGACAGTAAGAAGAGACAGTCTTTTTGTACTTAAGTCGGCATTGTGCCTTTTGTGTTTAACTCCGATGCAATTTCTGTGTTTCATCGTCAATAAGAAGGTCCAAGGGATACAGTAAACCTGAAGTGAAGCATCGGAATCTATAACTAGTGTCACAGGAATGGTTCAGAACGTAGACAGTAAGAAGAGTCATTCTTCTTGCATATAAGTCGGCATTGTGCCTTTTGTATTTAATTCCGATGCAATTTCTGTGTTTCATCGTCAAAAAGAAGATCAGAGGGATACAGTAAACCTGAAGTGAAGCATCGGATTCTACAACTAGTGTCACGGGAATGGTTCAAAACATAGACAGTAAGAAGAGTCAGTCTTCTTGTATATAAGTCGGCATTGTGCCTTTTCTATTTAATTCCGATGCAATTTCTGTGTTTCATCGTCAATAAGAAGGTCCAAGGGATACAGTAAACCTGAAGTGAAGCATCGGAATCTATAACTAGTGTCACAGGAATGGTTCAAAGCATTGTCAGTAAAAAGAGTCAGTCTTCTTGTACTTAAGTCGGCATTGTGCATTTGTATTTAATTCCGATGCAATTTCTGTGTTTCATCGTCAATAAGAAGGTCAGAGGGATACAGTAAACCTGAAGAGAAGCATCGGAATCTATAACTAGTGTCACAGGAATGGTTGAAATCATAGTCAGTATGAAGAGTAAGTCTTTTTGTACTTAAGTCGGCATTGTGCCTTTTGTGTTTAATTCCGATGCAATTTCTGTGTTTCATCGTCAATAAGAAGGTCCAAGGGATACAGTGAACCTGAAGTGAAGCATCGGAATCTATAACTAGTGTCACAGGAATGGTCCAAAACATAGACAGTAAGGTGAGTCAGTCTTCTTGTACTTAAGTCGGCAAGGTGCCTTTTGTATTTAATTCCGATGCAATTTCTGTGTTTCATCGTCAATAAGAAGATCAGAGGGATACAGTAAACCTGATGTGAAGCATCGGAATCTATAACTAGTGTCACAGTAATATTTCAAACATTGACAGTAGGATGAGACAGTCTTCTTGTACTGAAGTCGGCATTGTGCCTTTTCTATTTAATTCGATGCAATTTCTGTGTTTCATCGTCAATAAGAAGGTCCAAGGGATATGGTAAACCTGAAGTGAAGCATCGGAATCTATAACTAGTGTCACAGGAATGGTTCAAAACATAGACAGTAAGAAGGGTCAGTCTTCTTGTACTTAAGTCGGCATTGTGCCTTTGTATTTAATTCCGATGCAATTTCTGTGTTTCATCGTCAATAAGATGATCAGAGGAATACAGTAAACCTGAAGTGAAGCATCGGACTCTATAACTAGTGTCACAGGAATGGTTCAAAGCATAGTCAGTAAAAAGAGTCAGGCTTCTTGTACTTATGTCGGCATTGTGCCTTTTGTATTTAATTCCGATGCAATTTCTGTGTTTCATCGTCAATAAGAAGGTCAGAGGGATACAGTAAACCTGAGGTGAAGCATCAGAATCTATAACTAGTGTCACAGGAATGGTTCAAAACATAGTCAGTAAGAAGAGTCAGTCTTTTTGTACTTAAGTCGGCATTGTGCCTTTTGTGTTTAATTCCGATGCAATTTCTGTGTTTCATCATCAATAAGAAGGTCCAAAGGATACAGTAAACCTGAAGTGAAGCATCGGAATCCATAAGTAGTGTCACAGGAATGGTTCAGAACATAGACAGTAAGAAGAGGCTGTCTTCTTGTATATAAGTCGGCATTGTGCCCTTTGTATTCAATTCCGATGCAATTTCTGTGTTTCATCGTCAATAAGAAGATCAGAGGGATACAGTAAACCTGAAGTGAAGCATCGGAATCTATAACTAGTGTCACAGGAGTGGTTCAAAACATTGACAGTAGGAAGAGTCAGTCTTCTTGTACTTAAGTCGGCATTGTGCCATTTGTATTTAATTCCGATGCAATTTCTGTGTTTCATCGTCAATAAGAAGGTCCAAATGATACAGTTAACCTGAAGTGAAGCATCGGAATCTATAACTAGTGTCACAGGAATGATTCAAAACATAGCCAGTAAGAAGAGTCAGTCTTCTTGTACTTAAGTAGGCATTATGGCGTTTCTATTTAATTCTGATACAATTTCTGTGTTTCCTCGTCTATAAGAAGGTCAGAGGGATACAGTAAACCTGAAGTGAAGCATCGGAATCTATAACTAGTGTCACAGGAATGGTTCAAAACATAGTCAGTAAGAAGAGTCAGTCTTCTTGTACTTATGTCGGCATTGTGCCTTTTTTATTTAATTCCGATGCAATTTCTGTGTTTCATCGTCAATAAGAAGGTCCAAGGGATACAGTCAACCTGGAGTGAAGCATCGGAATCTATAACTAGTGGCACAGTGATGGTTCAAAACATAGACAGTAAGAAGAGCCAGACGTCTTGTACTTATGTCGGCATTGTGCCTTTTGTATTTAATTCCGGTGCAATTTCTGTGTTTCATCGTCAATAAGAAAGTCCAAGGGATACAGTAAACCTGAAGTGAAGCATCGGAATCTATAACTAGTGTTACTGGAATGGTTCAAAATATAAACAGTATGAAGAGTCAGTCTTATTGTGCTTAAGACGGCATTGTGCCTTTTGTATTTAATTCCGATGGAATTTCTGTGACTCATCGTCAATAAGATGGCCCAAGGGATACAGTAAAACTTAAGTGAAGCATCGGACTCGATAACTAGTGTCACAGAAATGGTTCAAAACATAGACAGTAGGAAGAGTCAGTCTTCTTGTACTTAAGTCGGCATTGTGCCTTTTGTATTTAATTCCGATGCAATTTCTGTGTTTCATCGTCAATAAGAAGGTCCAAGGGAAACAGTAAACCTATAGTGATGCTTCGGAATCTATAACTAGTGTCCACTAATGGTTCAAAACATAGAAAGTAAGAGAGTCAGTCTTCTTGTCCTTAAGTCGGCATTGTGCCTTTTGTATTTAATTCCGTTGCAATTTCTGTGTTTCATCGTCAGTAAGAAGGTCAGAGGGATACAAAACCTGAAGTGAGCATCGGAATCTATAACTAGTGTCACAGGAATGGTTCAAAACATAGTCAGTAAGAAGAGTCAGTCTTTTTGTATTTAAGTCGGCATTGTGCCTTTTGTGTTTAATTCCGATGCAATTTCTGTGTTTCATCGTCAATAAGAAGGTCCAAGGGATACAGTAAACCTGAAGTGAAGCATCGGAATCTATAACTAGTGTCACAGGAATGGTTCAAAACATAGACAGTAAGGTGAGTCAGTCTTCTTGTACTAAAGTCGGCAAGGTGCCTTTTGTATTTAATTCCGATGCAATTTCTGTGTTTCATCGTCAATAAGAAGATCAGAGGGATACAGTAAACCTGATGTGAAGCATCGGAAACTATAACTAGTGTCACAGGAAAATTGCAAAACATTGACAGTAGGTTGAGACAGTCTTCTTGTACTTAAGTCGGCATTGTGCCTTTTCTATTTAATTCGATGCAATTTCTGTGTTTCATCGTCACTAAGAAGGTCCAAGGGATATAGTAAACCTGAAGTGAGGCATCGGAATCTATAACTAGTGTCACAGGAATGGTTCAAAACATAGACAGTAAGATGGGTCAGTCTTCTTGTACTTAAGTCGGCATTGTGCCTTTTGTATTTAATTCCGATGCAATTTCTGTGTTTCATCGGCAATAAGAAGGTCAGAGGGATACAGGAAGCCTGAAGTGAAGCATCGGAATCTATAACAAGTGTCACAGGAATGGTTCAAAACTTAGTCAGTAAGAAGAGCCAGTCTTCATGTACTTAAGTCGGCATTGTGTCTTTTGTATTTAATTCCGTTGCAATTTCTGTGTTTCATCGTCAATAAGAAGGTACAAGGGATACAGTAAACCTCGAGTGAAGCATCGGAATCAATAACTAGTGTCACAGGAATGGTTCAAAACATAGTAAGAAGGGTCAGTCTTCTTGTACTTAAGTCTTCATTGTGCGTTTTGTATTTCACTTCGATGCAATTTCTGTGTTTCATCGTCAATACGAAGGTCCAAGGGATACAGTAAAACCGAAGTCAAGCATCGGAATCTATAACTAGTGTCGCAGGATGGTTCAAAACATAGCCAGTAAGAAGAGACACTCTTCTTGTACTTAAGTAGGCATTGTGGCGTTTCTGTTTAATTCCGATGCAATTTCTGTGGTTCATCATCAATAAGAAGGTCCATGGGATACAGTAAACCTGAAGTGAATCATCGGGAACTATAACTAGTGTCACAGGAATGGTTCAAAACATAGTCAGTAAGAAGAGTCAGTCTTCTTGTACTTAAGTCGGCATTGTGCCTTTTGTATTTAATTCCGATGCAATTTCTGTGTTTCATCGTCAATAAGAAGGTCCAAGGGATTTAGTAAACCTGAAGTGAAACATCGGAATCTATAACTAGTGTCACAGGAATGGTTCTAAACATAGTCAGTAAAAAGAGTCAGTCTTCTTGTACTTAAGTCGGCATTGTGCCTTTTGTATTTAATTCCGATGCAATTTCTGTGTTTCATCGTCAATAAGAAGGTCCAAGGGATACAGTTAACCTGAAGTGAAGCATCGGAATCTATAACTAGTGTCACAGGAATGGTTCAAAACATAGACAGTAAGAAGAGACAGTCTTTTTGTACTTAAGTCGGCATTGTGCCTTTTGTGTTTAACTCCGATGCAATTTCTGTGTTTCATCGTCAATAAGATGGTCCAAGGGATACAGTAAACCTGAAGTGAAGCATCGGAATCTATAACTAGTGTCACAGGAATGGTTCAGAACGTAGACAGTAAGAAGAGTCATTCTTCTTGCATATAAGTCGGCATTGTGCCTTTTGTATTTAATTCCGATGCAATTTCTGTGTTTCATCGTCAAAAAGAAGATCAGAGGGATACAGTAAACCTGAAGTGAAGCATCGGATTCTACAACTAGTGTCACGGGAATGGTTCAAAACATAGACAGTAAGAAGAGTCAGTCTTCTTGTATATAAGTCGGCATTGTGCCTTTTCTATTTAATTCCGATGCAATTTCTGTGTTTCATCGTCAATAAGAAGGTCCAAGGGATACAGTAAACCTGAAGTGAAGCATCGGAATCTATAACTAGTGTCACAGGAATGGTTCAAAGCATTGTCAGTAAAAAGAGTCAGTCTTCTTGTACTTAAGTCGGCATTGTGCATTTGTATTTAATTCCGATGCAATTTCTGTGTTTCATCGTCAATAAGAAGGTCAGAGGGGTACAGTAAACCTGAAGAGAAGCATCGGAATCTATAACTAGTGTCACAGGAATGGTTGAAATCATAGTCAGTATGAAGAGTAAGTCTTTTTGTACTTAAGTCGGCATTGTGCCTTTTGTGTTTAATTCCGATGCAATTTCTGTGTTTCATCGTCAATAAGAAGGTCCAAGGGATACAGTGAACCTGAAGTTAAGCATCGGAATCTATAACTAGTGTCACAGGAATGGTTCATAACGTAGACAGTAAGAAGAGGCTGTCTTCTTGTATATAAGTCGCATTGTGCCTTTTGTATTTAATTCCGATGCAATTGCTGTGTTTCATCGACAACAAGATGATCAGAGGGTTACAGTAAACCTAAAGTGAAGCATCGGAATCTATAACTAGTGTCACAGGAATGGTTCAAACATTGACAGTAGGAAGAGTCAGTCTTCTTGTACTTAAGTCGGCATTGTGCCTTTTGTATCTAATTCCGATGCAATTTCTGTGTTTCATCGTCAATAAGAAGGTCCAAGGGATACAGTTAACCTGAAGTGATGCATCGGAATCTATAACTAGTGTCACAGGAATGGTTCAAAACATAGACAGTAAGAAGAGTCAGTCTTTTTGTACTTAAGTCGGCACTGTGCCTTCTGTATTTAATTCCGATGCAATTTCTGTGTTTCATCGTCAATAAGAAGATCAGAGGAATACAGTAAACCTGAAGTGAAGCATCGGACTCTATAACTAGTGTCACAGGAATGGTTCAAAGCATAGTCAGTAAAAAGAGTCAGGCTTCTTGTACTTAAGTCGGCATTGTGCCTTTTGTATTTATTTCCCATGCAATTTCCGTGTTTCATCGTCAATAAGAAGGTCCAAGGGATACAGTCAACCTGGAGTGAAGCTTCGGAATCTATAACTAGTGTCACAAGGACGGTTCAAACCATAGACAGTAAGAAGAGTCAGACTTCTTTCACTTAAGTCGGCATTGTGCCTTTAGTATTTAATTCCGATGCAATTTCTGTGTTTCATCGTCAATAAGAAGGTCCAAGGGATATAGTAAACCTAAAGTGAACCATCGGAATCTATAACTAGTGTTACTGGAATGGTTCAAAATATAGACAGTAAGAAGAGTCAGTCTTATTGTGCTTAAGACGGCATTGTGCCTTTTGTATTTAATTCCGATGGAATTTCTGTGATTCATCGTCAATAAGATGGCCCAAGGGATACAGTAAAACTTAAGTGTAGCATCGGACTCGATAACTAGTGTCACAGAAATGGTTCAAAACATAGACAGTAGGAAGAGTCAGTCTTCTTGTACTTAAGTCGGCATTGTGCCTTTTGTATTTAATTCCGATGCAATTTCCGTGTTTCGTCGTCAATAAGAAGGTCCAAGGGAAACAGTAAACCTAAAGTGATGCTTCGGAATCTATAACTAGTGTCACAGGAATGGTTCATAACATAGACAGTAAGAGAGTCAGTCTTCTTGTACTTAAGTCGGCATTGTGCCTTTTGTGTTTAATTCCGATGCAATTTCTGTGTTTCATCGTCAATAAGAGGGTCCAAGGGATACAGTAAACCTGAAGTGAAGCATCGGAATCTATAACTAGTGTCACAGGAATGGTTCAAAACATAGACAGTAAGGTGAGTCAGTCTTCTTGTACTTAAGTCGGCAAGGTGCCTTTTGCATTTAATTCCGATGCAATTTCTGTGTTTCATCGTCAATAAGAAGATCAGAGGGATACAGTAAACCTGATGTGAAGCATCGGAATCTATAACTAGTGTCACAGGAATATTTCAAATCATTGACAGTAGGATGAGACAGTCTTCTTGTACTTAAGTCGGCATTGTGCATTTTCTATTTAATTCGATGCAATTTCTGTGTTTCATCGTCAATAAGAAGGTCCAAGGGATATAGTAAACCTGAATTGAAGCATCGGAATCTATAACTAGTGTCACAGGATTGGTTCAAATCATAGACAGTAAGAAGGGTCAGTCTCCTTGTACTTAAGTCGGCATTGTGCCTTTTGTATGTAATTCCGATGCAATTTCTGTGTTTCATCGGCAATACGAACGTCAGAGGGATACAGGAAGCCTCAACTGAAGCATCGGAATCTATAACAAGTGTCACAGGAATGGTTCAAAACTTAGTCAGTAAGAAGAGTCAGTCTTCATGTACTTAAGTCGGCATTGTGCCTTTTGTATTTAATTCCGTTGCAATTTCTGTGTTTCATCGTCAATAAGAAGGTACAAGGGATACAGTAAACCTCGAGTGAAGCATCGGAATCTATAACTAGTGTCACAGGAATGGTTCAGAACGTAGACAGTAAGAAGAGGCTGTCTTCTTGTATATAAGTCGGCATTGTGCCTTTTGTATTTAATTCCGAAGCAATTTCTGTGTTTCATCGACAATAAGATGATCTGAGGGATACAGTAAACCTAAAGTGAAGCATCGGAATCTATAACTACTGTCGCAGGAATGGTTCAAACATTGACAGTAGGAAGAGTCAGTCTTCTTGTACTTAAGTAGGCATTGTGGCGTTTCTATTTAATTCCGATGCAATTTCTGTGTTTCATCATCAATAAGAAGGTCCATGGGATACAGTAAACCTGAAGTGAATCATCGGGATCTATAACTAGTGTCACAGGAATGATTCAAAACATAGTCAGTAAGAAGAGTCAGTCTTCTTGTACTTAAGTCGGCATTGTGCCTTTTGTATTTAATTCCGATGCAATTTCTGTGTTTCATCGTCAATAAGATGATCAGAGGAATACAGTAAACCTGAAGTGAAGCATCGGACTCTATAACTAGTGTCACAGGAATGGTTCAAAGCATAGTCAGTAAAAAGAGTCAGGCTTCTTGTACTTATGTCGGCATTGTGCCTTTTGTATTTAATTCCGATGCAATTTCTGTGTTTCATCGTCAATAAGAAGGTCAGAGGGATACAGTAAACCTGAGGTGAAGCATCAGAATCTATAACTAGTGTCACAGGAATGGTTCAAAACATAGTCAGTAAGAAGAGTCAGTCTTTTTGTACTTAAGTCGGCATTGTGCCTTTTGTGTTTAATTCCGATGCAATTTCTGTGTTTCATCATCAATAAGAAGGTCCAAAGGATACAGTAAACCTGAAGTGAAGCATCGGAATCCATAAGTAGTGTCACAGGAATGGTTCAGAACATAGACAGTAAGAAGAGGCTGTCTTCTTGTATATAAGTCGGCATTGTGCCCTTTGTATTCAATTCCGATGCAATTTCTGTGTTTCATCGTCAATAAGAAGATCAGAGGGATACAGTAAACCTGAAGTGAAGCATCGGAATCTATAACTAGTGTCACAGGAGTGGTTCAAAACATTGACAGTAGGAAGAGTCAGTCTTCTTGTACTTAAGTCGGCATTGTGCCATTTGTATTTAATTCCGATGCAATTTCTGTGTTTCATCGTCAATAAGAAGGTCCAAATGATACAGTTAACCTGAAGTGAAGCATCGGAATCTATAACTAGTGTCACAGGAATGATTCAAAACATAGCCAGTAAGAAGAGTCAGTCTTCTTGTACTTAAGTAGGCATTATGGCGTTTCTATTTAATTCTGATACAATTTCTGTGTTTCCTCGTCTATAAGAAGGTCAGAGGGATACAGTAAACCTGAAGTGAAGCATCGGAATCTATAACTAGTGTCACAGGAATGGTTCAAAACATAGTCAGTAAGAAGAGTCAGTCTTCTTGTACTTATGTCGGCATTGTGCCTTTTTTATTTAATTCCGATGCAATTTCTGTGTTTCATCGTCAATAAGAAGGTCCAAGGGATACAGTCAACCTGGAGTGAAGCATCGGAATCTATAACTAGTGGCACAGTGATGGTTCAAAACATAGACAGTAAGAAGAGCCAGACGTCTTGTACTTATGTCGGCATTGTGCCTTTTGTATTTAATTCCGGTGCAATTTCTGTGTTTCATCGTCAATAAGAAAGTCCAAGGGATACAGTAAACCTGAAGTGAAGCATCGGAATCTATAACTAGTGTTACTGGAATGGTTCAAAATATAAACAGTATGAAGAGTCAGTCTTATTGTGCTTAAGACGGCATTGTGCCTTTTGTATTTAATTCCGATGGAATTTCTGTGACTCATCGTCAATAAGATGGCCCAAGGGATACAGTAAAACTTAAGTGAAGCATCGGACTCGATAACTAGTGTCACAGAAATGGTTCAAAACATAGACAGTAGGAAGAGTCAGTCTTCTTGTACTTAAGTCGGCATTGTGCCTTTTGTATTTAATTCCGATGCAATTTCTGTGTTTCATCGTCAATAAGAAGGTCCAAGGGAAACAGTAAACCTATAGTGATGCTTCGGAATCTATAACTAGTGTCCACTAATGGTTCAAAACATAGAAAGTAAGAGAGTCAGTCTTCTTGTCCTTAAGTCGGCATTGTGCCTTTTGTATTTAATTCCGTTGCAATTTCTGTGTTTCATCGTCAATAAGAAGGTCAGAGGGATACAAAACCTGAAGTGAGCATCGGAATCTATAACTAGTGTCACAGGAATGGTTCAAAACATAGTCAGTAAGAAGAGTCAGTCTTTTTGTATTTAAGTCGCCATTGTGCCTTTTGTGTTTAATTCCGATGCAATTTCTGTGTTTCATCGTCAATAAGAAGGTCCAAGGGATACAGTAAACCTGAAGTGAAGCATCGGAATCTATAACTAGTGTCACAGGAATGGTTCAAAACATAGACAGTAAGGTGAGTCAGTCTTCTTGTACTTAAGTCGGCAAGGTGCCTTTTGTATTTAATTCCGATGCAATTTCTGTGTTTCATCGTCAATAAGAAGATCAGAGGGATACAGTAAACCTGATGTGAAGCATCGGAAACTATAACTAGTGTCACAGGAAAATTGCAAAACATTGACAGTAGGTTGAGACAGTCTTCTTGTACTTAAGTCGGCATTGTGCCTTTTCTATTTAATTCGATGCAATTTCTGTGTTTCATCGTCACTAAGAAGGTCCAAGGGATATAGTAAACCTGAAGTGAGGCATCGGAATCTATAACTAGTGTCACAGGAATGGTTCAAAACATAGACAGTAAGATGGGTCAGTCTTCTTGTACTTAAGTCGGCATTGTGCCTTTTGTATTTAATTCCGATGCAATTTCTGTGTTTCATCGGCAATAAGAAGGTCAGAGGGATACAGGAAGCCTGAAGTGAAGCATCGGAATCTATAACAAGTGTCACAGGAATGGTTCAAAACTTAGTCAGTAAGAAGAGCCAGTCTTCATGTACTTAAGTCGGCATTGTGTCTTTTGTATTTAATTCCGTTGCAATTTCTGTGTTTCATCGTCAATAAGAAGGTACAAGGGATACAGTAAACCTCGAGTGAAGCATCGGAATCAATAACTAGTGTCACAGGAATGGTTCAAAACATAGTAAGAAGGGTCAGTCTTCTTGTACTTAAGTCTTCATTGTGCGTTTTGTATTTCACTTCGATGCAATTTCTGTGTTTCATCGTCAATACGAAGGTCCAAGGGATACAGTAAAACCGAAGTCAAGCATCGGAATCTATAACTAGTGTCGCAGGATGGTTCAAAACATAGCCAGTAAGAAGAGACACTCTTCTTGTACTTAAGTAGGCATTGTGGCGTTTCTGTTTAATTCCGATGCAATTTCTGTGGTTCATCATCAATAAGAAGGTCCATGGGATACAGTAAACCTGAAGTGAATCATCGGGAACTATAACTAGTGTCACAGGAATGGTTCAAAACATAGTCAGTAAGAAGAGTCAGTCTTCTTGTACTTAAGTCGGCATTGTGCCTTTTGTATTTAATTCCGATGCAATTTCTGTGTTTCATCGTCAATAAGAAGGTCCAAGGGATTTAGTAAACCTGAAGTGAAACATCGGAATCTATAACTAGTGTCACAGGAATGGTTCTAAACATAGTCAGTAAAAAGAGTCAGTCTTCTTGTACTTAAGTCGGCATTGTGCCTTTTGTATTTAATTCCGATGCAATTTCTGTGTTTCATCGTCAATAAGAAGGTCCAAGGGATACAGTTAACCTGAAGTGAAGCATCGGAATCTATAACTAGTGTCACAGGAATGGTTCAAAACATAGACAGTAAGAAGAGACAGTCTTTTTGTACTTAAGTCGGCATTGTGCCTTTTGTGTTTAACTCCGATGCAATTTCTGTGTTTCATCGTCAATAAGATGGTCCAAGGGATACAGTAAACCTGAAGTGAAGCATCGGAATCTATAACTAGTGTCACAGGAATGGTTCAGAACGTAGACAGTAAGAAGAGTCATTCTTCTTGCATATAAGTCGGCATTGTGCCTTTTGTATTTAATTCCGATGCAATTTCTGTGTTTCATCGTCAAAAAGAAGATCAGAGGGATACAGTAAACCTGAAGTGAAGCATCGGATTCTACAACTAGTGTCACGGGAATGGTTCAAAACATAGACAGTAAGAAGAGTCAGTCTTCTTGTATATAAGTCGGCATTGTGCCTTTTCTATTTAATTCCGATGCAATTTCTGTGTTTCATCGTCAATAAGAAGGTCCAAGGGATACAGTAAACCTGAAGTGAAGCATCGGAATCTATAACTAGTGTCACAGGAATGGTTCAAAGCATTGTCAGTAAAAAGAGTCAGTCTTCTTGTACTTAAGTCGGCATTGTGCATTTGTATTTAATTCCGATGCAATTTCTGTGTTTCATCGTCAATAAGAAGGTCAGAGGGGTACAGTAAACCTGAAGAGAAGCATCGGAATCTATAACTAGTGTCACAGGAATGGTTGAAATCATAGTCAGTATGAAGAGTAAGTCTTTTTGTACTTAAGTCGGCATTGTGCCTTTTGTGTTTAATTCCGATGCAATTTCTGTGTTTCATCGTCAATAAGAAGGTCCAAGGGATACAGTGAACCTGAAGTTAAGCATCGGAATCTATAACTAGTGTCACAGGAATGGTTCATAACGTAGACAGTAAGAAGAGGCTGTCTTCTTGTATATAAGTCGCATTGTGCCTTTTGTATTTAATTCCGATGCAATTGCTGTGTTTCATCGACAACAAGATGATCAGAGGGTTACAGTAAACCTAAAGTGAAGCATCGGAATCTATAACTAGTGTCACAGGAATGGTTCAAACATTGACAGTAGGAAGAGTCAGTCTTCTTGTACTTAAGTCGGCATTGTGCCTTTTGTATCTAATTCCGATGCAATTTCTGTGTTTCATCGTCAATAAGAAGGTCCAAGGGATACAGTTAACCTGAAGTGATGCATCGGAATCTATAACTAGTGTCACAGGAATGGTTCAAAACATAGACAGTAAGAAGAGTCAGTCTTTTTGTACTTAAGTCGGCACTGTGCCTTCTGTATTTAATTCCGATGCAATTTCTGTGTTTCATCGTCAATAAGAAGATCAGAGGAATACAGTAAACCTGAAGTGAAGCATCGGACTCTATAACTAGTGTCACAGGAATGGTTCAAAGCATAGTCAGTAAAAAGAGTCAGGCTTCTTGTACTTAAGTCGGCATTGTGCCTTTTGTATTTATTTCCCATGCAATTTCCGTGTTTCATCGTCAATAAGAAGGTCCAAGGGATACAGTCAACCTGGAGTGAAGCTTCGGAATCTATAACTAGTGTCACAAGGACGGTTCAAACCATAGACAGTAAGAAGAGTCAGACTTCTTTCACTTAAGTCGGCATTGTGCCTTTAGTATTTAATTCCGATGCAATTTCTGTGTTTCATCGTCAATAAGAAGGTCCAAGGGATATAGTAAACCTAAAGTGAACCATCGGAATCTATAACTAGTGTTACTGGAATGGTTCAAAATATAGACAGTAAGAAGAGTCAGTCTTATTGTGCTTAAGACGGCATTGTGCCTTTTGTATTTAATTCCGATGGAATTTCTGTGATTCATCGTCAATAAGATGGCCCAAGGGATACAGTAAAACTTAAGTGTAGCATCGGACTCGATAACTAGTGTCACAGAAATGGTTCAAAACATAGACAGTAGGAAGAGTCAGTCTTCTTGTACTTAAGTCGGCATTGTGCCTTTTGTATTTAATTCCGATGCAATTTCCGTGTTTCGTCGTCAATAAGAAGGTCCAAGGGAAACAGTAAACCTAAAGTGATGCTTCGGAATCTATAACTAGTGTCACAGGAATGGTTCAAAACATAGACAGTAAGAGAGTCAGTCTTCTTGTACTTAAGTCGGCATTGTGCCTTTTGTGTTTAATTCCGATGCAATTTCTGTGTTTCATCGTCAATAAGAGGGTCCAAGGGATACAGTAAACCTGAAGTGAAGCATCGGAATCTATAACTAGTGTCACAGGAATGGTTCAAAACATAGACAGTAAGGTGAGTCAGTCTTCTTGTACTTAAGTCGGCAAGGTGCCTTTTGCATTTAATTCCGATGCAATTTCTGTGTTTCATCGTCAATAAGAAGATCAGAGGGATACAGTAAACCTGATGTGAAGCATCGGAATCTATAACTAGTGTCACAGGAATATTTCAAATCATTGACAGTAGGATGAGACAGTCTTCTTGTACTTAAGTCGGCATTGTGCATTTTCTATTTAATTCGATGCAATTTCTGTGTTTCATCGTCAATAAGAAGGTCCAAGGGATATAGTAAACCTGAATTGAAGCATCGGAATCTATAACTAGTGTCACAGGATTGGTTCAAATCATAGACAGTAAGAAGGGTCAGTCTCCTTGTACTTAAGTCGGCATTGTGCCTTTTGTATGTAATTCCGATGCAATTTCTGTGTTTCATCGGCAATACGAACGTCAGAGGGATACAGGAAGCCTCAACTGAAGCATCGGAATCTATAACAAGTGTCACAGGAATGGTTCAAAACTTAGTCAGTAAGAAGAGTCAGTCTTCATGTACTTAAGTCGGCATTGTGCCTTTTGTATTTAATTCCGTTGCAATTTCTGTGTTTCATCGTCAATAAGAAGGTACAAGGGATACAGTAAACCTCGAGTGAAGCATCGGAATCTATAACTAGTGTCACAGGAATGGTTCAGAACGTAGACAGTAAGAAGAGGCTGTCTTCTTGTATATAAGTCGGCATTGTGCCTTTTGTATTTAATTCCGAAGCAATTTCTGTGTTTCATCGACAATAAGATGATCTGAGGGATACAGTAAACCTAAAGTGAAGCATCGGAATCTATAACTACTGTCGCAGGAATGGTTCAAACATTGACAGTAGGAAGAGTCAGTCTTCTTGTACTTAAGTAGGCATTGTGGCGTTTCTATTTAATTCCGATGCAATTTCTGTGTTTCATCATCAATAAGAAGGTCCATGGGATACAGTAAACCTGAAGTGAATCATCGGGATCTATAACTAGTGTCACAGGAATGATTCAAAACATAGTCAGTAAGAAGAGTCAGTCTTCTTGTACTTAAGTCGGCATTGTGCCTTTTGTATTTAATTCCGATGCAATTTCTGTGTTTCATCGTCAATAAGAAGGTCCAAGGGATTTAGTAAACCTGAAGTGAAACATCGGAATCTATAACTAGTGTCACAGGAATGGTTCAAAACATAGTCAGTAAAAAGAGTCAGTCTTCTTGTACTTAAGTCGGCATTGTGCCTTTTGTATTTAATTCCGATGCAATTTCTGTGTTTCATCGTCAATAAGAAGGTCAGAGGGATACAGTAAACCTGAAGAGAAGCATCGGAATCTATAACTAGTGTCACAGGAATGGTTGAAATCATAGTCAGTATGAAGAGTCAGTCTTTTTGTACTTAAGTCGGCATAGTGCCTTTTGTGTTTAATTCCGATGCAATTTCTGTGTTTCATCGTCAATAAGAAGGTCCAAGGGATACAGTAAACCTGAAGTGAAACATTGGAATCTATAACTAGTGTCACAGGAATGGTTCAGAACGTAGACAGTAAGAAGAGGCTGTCTTCTTGTATATAAGTCGGCATTGTGCCTTTTGTATTTAATTCCGATGCAATTTCTGTGTTTCATCGACAATAAGATGATCTGAGGGATACAGTACACCTAAAGTGAAGCATCGGAATCTATAACTAGTGTCGCAGGAATCGTTCAAACATTGACAGTAGGAAGAGTCAGTCTTCTTGTACTTAAGTCGGCATTGTGCCTTTTGTATTTAATTCCGATGCAATTTCTGTGTTTCATCGTCAATAAGAAGGTCCAAGGGATACAGTTAACCTGAAGTGAAGCATCAGAATCTATAACTAGTGTCACAGGAATGGTTCAAAACATAGACAGTAAGAAGAGTCAGTCTTTTTGTACTTAAGTCGGCATTGTGCCTTTTGTGTTTAACTCCGATGCAATTTCTGTGTTTCATCGTCAATACGAAGGTCCAAGGGATACAGTAAACCTGAAGTGAAGCATCGGAATCTATAACAAGTGTCACAGGAATGGTTCAGAACGTAGACAGTAAGAAGAGTCATTCTTCTTGTATATAAGTCGGCATTGTGCCTTTTGTATTTAATTCCGATGCAATTTCTGTGTTTCATGGTCAAAAAGAAGATCAGAGGGATACAGTAAACCAGAAGTGAAGCATCGGATTCTATAACTAGTGTCACGGGAATGGTTCAAAACGTAGACAGTAAGAAGAGTCAGTCTTCTTGTATATAAGTCGGCATTGTGCCTTTTCTATTTAATTCCGATGCAATTTCTGTGTTTCATCGTCAATAAGAAGGTCCAAGGGATACAGTATACCTGAAGTGAAGCATCGGAATCTATAACTAGTGTCACAGGAATGGTTCAAAGCATTGTCAGTAAAAAGAGTCAGTCTTCTTGTACTTAAGTCGGCATTGTGCCTTTTGTATTTAATTCCGATGCAATTTCTGTGTTTCATCGTCAATAAGAAGGTCAGAGGGATACAGTAAACCTGAAGAGAAGCATCGGAATCTATAACTAGTGTCACAGGAATGGTTGAAATCATAGTCAGTATGAAGACTCACTCTTTTTGTACTTAATTCGGCATTGTGCCTTTTGTGTTTAATTCCGATGCAATTTCTGTGTTTCATGGTCAATAAGAAGGTCCAAGGGATACAGTGAACCTGAAGTGAAGCATCGGAATCTATAACTAGTGTCACAGGAATGGTTCAGAACGTAGACAGTAAGAAGAGGCTGTCTTCTTGTATATAAGTCGGCATAGTGCCTTTTGTATTTAATTCCGATGCAATTTCTGTGTTTCATCGACAATAAGATGATCAGAGGGATACAGTAAACCTAAAGTGAAGCATCGGAATCTATAACTAGTGTCACAGGAATGGTTCAAACATTGACAGTAGGAAGAGTCAGTCTTCTTGTACTTAAGTCGGCATTGTGCCTTTTGTATTTAATTCCGATGCAATTTCTGTGTTTCATCGTCAATAAGAAGGTCCAAGGGATACAGTTAACCTGAAGTGAAGCATCGGAATCTATAACTAGTGTCACAGGGATGGTTCAGAACATAGACAGTAAGAAGAGTCAGTCTTTTTGTACTTAAGTCGGCACTGTGCCTTCTGTATTTAATTCCGATGCAATTTCTGTGTTTCATCGTCAATAAGAAGGTCCAAGGGATTTAGTAAACCTGAAGTGAAACATCGGAATCTATAACTAGAGTCACAGGAATGGTTCAAAGCTTAGTCAGTAAAAAGAATCAGTCTTCTTGTACTTAAGTCGGAATTGTGCCTTTTGTATTTAATTTCTGATGCAATTTCTGTGTTTCATCGTCAATAAGAAGATCAGAGGGATACAGTAAACCTGAAGTGAAGCTTCGGAATCTGTTACTAGTGTCACAGGAATGGTTCAAAACATAGTCAGTAAGAAGAGTCAGTCTTCTTGTACTTAAGTCGGCATTGTGACTTTTGTATTTAATTCCGATGCAATTTCTGTGATTCATCGTCAATAAGAAGGTCAAAGGGATACAGTGAACCTGAGGTCAAGCGTCGGAATCTATAACTAGTGTCACAGGAATGGTTCAAATCATAGACAGTAAGAAGAGTCAGTCTTCTTGTATATAAGTCAGCATTGTGCCTTTTGTATTTAATTCCGATGCAAATTCTGTGTTTCATCGTCAATAAGAAGATCAGGGGGATATAGTAAACCTGAAGTGAAGCATCGGAATCTATAACTAGTGTCACAGGAATGGTTCAACACATAGACAGTAAGAAGAGTCAGTCTTCTTGTATATAAGTCGGCATTGTGCCTTTTGTATGTAAATCCGATGCAATTTCTGTGTTTCATCGTCAATAAGAAGGTCCAAGGGTTACAGTAAACCTGAAGTGAAGCATCGGAATCTACAACTAGTGTCACAGGAATGGTTCAAAACATAGACAGTAAGAAGAGTTAGTCTTCTTGTATATAAGTCGGCATTGTGCCTTTTGTATTTAATTCCGATGCAATTTCTGTGTTTCATTGTCAATAAGAAGATCAGAGGGATACAGTAAACCTGAAGTGAAGCACCGGAATCTAAAACTAGTGTCACAGGAATGGTTCAAAACATTGACAGTAGGAAGAGTCAGTCTTCTTGTACTTAAGTCGGCATTGTGCCTTTTGTATTTAATTCCGATGCAATTTCTGTGTTTCATCGTCAATAAGAAGGTCCAAGGTATACAGTTAACCTGAAGTGAAGCATCGGAATCTATAACTAGTGTCACAGGAATGATTCAAAACGTAGCCAGTAAGAAGAGTCAGTCTTCTTGTACTTAAGTAGGCATTGTTTCGTTTCTATTTAATTCCGATACAATTTCTGTGTTTCCTCGTCTATAAGAAGGTCAGAGGGATACAGTAAACCTGAAGTGAAGCATCGGAATCTATAACTAGTGTCACAGGAATGGTTCAAAACATAGACAGTAAGAAGTGTGAGTCTTCTTGTACTCAAGTCGGCACTGTGCTTTTTGTATTTAATTCCGATGCAATTTCTGTGTTTCATCGTCAATAAGAAGGTCCAAGGGATGCAGTAAACCAGAAGTGAAGCATCGGAATCTATAACTAGTGTCACAGGAATGGTTCAAAACATTAACAGTTGGAAGTGTCAGTCTTCTTGTACTTAAGCCGGCATTGTGTCTTTTGTATTTAATTCCGATGCACTTTCAGTGTTTCATCGTCAATATGAAGGACAGAGGGATACAGAATACCTGAAGTGAAGAATCGGAATCTATAACTAGTGTCACAGGAATGGTTCAAGACATAGTCAGTAAGAAGAGTCAGTCTTCTTTTACTTATGTCGGCATTGTGCCTTTTTTATTTAATTCCGATGCAATTTCTGTGTTTCATCGTCAATAAGAAGGTCCAAGGGATACAGTCAACCTGGAGTGAAGCTTCGGAATCTATAACTAGTGTCACAGGGACGGTTTAAAACATAGACAGTAAGAAGAGTCAGACTTCTTTTACTTAAGTCGGCATTGTGCCTTTAGTATTTAATTCCGATGCAATTTCTGTGTTTCATCGTCAATAAGAAGGTCCAAGGGATACAGTAAACCTAAAGTGAAGCATCGGAATCTACAACTAGTGTCACAGGAATGTTTCAAACATAGTCGGTAAGATGAGTCAGTCTTCTTGTCCTTATGTCGGCATTGTGCCTTTTGTATTTAATTTCCATGCAATTTCCGTGTTTCATCGTCAATAAGAAGGTCCAAGGGATACAGTAAACCTGGAGTGAAGCATCGGAATCTATAACTAGTGGCACAGTGATGGTTCAAAACATAGACAGTAAGAAGAGCCAGACGTCTTGTACTTATGTCGGCATTGTGCCTTTTGTATTTAATTCCGATGCAATTTCTGTGTTTCATCGTCAATAAGAAGGTCAGAGGGATACAGTAAACCTGAAATGAAGCATCGGAATCT